>NC_141877.1:263924648-264239194 GCF_056163025.1 Triticum urartu
GGGGGCGCTCACCAGCCACGAGGGTGGGGGCGCGCCCTACCCCCTGGCTACGCCCCCCTGCCTCGTGGGCCCCCTAGTGGCCCTCCGATGCCCATCTTCTACTATATGGAGTCTTTCATTGAGAAAAGAAATCATAAGCAAGCTTTCGGGACGAGACTCCGCCGCCACGAGGCGGAACCTTGGTGGAACCAATCTAGGGCTCTGGCGGAGCTGTTCTGCCGGGGAAACTTCCCGGAGGAAATCATCACCATCGTCATCACCAACGATCCCTCATTGAGAGGGGGTCAATCTCCATCAACATCTTCACCATCACCATCTCCTCTCAAACCCTAGTTCATCTCTTGTATCCAATTCTTGTCTCTAAGTGTGGGATTGGTACCTGTGGATTGCTAGTATTGTTGACTACTCCTTGTAGTTGACGCTAGTTGGTTTACTTGGTGGAAGATCAATGTTCAGATCCTATATGCACATTAATACCCCTCGGATTATGAACATGAATATGCTTTGTGAGTATTTACGTTTGTTCCTGAGGACATGGGAGAAGTCTTGCTATTAGTAGTCATGTGAATTTGGTATTCGTTCGATATTTTGATGAGGTGTATGTTGTCTCTCCTCTAGTGGTGTTATGTGAACGTTGACTACATGACACTTCACCATTATTTGGGCCTAGAGGAAGGCATTGGGAAGTAATAAGTAGATGATGGGTTGCTAGAGTGACAAAAGCTTAAACCCTAGTTTATGCGTTGCTTCATAAGGGGCTGATTTGGATCCATATGTTTCATGCTATGGTTAGGTTTACCTTAATACTTTTGTTGTAGTTGCGGATGCTTGTGATAGAGGTTAATCATAAGTGGGACGCTTGTCCAAGTAAGGACAGTACCCAAGCACCGGTCCACCCACATACCAAATTATCAAAGTACCGAACGTGAATCATATGAACATGTTGAAAACTAGCTTGGCGATAATTCCCATGTGTCCTCGGGAGCGCTTTTCTCTATATAAGAGTTTGTCCAGGCTTGTCCTTTGCTACAAAAAGGATTGGGCCACCTTGCTGCACTTTATTTACTTTTGTTACTTGTTGCTCGTTACAAATTATCTTATCACAAAACTATCTATTACCTATAATTTCAGTGCTTGTAGAGAATACCTTGCTGAAAACCGCTTATCATTTCCTTCTGCTCCTCGTTGGGTTCGACACTCTTACTTATCGAAAGGACTAAGATAGATCCCCTATACTTGTGGGTCATCAGGATACTTGAATAAGAGTTTTTCAATGAAAGACCTCGGAGAAGCTGCTTATATATTGGGCATCAAGATCTATAGAGATAGATCAAGACGCTTAATTGGACTTTCACAAAGCACATACCTTGATAAAGTTTTGAAAAAGTTCAAAATGGATCAAGCAAAGAAAGGGTTCTTGCCTGTGTTACAAGGTGTGAAGTTGAGTAAGACTCAATGCCCGACCACTGCATAAGATAGAGAGAAAATGAAAAGTGTTCCCTATGCTTCAGCCATAGGCTCTATCATGTATGCAATGTTGTGTACCAGACCTGATGTGTGCCTTGCTATTAGTTTAGTAGGGAGGTACCAAAGTAATCCAGGAGTGGATCACTGGACGGCGGTCAAGAACATACTGAAATACCTAAAAAGGAGTAAGGATATGTTTCTTGTTTATGGAGGTGACAAAGAGCTTGTCGTAAATGGTTACGTCGATGCAAGCTTTGTCACTGATCCAGACGATTCTAAATCGCAAACCGCATACGTGTTTATATTAAACGGTGGAGCTGTCAGTTGGTGCAGTTCTAAACAAAGCGTCGTGGCGGGATCTACGTGTGAAGTGGAGTACATAGCTGCTTCGGAAGCAGCAAATGAAGGAGTCTAGATGAAGGAGTTCATATCCGATCTAGGTGTCATACCTAGTGCATCGGGTCCAATGAAAATCTTTTGTGACAATACTGGTGCAATTGCCTTGGCAAAGGAATCCAGATTTCACAACAGAACCAAGCACATCAAGAGACGCTTCAGTTCCATCCGGGAACAAGTCCAGGTGGGAGACATAGAGATATGCAAGATACATACGGATCTGAATGTTGCAGACCCGTTGACTAAGCCTCTTCCACGAGCAAAACATGATCAGCACCAAGACTCCATGGGTGTTAGAATCATTACTGTGTAATCTAGATTATTGAGTCTAGTGCAAGTGGGAGACTGAAGTAAATATGCCCTAGAGGCAATAATAATATGCCCTAGAATTGTATTAACCGGAAACATAATAAATGTCAAAGAATTGGTAATATTAGTAGACGTCAAGAAATGCCTATGAATTATTCACTTGTTATTGAACCATTTGATGTTTGGGGCTTTTATTATATGGGACCTTTTCCTACCTCTAATGGATATACACATATTTTAGTTGCTGTTGATTACGTCACTAAGTGGGTAGAAGCTATTCCAACTAGTAGTGTTCATCATAACACCTCTATTAAGATGCTTAAAGAAGTTATTTTTCCGAGGTTTGGAGTCCCTAGATATTTAATGACTGATGGTGGTTCACATTTTATTCATGGTGCTTTCTGTAAAATGCTTGCTAAGTATGATGTTAATCATAGAATTGCATCTCCTTATCACCCACAGTCTAGTGGTCAAGTAGAATTGAGTAATAGAGAAATCAAATTAATTTCTCAAAAGACTATTAATAGATCTAGAAAGAATTGTTCCAAGAAACTTGATGATGCATTATGGGCCTATAGAACTGCGTATAAAAATCCTATGGGTATGTCTCCGTATAAAATGGTTTATGGAAAAGCATGTCACTTACCTCTCGAACTAGAACATAAAGCATATTGGGCTATTAAAGAGCTCAATTATGATTTCAAACTTGCCGGTGAGAAAAGGTTATTTGACATTAGCTCAATTGATGAATGGAGAACCCAAGCCTATGAGAATGCCAAATTGTTTAAAGAAAAAGTTAAAAGATGGAATGACAAAATGATACAAAAGCGTGAGTTTAATGTAGGTGATTATGTATTGCTATACAACTCTCGTTTAAGATTTTTTGCAGGAAAGCTTCTCTCTAAATGGGAAGGTCCTTACGTTATCGAGGAGGTCTATCATTCCGGTGCCATAAAAATCAACAACTTCTAAGGCACAAATATGAAGGTGGTGAACGGTCAAAGAATCAAACATTATATCTCAGGTAATCCTATAAATGTTGAAACCAATGTTATTGAAATCGTAACCCCGGAGGAATACATAAGGGACACCTTCCGGAACGTTTTAGACTCCGAAAAGGAATAGGTATGTGGTACGGTAAGTAACCGACTCCAAAACAGTTCTAATGGCAATTTTTCTCCATTTTGGAATATTTAGAAAAATAGAAAAATAAGAAGCAGTCCGGGAAGGACACGAGGGCTCCACAAGGGTGGAGGGCGCGCCCTGCCCCCCTAGGCGCGCCCCCTCCCACATGGGCCCCTCGTGCGCTCTCCGGACTCCGTTTTATTTCACGTTACGTATTTTGGTCGGTAAAAATTCATTATATAATCTCCCGGAGATTTTGACTCATGTATCACGCAATTGTCCTCTGTTCTTGTTTCGAGCTGTTTTTTGTTAGGGTTGTCAAGGCCAGGCATCATCTCGTCCCCCTCCTCCAACAATGGTGACAACGATGCTTGGCTAATGAAGATAGAGCTGAAGAGGGAAGAACCCGTGGAGATCAACAAGGATGAAGGGATCAAGAAGGCCACGAAGCACCAAGTTCGGGCAACAGAAGACATCCTTCAACTTGATCACAATCTTCTTACCCCAACTGAGATCGAAGCTTTCAAGATGATTGAGCTAGCTCGTTTACAAAACAAGTATCTCACACGTGAAGATATTTTGTTGAAGGAGCATATCATCGCACTCAAGGGCATTATCTGCAAGTTGGAGGACCTCCTACGCTCGATGTGCGACTATCCATCATCAACAACTCCACTTCTTCACCAACAAAGAAGAATTGAGTATTGGTATGGGCACTCCCCTTGGCATCTGCCAAGCTTGGGGGAGTGCCCCGGTATCGTATCACCATCACTTTTATCTTTACCGTTTTTCTTAGTTCGATCCTTTTGATAATATTTTGATCTAGTAGAATAGAGTTTTAGTGTGATCTAGTTGTGAGTTTTGCTTTATGATCCCTCTATGTAATCGAGTCCGTGAGCTATATAATAAAGATTAGTGTTGAGTCAAGGGCTTGATGATTTTGCTATGATCTTGAGGGAATAAAATAAAAGAGAAGAAATAAAAAAGAATAAAAGAGATCATATGGATCTTATGGAGAGTAATGAGCTCACATATAAATAGTATTATGAATAAAAGTTGTTGAGAGTTGACAAACATAGTTTTGGTCATCGTTGCAATTAATAGGAAGTAATAAAGAAAGAGAGGGCTTCACATATAAATATGATATGCTAAAGAGTTGACATTGGACAAGGAAGACAACGTAATGGGTTATGTTTTCTTACATCTAAGATAAATTATATTGCCATGGATCATCCAACATGGTTGAGCTTGCCTTTCCCCCTCATGCTAGCTAAACTCTTTGCACCAAGTAGAGATACTACTTGTGCTTCCAAATACCCTTAAACCCTGTTTTTCCATGAGAGTCCACCATATCTACCTATGGATTGAGTAAGATCCTTCAAGTAAGTTGTCATCGGTGCAAGCAATAAAAATTACTCTCTAAATATGTATGACTTATTAGTGTGGGAGAAAATAAGCTTTATATGATCTTGTGATGTGGAAGAAATAAAAGTGACGGATTGCATAATAAAGGTCCATATCACAAGTGGCAATATAAAGTGACGTTCTTTCGCATTAAGATTTTGTGCATCAAACCATAAAAGCGCATGACAACTTATGCTTCCCTCTGCGAAGGGCCTATCTTTTACTTTTATCTCCTTCCTTACATAAGAGTCAGGGTGATCCTCACCTTTCCTTTTTACATTTTATCTTTTGGTAAGCACAATATGTTGGAAAGATCCTGGTATATATGGCTAATTGGATGTGAGTTTTCATGAACTATTATTGTTGACATTACCCTTGAGGTAAAACATTGGGAGGAAAATTTAAGCCCCTATCTTTTCTCTGTGTCCGATTAAAACTCCATACCCATAAGTATTGCGTGAGTGTTAGCAATTGTGAAAGACTATATGATGCTTGAGTATGTCGACTTGCTGAAAGGCTATTATATTGACTCTTTCCTATGTTATGATAAATTGCAATTGCTTCAATGACTGAGATTATAGTTTGTTAGTTTTCAATGAAGTTTATGATTCATACTTGAAATTGTGATTGAATTGTTACTCTAGCACAAGAGATCATATGACAATAATTATATAAGTTGTTGTTCTAAGAATGATCATGATGCCCTCATGTCCGTATTTTATTTTTTCGACACCTCTATCTCTAAACATGTGGACATATTTTTCGATTTCGACTTTCTCTTGAGGACAAGCGAGGTCTAAGCTTGGGGGAGTTTATACGTCCATTTTGCATCATGCTTTTATATCGATATTTATTGCCTTATGGGCTGTTATCACACATTATGTCACAATACTTATGCCTATTCTCTCTTATTTTACAAGGTTTACATAAAGAGGGAGAATGCCGGCAGCTGGGATTCTGGGCTGGAAAAGGAGCAAATATTAGAGACCTATTCTGCACAGCTCCAAAAGTCCTGAAACTTCACGGAAGTTATTTTCAGAATATATAAAAAATACTGAGTGCAAGAAGTACCAGAGGAGGCCACTCACCAGCCACGAGGGTGGGGGGCGCGCCCTACCCCCTGGGCGCGCCCCCTGCCTCGTGGGCCCCCTGGTGGCCCTCCGATGCCCATCTTCTACTATATGGAGTCTTTCGTTGAGAAAAAAATCATAGGCAAGCTTTCGGGACGAGACTCCGCCGCCACGAGGCGGAACCTTGGTGGAACCAATCTAGGGCTCTGGCGGAGCTATTCTGCCAGGGAAACTTCCCTCCGGGAGGGGGAAATCATCACCATCGTCATCACCAACGATCCTCTCAAAGGGAGGGGGTCAATCTCCATCAACATCTTCACCAGCACTATCTCCCCTCAAACCCTAGTTCATCTCTTGTATCCAATTCTTGTCTCTAAGTCTGGGATTGGTACCTGTGGGTTGCTAGTATTGTTGACTACTCCATGTATTTGGCGCTAGTTGGTTTACTTGGTGGAAGATCATATGTTCAGATCCTATATGCACATTAATACCCCTATGATTATGAACATGAATATGCTTTGTGAGTAGTTACGTTTGTTCCTGAGGACATGGGAGAAGTCTTGCTATTAGTAGTCATGTGAATTTGGTATTCGTTCGATATTTTGATGAGATGTATGTTGTCTCTCCTCTAGTGGTGTTATGTGAACGTTGACTACATGACACTTCACCATTATTTGGGCCTAGAGGAAGGCATTGGGAAGTAATAAGTAGATGATGGGTTGCTAGAGCGACAGAAGCTTAAACCCTAGTTTATGCGTTGCTTCATAAGGGGCTGATTTGGATCCATATGTTTCATGCTATTGTTAGATTTACCTTAATACTTTTGTTGTAGTTGCGGATGCTTGCAATAGAGGTTAATCATAAGTGGGATGCTTGTCCAAGTAAGGACAGTACCCAAGCACCAGTCCACCCACATACCAAATTATCAAAGTACCGAACGCGAATCATACGAACATGATGAAAACTAGCTTGGCGATAATTCCCATGTGTCCTCGGGAGCGCTTTTCTCTATATAAGAGTTTGTCCAGGCTTGTCCTTTGCTACAAAAAGGATTGGGCCACCTTGCTGCACTTTATTTACTTTTGTTACTTGTTTCTCGTTACAAATTATCTTATCACAAAACTATCTATTACCTATAATTTCAGTGCTTGCAGAGAATACCTTGCTGAAAACCGCTTATCATTTCCTTCTACTCCTCGTTGGGTTCGACACTCTTACTTACCGAAAGGACTACGATAGATCCCCTATACTTGTGGGTCATCAATACTCTTTTCTGGCGCCATTGCCAGGGAGTGAAGCGCCTTTGGTAGGTGGAATTTGGTAAGGAAAAATTTATGTAGTGTGCTGAAATTTACGGTCACTTGTTACTATGGAAAGTAATCCTTTGAGGGGCTTGTTCGGGGTATCTTCACCCCGACCAGTAGAGCAAAGAGTTGCTCCTCAACCTACTGAGCCTACTGAACCTACTGAAAATGAAAATGTCTACTTTGAAATTCCTTCGGGTATGATAGAAAAACTGCTAGGTAATCCTTTTGCAGGAGACGGAACATTACATCCTGATGAGCACCTAATATATGTGGATGAAGTTTGTGGATTATTTAAGCTTGCAGGTATACCCGATGATGTTATAAAGAAGAAGGTCTTCCCTTTATATTTGGACGGAGATGCATTAACATGGTATAGGCTATGTGATGATATGGGATCATGGAACTACAAATGATTGAAATTGGAATTTCATCAGAAGTTTTATTCTATGCATCTTGTTCATCGTGATCGTAGTTATATATATATATATATATATAATTTTTGGCCTCACGAAGGAGAAAGCATCTCTAAAGCTTGGGGGAGGCTTAAATCAATGTTAAATTCATGAACCAATCATGAGCTCTCAAGAGAAATGATTATTCAAAAAATTTATGCTCGGCTTTCTGATAACAATCGCACCATGCTCGATACTTCTTGTGCTGGCTCTTTTAGGATGAAGACTATTGAATTCAAATGGTATTTATTGGAAAGAATTAAATGCAACTCTGAAGATTGGGATCTCCCCAAAGGTAAGGAGTCGGGTATGACACCTAAGTTTGATTGTGTTAAATCTTTTATGGATACCGATGTTTTCCGTAAATTTAGCACTAAATATGGACTTGACTCTGAGATAGTAGCTTCTTTTTGTGACTATTTTGCTACTCATATTGATCTCCCTAAGGAGAAGTGGTTTAAATATAATCCTCCCATAGAAGTAAAAGTAGTTGCACCTATTAAAGTTGAAGAAAAGACTATCACTTATAATGATCCTATTGTTCCTACTGCTTATGTTGAGAAACCACCTTTTCCTGTTAGGATAAAAGATCATGCTAAAGCTTCAACTGTGGTTTGTAAAAGCAATATTAGAACCTATACACCTCCTGAGCAAGTTAAAGTTGAACCTAATATTGCTATTGTTAAGGATCTCTTAGCTGATAATATTGATGGGCATGTTATTTATTTCTGTGATAAAACTACTAGAATTGCTAAACCTTGTGCTAAAGATAAACATAGACCTGTGGTAGGCATGCCTATTATTTCTGTTAAAATAGGAGATCATTGTTATCATGGCTTGTGTGATATGGGTGCTAGTGCTAGTGCAATACCTATTGACTTATACAAAGAAATTATGCATGATGTTGCACCTGCTGAGTTAGAAGATATTGATGTCACAATTAAACTTGCCAATAGAGATACTATTTCACCAATTGGGATTGTTAGAGATGTTGAAGTCTTATGTGGGAAAACTAAATATCCTACTGATTTTCTTGTTCTTGGTTCCCCACAAGATAGCTTTTGTCCCATTATATTTGGTAGATCCTTCTTAAACACTGTTAATGCTAGGATAGACTGCAAAAAGGATGTTGTTACTATTGGTTTAGGTGATATGTCTCACGAGTTCAACTTTTCTAAATTTCGTAGACAACACCATGAAGAGGAATTGCCTAGTAAAGATGAAATTATTGGTCTTGCTTCTATTGCCGTACCTCCTAGTGATCCTTTAGAACAATATTTGCTAGACCATGAAAATGATATGTTTATGAATGAAAGAAGGGAAATAGATGAGGTGTTCTTTAAATAGGGACCTATTCTGAAACACAACTTGCATGTTGAAATCTTAGGGGATCCTCCTCCACCCAAGGGTGATCCCGTGTTTGAGCTTAAACCATTGCCTGATACTCTTAAATATGCTTATCTTGATGAAAAGAAGATATATCCTGTTATGATTAGTGCTAACCTTTCAGAGAAGGAGGAAGAAAAATTATTGAAAACTCTGAAGAAGCACCGTGCTGCTATTGGATATACTCTTGATGATCTTAGGGGCATTAGTCCCACTCTATGTCAACACAAAATAAATTTGGAAAAAGATGCCAAACCAGTTATTGATCACCAACGACGACTGAATCCTAAGATGAAAGAAGTGGTAAGAAAACAAATACTAAAGCTCCTTGAGGCAGGTATAATTTATCCCGTTGCTGATAGTCAGTGGGTAAGTCTTGTCCATTGTATTCCTAAGAAGGGAGGTATCACTGTCGTTCCTAATGGTAAATGAGGGAGTCCTGGATTAGGGGGTATCCGGACAGCCGGACTACATCCATTGGCCGGACTGTTAGACTATGAAGATATAAGATTGAAGACTTCGTCTCGTGTCCGGATGGGACTCTACTTGGCGTGGTAGGCAAGCTAGGTAATACGGATATGTGTATCTCCTCCTTTGTAACCGACCTTGTGTAACCCTAACCTCTCCGGTGTCTATATAAACCGGAGGGTTTTAGTCCGTAGGACAACATACAATCATACCATAGGCTAGCTTCTAGAGTTTAGCCTCTCCGATCTCGTGGCAGATCTACTCTTATACTACCCATATCATCAATATTAATCAAGCAGGACGTAGGGTTTTACCTCCATCAAGAGGGCCCGAACCTGGGTAAAACATCGTGTCCCCTGCCTCCTGTTACCATCCGCCTTAGACGCACAGTTCGGGACCCCCTACCCGAGATCCGCCGGTTTTGACACCGACATCGGTGCTTTCATTGAGAGTTCCTCTGTGTCGTCGCCGTTAGGCTTGATGACTCCTACTATCATCGATGGTGATGCAGTCTAGGGTGAGACGTTTCTCCCCGGACAGACCTTCGTGTCGGCTACTTTGCACTGCGGGACAATTCGCTTGGCCATCTGGAGCAGATTGAAAGTTACGCCCCTGGCCATCAGGTCAGGTTTGGAAGCTTAAACTACACGGCCGATATCCACGGAGACTTGATCTTCAACGGATTCGAGCCCCTACGTTGTGCGTCACACGGTCATGATGAGTATGATTTAGCTCTACCATCGGACGGTGTTAAGATCGCACCGGCAGCCGCTCCGGCCCTCAATTAGGAGCCAGCTGCGCCTTCCGCGGACGGGTGGATGGACCCCGCCACGGAGGCCTTACCCTTAGCGGCGATCGAGCCGAACATCGACCTTACCTTGCACAAGAGTCGTGTTGTTAAACTACCGGATACTTCTCCGACCATGGACTCCGAACCGCCTGCGCCCGCCCCGATCGAATTCGGTTGGGCGCCAATCATGGAGTTTACCTCCGCGGATATCTTTCAACACTCGCCCTTCGGTGATATACTGACTTCATTAAAGTCTCTCTCCTTGTCAGGAGAATCCTGGCCGAACTATGCCCGGCAGGATTGGGATGCGGATGACGAAGAAATTCGCCGCCCACCCACCACCCACTTAATAGCCACTGTCGATGACTTAACCGACATGCTCGACTCCGACTCCGAAGACATCGACGGTATGGACGACGATGCAGGAGACGAACAGGAACCACTGCCCCCAGGGCACTGGACGCCCACTTCACCACATGACGTATACATGGTGGACACACCAAAAGAAAACGACGACGAGGAACGGAAGGACGCAACGAAGGGTTGTTCCCTCGAGAACCAGTCAAAGCGGCGGCGTAAGCGCCGCCCCAAATCCTGCCTCGGCAGAAACAACGATCATACAAACCCAGCATTAGAGAAGGGGGAACCATTTCCGGACCACGGCAACACGGAGAATCAAGCCGAACAACCCGACTCTGTCAAAGATCATAGTCCAGATGACATCACACCGGACAGACACCCGGAGCAACAGAATGCCCATGAAAGGCTCGTTGCCACCGCGAGGAGTCTAAAAAAGCAGAAGCAAAGGCTCAAGGCTGCGCAAGACACACTCCAAATCAGATGGAGCAAAGTACTCAACACAGCAGCAAAGTACAGCGGTAATCGCCCCACCAAGAGTTACCCGAGGAGGAAGTTGCTACCTGAATTTGATGAGGAGGCCTTAGATCCCCCACAACCAAAAATCAAAACAGCCATCTGGCCGGATAGAAGACCTCACGGCCAACATAGAGCGGCAAACAACACCGCACATAAGCCAATACGCGATCCACGCGAGGGCTCGCACCAAAAGGACGGCGAACCCAGATCCATCTATGGACCACGCAAGCGTGCTCCAGCATGCGATGTAACACAACAAACATCCGAACAACGCGGTACACCCAGATATAGGGGTGCCACACACCCCTATGTTTCACTGATGAGGTGCTGGACCATGAATTTCCAGAGGGATTCAAACCCGTAAACATAGAGGCATACGACGGAACAACAGACCCTGTGGTCTGGATTGAGGACTATATCCTCCATATCCATATGGTTCGAGGAGATGATCTCCATGCCATTAAGTATTTACCCCTCAAACTAAAAGGGCCAGCTCGACACTGGCTTAAAAGCCTCCCCGAAAGCTCCATTGGAAGCTGGGAAGAGCTCGAAGACGCTTTTCTGGCAAATTTCCAAGGGACTTATGTCCGACCTCCGGACGCGAACGATTTGAGTCATATAACTCACCAGCTCGGAGAGTCAGCCCGAAAGCTTTTGAATAGGTTTCTTACTAAAAAGAACCAAATAGTCGATTGTCCGGACGCCGAAGCCTTGGCAGCTTTTAAGCATAGCGTCCGTGACGAATGGCTTGCCAGACACCTCAGCCAAGAAAGGCCGAGAACAATGGCAGCATTAACAAGCCTCATGACCCGCTTTTGCGCGGGTGAGGATAGCTGGCTAGCCAGATGCAGCATCAGCGACCCTAGTACATCCGAAGTTAGAGATGGAAACGGGAAATCACGGCGCAACAACAATAACAAACGCCGGAATAAAGAAGACATCACGAAAAGCACGGTAGTAAACGCCGGATTCAAAAGCTCTCGGCCAAGTCAGCAAAAGCCGCCCTCTAAAGGCGCCAGAGACGAACTGTCCAGCCTAAACAAAATTCTGGACCAAATATGTCAGATCCATAGCACCCCTGGTAAACCAGCCAATCATACCCACAGAGAATGTTGGGTCTTCAAGCAGTCCGGCAAGCTCAACGTCATACACAAGGGGGAGGATACACCAAGCGAAGACGAGGATGAGCCTCTTAAGCAAGACACTGGGGAACAAAAGAAGTTTCCACCAGAAGTCAAAACAGTCAACGTGTTACACGTGATCAAGGGGAGAAACAAAGCGCCACTCCCAGAAAAATATGCCCAAGGGCCTATCACCGCGAGGTCCTGCCATTGGTCGTCTCAACCGATCACTTTCGACCATCGTGATTACTCAGCAAGTATCCGGCATGCAGGATAGGCTGCCCTGGTATTAGACCCAATAATTGATGGATACCACTTCACATGAGTCCTGATGGACGGTGACAGCAGTCTAAACCTGATATACCAGGATACAATCCGCGAAATGGGGATAGACCCAACGAAAATTTGCCATAGCAGCACTACCTTTAAAGGAGTAAGGCTAGGCCCAGGGGCTCAATGCACGGGCTCCCTGCTACTAGAGGTTATATTAGGCTTCCCTGATAACTCTCGTAGCGAACATTTAACCTTCCACATTGCTCCGTTCCAAAGTGGCTATCAAGCACTACTTGGACGCGAAGCTTTCACTCGCTTTAATGCAATACCGCATTACGCTTCCCTCACACTCAAGATGCCCGGTCCACGTGGCATCATTACAGTGAATGGAAATATTGAGCAATCTTTGCGCGCCGAAGAGAATGCGACTGCCTTGGCAGCCGCACACTAAAAACGGCCTCACCAACTAAAGCATTTGATAGGTCGTCAAGACCACAGACACGGTTAGATGAGTCCGGCTCAGCTATATGTAATTCATACCGGATTGATGGCCACACCCCTATTACAAATACAAGGGGCTCAACGCGCGTAGACAAGTGGCAATTTTTACTCATCTTTAATTATACATGGTTTCTTTAAAAACTACATTTTTGCACAACAACTTTTCACCTAAGTTCGTCTCTTTTATAGATGACCATCGTGCTACACCCGTCCAGGATACAGCACAATGGAGACACAGGCGCAGACGTGCAGCAGGGACCCGCTCCAAGGATTCTTTTTAGATTAAGACCCTGCGTAAACCTTTTTTTACTGTCTCTTGTTGATACACATCCCTTGGATTCTCAGTACAATTGAGAAGGATGCTGACGTCTTGGCATATGGCCACGTCAGAATAATGCCCGTACCTGGACACAAGGGGCTTCTTACATAGGGCACTATTTAGGCCCGGTTTATACCATAAAGACCGAATACCTTAGGGAGTGTTCGGCATCACGAGTTTGGCCTTATATGCATCAACTCCGAATCATGTCTTTGGTCAAATGTTGGGTTTGCCCGGCTCCTGTGTTTTGGTGCCTTACGTTCCGTTCTATCGGCTAAGGTAGTACCAGGAGAACTACTGCGATTGTGCCCTGGTTCATCCGGACAAGCACCTCAGTAGAGAAAGCCGAAAACTGACTGTCATGATATAGCGTGAGACTGGTCAACCACTCAATGACCTATCGGAATGATAGAATTCCTCCGCTTTAACGAAGGGCCGTTTCCCGGCCAGGCATATACGCACCCCGAATTTGGGAGAGTGCAGAGCCACCAAGGGCTATATAGTAGCCCCACCGTCAAACTCCTATGGCTAAGTGAAAGTGTTAAAGCATCATAGTCCGGTTGCCTCGTTTGCTGCACTATCACCTCCTTAATAGGACCAAGATGTTGGGTTAAGTGTGAACACGCGTTTTCTGCGAGCACCTCTGCATTATATGCGTGGGGGTTGAAGCCGACGACTGCAATCTTTTAGGTTATATACATATATACATAAACGGCCGCACAGGAGGCATTATATTACTTTCCGACAAAAGTATAAATATAGCCTTACTACATTTCATAGAAAAATTGTGTTTACAATGGGAATACATGTCACTCAAACATAATATTCTTCGAGCACTGGGGCTCTATCAAACGAGCACCCTCAAGAACCTCTTCAAAATAGTGCTCGGCAGTTACTCGGCCTATGGCCGAACCTTGCGCCGCAACAGTGGTAGCATCCATCTCCGACCAGTATGCCTTGACATGGGCAAAGGCCATCCACGAGCCTTCTATGCACGCCGACCTCTTCATCGCATTGATGCGCGGCACCGCACCAAGGAACTGCTGCACTAAGCTGAAATAGTTGTTCGGCTTTGGCTTCTCCATCCACAAATAATCTACGATGGACCTCATGGCAAGTCCGGACAACCTATTAAGTTTGGCCCATTCGGTTAGCTGATCAGTCAAGGGAAGCAGACGCTCTGGAACGTTAAACTGCGACCAGAACAACTTGTCCACTTCATGATCTGTTTGATCTCAGAAGTATTCGACCGCTTCGACAACGCTTCCCGCCAATTCCATATATGCGTTTGCCGAACTCCACAGCCGATCCAGAGGGGCATACCGCGGATCTCCGAACTTCCTCTACACCAGAAAGGGCTTCCCAGCCACAATATCCCCGGCTTCGCACAGCTCCTCCTTCTTCGCCCTCATAGCAGAGCGAGTGTCTTTGGTCGCCATCGTGGCCTTTTCAAGGTCCGCTGCCTTCACTCGGTTCTCTTTTTCAAGGAACTGGCAACGGTCAGCAATGTCTTTTAATTCCACGGCCATCTTGGCCATCTTCTCTTTGCTTTCGCAATGAGCAGCCTTCTCGGCTCTTAACTCTTCGGCCGCCTTCAAAGCAGCCGCATTACTAGCTCTTGCTTGTTCTTTAGCTCGGGCAAGTTCCGCCCGAAGGGTCTCTACGGTGGCAGCTCCATCTGCAGTTACAACATATTAAAGATATTGGCATCATGCTGCTCTTATTATGTGACATTCATCAGAAAACATTACTTACCATGTGACTCGTCAAGCCATTTGTTAACAAGCTCAATGTCGGCGTCTGCCGCATCCAGTTGCCGCTTTAGTTGGGCAAACTGATTAGTCCGGCTAGCCGCCCGAGCTTCCACCACCTGCACATAAAGGCAGTCTGGTTATTACCTGGGACTATGATCCTCTGTTTGCCGCCGTTCTCGACGACAACCAGAGTCTCAGGGGCTACTATCTACACCGGGCACACCTAACATGTGCGGTACTATCAAAAAGTATGTCATTTCACGTACCTCAAAGCCCATCAGTAGACTCATAAAGGCTTCATGTAGTCCGCTTTTGGCAGACGAAATTCTTTCCATCACTGTACCCATCAATGTACGGTGTTCTTCTGAAATGGCCGCTCGCTCCAACAGCTCCCTCAGAACGTCCGACCGCATACCAGACGGTGCCGAACTCTTTTGTTTGCTCTCTTCGAGAGCCGGACGCTAGGGACTTCGGGTGACTATGGGATTATCTTCTGGCCTCACCGGATCCGGAGAGGCCCTCCGTGACGACACTTCGAGGTCACCCGCTTCTTGAGCGGGGGAGTCCGGGGGAGGCGTTTCGCTCTCCATCATCTCCGGAAGAAGATCCCCCGAAGACGAGCTCAGCTGAGAAGGGCTAATACCCGAACTGCAAGATATATGCGGCGGTTATTTTCCTCGGAGGAAAGGTAGTATACCTTCACTATTAAAGTATTTTTTGATCACTTACGACTCGTTGGAGGGCTGATCCCCGCGCAGACTTTGTGCGGCAAGAGCACCCCCCGAGGCAGGACCCTCTGTTGGAGACTTCTTCTCTCGTTTGGAGTCCTCGGTTTCCGGATCCTCAGAAGCAGTCCTCTTCCTCCCCCGGTTATCCTCCTTTACGGAGGCGCTCGTTCCCTCAGTTGGAACTGGTAGCGATGGGGGCCCACTTTCGCCCATATTATTCCCCCCGTATCTTCCTTCGAGGGCTTCGGGCAAGGTGCGAGCTCGAGCATCTTTTCCAGTACCAGATTCTCCAAACCCTCAGGGAGGGGGGCCGAACACCGAATCATCTTCGCCTTTGTTAGCTAGTCCTGGTCAAAGGGTGACTTCTCAGAAATGACATCATGGTAAATAAAAGACGGTGTGTTCGGCTTGAGGATTACTTACTTGTTCGGCGGTGCGGTTGCTACTCAGGCCCACGTCCTCGGTAGTGTCTGGACACTCTGTTTGAGGTCCGAAGAATGACTTGTACATCTCCTCGTGCGTCAAGCCGAGGAAACTTTGGATAGCGTGCGGTCCTTCTGGGTTGAACTCCCACAAGCAAAGGGGCCAGCGTTTGCAAGGCTGGACTCGACGAACCAGCATGACTTGCATTACCATAACCAAATTAAAATCTCCCTGGAAGAGATCTTGAATGCGGCCTTGCAGTATAGGCACGTCCTTGGCCGGACCCCAGCTTAGCCCTCTGCTAATCCATGACATCAATTGTGGTGGGGGGCCCGAGCGGAAAGCGGGAGGAGCCACCCACTTGGCACTTCTGGGAGCTGTGATGTAAAACCACTCCCGTTGCCATAATCCGGACACCTCTGGAAAGGAGCCTTTTGGCCATGGAGCTCCCGTGATCTTGCTTATTAATGCTCCTCCACATGCTGCGTGCTGTCCCTCGATTGTCTTCGGCTTCGCATCAAAAGTCTTGAGCCACAGGCCGAAGTGAGGGGTAATGCGGAGGAAGGCCTCACACACGACAATAAATGCCGAGATGTGAAGAAAGGAGTCCGGGGCTAGATCGTGGAAGTCTAGCCCATAGTAAAACATCAAACCCCTTACGAAGGGATCCAGAGTGAGGCCTAGACCTCGGAGGAAGTGGGAGATGAACACGACGTCTTTGTTCGGTTCAGGAATAGGGACGACCTACCCTCGGGCAGGTAGCCGATGCGAAACCTCGGCGGTCAGGTATCTGGCCTGCCTCAACTTCTTGATATCTTCTACCATAACAGAGGAGGGCATCCATCGGCCCTGAAGGCTGGATCCGGACATGATTGAAGATCCGGAGCACCTAACCTGAGCTTTGGGTGTTAGAACTCGAGGTGGGGGAAGGATTCCATTGGGCACGAGAGGGAAAAAAGTGAAAGTCTTGGCCCTTTATAAAGAGGGTGAATACCAAGTGTCCTCTCCGTGGTCGTTTGGGGCTTACCTATAATCTAGGAGTCCTAGACGCGGTTGGGTTACCCACACCTATATTGATGAGAATCCCGTGATAAGGGGACACAATCTTTGCTTTGACGAGACGTGTCAAAAAACTGCCTTGCGTTATGTGCGGGGCTAGTTAAAAGAACCGGTTCGAATAAATCACCGGGCCGTGACATAATATCGTGTTGCCAAAACAAGTCAGCAAATTGGATTTGTGGAAATATTATCCTCTCTACGGTGGTATGTGGAACTTATTTTACAGGGTCGGACACTATCCTTATATTCAAATTCTTCCATGGTGTATTCGGAGGAGGAACCTGCCTTGCAATGCCGAAGACAATACTGCGCGCCAGACTCATCGTCATTGAAAGCCTGGTTCAGGGGCTACTGAGGGAGTCCTGGATTAGGGGGTATCCAGACAGCCGGACTATATCCATTGGCCGGACTGTTAGACTATGAAGATACAAGATTGAAGACTTCGTATCGTGTCCGGATGGGACTCTACTTGGCGTGGTAGGCAAGCTAGGCAATACGGATATGTGTATCTCCTCCTTTGTAACTGACCTTGTGTAACCCTAACCTCTCCGGTGTCTATATAAACTGGAGGGTTTTAGTCCGTAGGACAACATACAATCATACCATAGGCTAGCTTCTAGGGTTTAGCCTCTCCGATCTCGTGGTAGATCTACTCTTGTACTATCCATATCATCAATATTAATCAAGCAGGACGTAGGGTTTTACCTCCATCAAGAGGGCCCAAACCTGGGTAAAACATCGTGTCCCCTGCCTCCTATTACCATCCGCCTTAGATGCACAGTTCGGGACCCCCTACCCGAGATCCGCCGGTTTTGACACCGATAGTAAAGATGAATTGATTCCGCAAAGAATTATTACAGGTTATAGGATGGTAATTGATTTCCGCAAATTAAATAAGGCTACTAAAAAGATCATTACCCCTTACCTTTCATTGATCAAACGCTAGAAAGATTATCCAAACATACTCATTTTTTCTTTCTAGATGGTTATTCTGGTTTCTCTCAAATACCTGTATCAGCTGATGATCAATCTAAGACCACTTTTACTTGCCCTTTCGGTACTTTTGCTTATAGACGTATGCCTTTTGGTTTATGTAATGCACCTGCTACCATTCAAAGATGCATGATGGCTATATTCTCTGACTTTTGTGAAAAGATATGTGAGGTATTCATGGATGATTTCTCCGTTTATGGATCCTCTTTTGATGATTGCTTGAGCAACCTTGATCGATTTTTGTAGAGATGTGAATAAACTAACCTTGTCTTGAATTGGGAGAAATGCCACTTTATGGTTAATGAAGGTATTGTCTTGGGGCACAAAATTTCTGAAAGAGGCATTGAAGTTGATAAACCTAAAGTTGATGCTATTGAAAAGATGTCGTGTCCCAAGGACATCAAAGGTATAAGAAGTTTCCTTGGTCATGCCAGCTTTTATAGGAGGTTCATTAAGGACTTCTCAAAAATTTCTCGGCCTCTGACTAATTTATTACAAAAAGATATACCGTTTGTCTTTGATAACGATTGTGTAGAAGCATTTGAAATACTTAAGAAAGCATTTGTCTTTCACCTATTGTTCAGCCACCTGATTGGAATTTACCTTTTGAAATTATGTGTGATGCTAGTAATTATGCTGTAGGTGTTGTTCTAGGGCAAAGAGTTGATAAGAAATTTAATGTTATTCAATACGCTAGTAAAACTCTAGACAATGGCCAGAGGAATTATGCTACTACTGAAAAAGAATTCTTAGCAGTTGTATTTTCTTGTGATAAGTTCAGACCTTATATTGTTGATTCTAAAGTAACTATTGACACGGATCATGCTGCTATTAAATATCTTATGGAAAATAAAGATGCTAAACCTAGACTTATTAGATGGGTTCTCTTGCTACAAGAATTTGATTTGCATATTATTGATAGAAAGGGAGCTGAGAACCCCGTTGCAAACAACTTGTCTAGGTTGGAGAATGTTCTTGATAACCCACTACCTATTGATGATAGCTTTCCTGATGAACAATTAAATGTCATAAATGCTTCTCATACTGCCGATCCTTTAAAAGTTAACGGACTAAAACCCTTAGTGGATATATACTCCAGCAATTTTTGGCCATTTCTAGTCGATTCCCTAAACTTAATGTTGTAAACTTCAATTTGATCAAGTTCAAAGCAGGTTCAACCGAAAGTAGCATGCATTCAAACATAAACATAGATAGTTTTGCATAACCGAACATAAAACATAAAATTAAACTAAGCTGAACTACTTTCGGTCAAACTGGAGGTCGAGACAATCCTTCCTTGTCAGGTATGGTGTGCCGCGAGCTGGGTCTGGGTCGGTGCCATCGTCAGGGTCGTTGGGGAAGACACTCCTCCACTCGTCGATGTCGATCTCCTCGTCCTCGCCGCCCACCTACATGCCCTCGTGTTGCTGTCCTCGCCGCCTTCGACCTCGCCATCAGGGAAGAGCATGATAACCTCGCCGCCCTCCGCACCAGCAAAGATCACCCGCTCCACCTCCACGAGCTCCGGGTGCTGCCAGCGGAGCTCTTGCATGTAGGCCTCATCGGCGGCCTCGGCCTCGAGGCGCTCACATGCCTCGCGGTCCTCACGCGCCATAGCCGAGCTCACCACCCTGGCTCTGGCGGCATGAGGTCAACCAGACATGTGCTGAAGGGGAAATTGAGTCTAGCTACCACACCGAGGTATCGGACCTGCCAGCGGTCATACTCCATGGCCGCGATCTCGGCCGTGTGGAAGCTACCAAGCCACCGGCGAGTGTGGGTCTCCCGATCCATAATCTCGGTGACCAATGTCCCACACCACCACTGTCGGACCCCGAGGTAGGACCTCGTCGGCAGTCGGTCCTGAGGGAGGACGGGGAAGTCCTCGAACCGGCGTAGGGGCATGGCGGCGGGCGGACCGGGCGACCGGCGATGGCGGATCGATAAAGTGCCCGCGGAGGACGACGGGGATACCTCAGCGGCCACCTCGGCAGCGGCGGTCGAATAGGTTGCGATAAACCTATTTTTGGCCATTGGCTCCTCGAGCTCCCCGGCACACAGGCAGAGGTTGAGGATGGAGGCGGCGATGGTGGCGACCTACCAATGGTTTCAAGCGAGGGAGGGGTGGTGTGTGTCTATGTGAGCGGAGGTTTTGGGGAGTGTGTGGTGTGTGTGGAGGGGGGACAAGGTGGTGTTTGAGGAAATACCGCGGCAACTGAAAATTTTACTAGGCGAGAGTAACAAGGCGGGGCTACTGAAAATTTGGATCAAGGGCAAACATATATTTTTGAGATTGCGAGGGATGCAGAGGAGGGATTAAAATGCCGGGGCAACTGGAATTTTGAATCAAGGCGAGCAGATATTTTTGAGATTGCGAGGGATGCAGAGGCAGGAGTAACAAGGCGGGGCTACTGAAAATTTGAATCAAGGGCAAGCAGATATTTTTGAGATTGTGAGGTATGCAGAGGCGGGAGTAAAATGCTGGGGCTACTGAAAATTTGAATCAAGGGACTGAAGCGGAGCGGGAGTAATAGACATCGCACACGGTCTGCACATACTAATTGTGTGCTATAAAACATTAAAACCTTCCAGGCGGTAGATATTTTCAAGATTACGAGGCAGTAGATATTTTCGAGACCGAGAGGCAAGCCTCATGGAGCCCAATCTACTGTGCTGATGTGAGGGACTGCAGGGCACGGGCATGGCACACGGGTAGTCTGACCGAACCATGAATGTTGCGTACCCAATCGCGGACGGTTTCTACATCCAACTCGTGTGCTGTTTATAAATTTGGGAAAAAGAATAACGCGAGAGAGGGTCAGAAAAAGAACACACTTGCATGTGGACCAAATATATGTATGAAAAGGGTGGTTTGATGTTCGAATACCCAATGCACAACTTTGATGTGGCACCAGTCACACAAAAGCACACTATTGCTAGTCAGCCACCCCCTACGAACCCCACTTCGTGTCGGTGATAAGGGAATCCTAGCTACGAATGCATGTCCCGAAATAGCTAGGTCTGAAATATCACCCTACCGAAACACAAAACCTATTGGAGTCCATCATATACATATGGTCAAACTTCCCCTTTCGCTTCCCGACAAAGGTGGACCATGTGCCGACCCACAAATGTGTGCTTGTGGCGTGAGATGGGTGCGACCACATACGAACCACATGCGGGTGGCCCTACTATATGTATGAAAAGGGTGTGGTGTGATATTTAACTACCATTCATAACTTTGATGTGGCACGTGTGCCTCGCAAATTAACCGGACTTCCTCAACCCCATGGAGGTTGCAGGTAGAGCGAAGTAGCCCCCCCCCACACACACATGTCGGGGGAGGGCATCTCACCAAGACATACTGTAACACATACCAAGCAGAATCCAACTTGGTCGTACAACCACTCCCACTCGCTGTTGGTCAAAGTGATGGACGTCCACACGGCCCCGCAAAATGGGCTAGCTTGTCTCTGATAACCTTGCGAGGGAGTATTGTATGAAGACAAACCCACTATGTGCATGTGGCCCAAGTATGTATATGGAAGTGGTGTGTGTGGTGTTTCAATAGCCAATGCGCAAATTTGATGTGGCATCGTGCTTTGGAACCGTAAAATCCCCACACTGAGCGAGGGTTCACGACGCGTAGCATGCGCTCAAACTTAATTAGGCTTCGAATGGCCGACCTGCTATACGGTAACTCGGAGCAAAGAAGAAGAGTTCACCCTGGTAACCTTTCTCGCCGTTGGTCGAAATGATGGACGTCCATGCGGGCCCACGACTATATATAGGCTTGCCGCCCATAACCAAGCGAGTGAGAGTGTGTCCAAAGACACCATTGCATGCGTGTGTCCCAAACATATTTATGGAGGTGTGTGATGCATGCATATGTGTTGAATACCCGACCCAATGCACAACATTGATGTGGTGCATGCATTGAAAATCCCAGAGGTCCCCATACAGAGCAAGAGGTCATTCATGACGTGCCATGTGCTCGCCCCCCCTTCGATCTGGCGGGATGGATTCATGTGTACACATGCGCTATTATATATATATGTAATCTCACATCATGATCTATATCATGAGACTCATGAGACAAACAAAAAATTAATCCCCTCCTGTCAAATTTGTTAACCTCTCTCACGCTATCGGTGAAAGTGATGGACCAAGCGGGCCGACAGATAGAAGCATCGTCGATAACCGCGTGAGTGAGTGCCATATATAGGACAACAACCATCTCGATTGCACGTGTGCCAGAACATATATATGAAGAGGTGTGTTGTGATGTTTTGAATACTTAATGCACAACTTTGATGTGGCATTTTCCTCAAAAACTGCAAGTCCCCACACAGAGTGAGGTTCATGTGACACCTAATGTGTGTGTGTATATGTATGTATGTATGTATGTATGTATGTATGTATGTATGTATGTATATATATATATATATGCTGGTCACCCCCTTCGACGCATACTATACACCTAGTAACACAACCCTAAAAGAATTAATCCTCCTTGTTCGTCAAACGCACCTCTCTCTCGCAGGGTCAAAGTGATGGATGACGAACTCACGGGCCCAGCACAGAAGCGAAGCGTACGTTGCACGCGAGTGATCATCCTATATAGGACTACATACCACCATTTGCATGTGGCCCAAAGAGGTTCTTGTGTGATGTTTGAATATGCAACGCACAACTTTGATGTGGCACCACATATATTGGAAACCAAAAAGTCCCCACAGAGAGTGCGAGGTTCATGATGCATGGTATGTGGCTATGTGCTATATGTACGCCCCCATTCGACGTGTGGTATATATGTACTTCTACTGTATAGCACAAACCAAAAAAGAATCATTCCTTGACGGTCAAATTAATCTCGCTCTCGTTGGGTCAAAGTGATGGAGGACAACCTCGCATGCCCACGAATGGAAGCGCCACACGCGAGTGAGTTCCTATAGGGAAACCACCGCCTGCATGGTATTGCGTGATGTTTGAATACCAATATAATGTACAACTTTGATGTGGCACCTGCCTCGGGAACCGGAAAGTCCCCACATGGAGCGAGGTTATGACACACACATATATAGAGTATTCATGTTGCCCCCTCTTTGACAGGTACATACTCCTACCGTGCATATATGTAACACAAACCAAAAGAGAACCATCCTTGTTGGTCAAATTAACCTCTCTCTCGTTGTATGTTCAACTGGTTGAGGACGACCTCGTGGGCCCACAGAGAGAGGCACATGCGAGTGATGTCATAGGACAAAACCACTGCATGCATGCGCCCATGTTTTATGTGATGTTTGAATAGCCAACGCACAACTTTGACATGGCACATGCTTCGCAAACCAGAAACACACTACACCATGATGCTTGTATCCCCCTCACTTCAAGCCGGTGGGAGGGTGTGTACGCATGTGCTCGAACTTTGATATGGAATCTCACCATGATCCACACCACACACATGCCAAGATGAATCCACCTTTTGGTCAAATGCCTCTCGTTGTTGGTGGAATCTGAAAACCTTTGCGCCCTAAGAATGGGCACGTCGTTCATAACCGCACGAGGGAGTGTCCGAGAGGACCACCAATGCATGCATGTGGCCCAAACATGTATGTAAAAAGGGTTGTGTAATGCTTTAAATAACCAATTCACAACTTTGATGTGGCATATATGACTCACAAAATGATTAATAATCCCACACGAAGGTTCACGACTCGTAGTGTACTGTCGGACCCCTCCCCCCGCCCCACCCCCACACACACAGACACACACATCCCGCACAACCATAGCCACTCTGAGGCATGTCAAACTTTTTTTGCAGTGAACATGTGACCAAAGGCAGAGTGTCATGTTAATTTTTTTTAAAATAGACATCTTTCGACCGTTTTTATACATTGATTGATTTCCTAGGGATTTAATGTGCAAAAATCAAATTTGAGCTACATGTGCACCAAAATGGATTGCAAAATCATATGTGTCCCTGGGTGCATGTTTCCTTGTGCAAGAGATTTGAAACCATTGAGAATATAGATTTTTAAAATTCAGTAAATCCAAAACTTAGTTGAAATTCATGAAACTTATCACGGTGTCATATATGGACACTAGTAGACTGTGATATTGTATTTTTCCGTCAAATTTGAGACCCATGTTGATATAATCTTCTTACAAACGGGGGATTATCAAAAACTGACAACCAATATCTCATACGGATTAATTATTCGGACCATGTGCGTTAGACCGTGCCATGCTTCGGTCAAGCAGTAAAGCAACAGAATGAATCATCAATAAACCAAAAAATATATGTGCTGCCATACGCCCCGTGTGCCGTGCGAGCAGGCATGAGTTGACGGGACGCGTGCGTGCAGTCCGCCACGTAGGCATACTCGGAGGCGTGCGTGCAGGTGTACGTATTGACGGGAGGCGTGAAAGTAGCTGTGTGAAATGATGGTAGGAATGGCAGAAGTCCGCCGCGCAGGCTCACCGGGAGGCAAGAGAACCTTTGACTTCCGTATTAATTGCGCGCCCGAGCCGCTGTCCATAACAGGCGGCCGCACCCCCGGTCCACAGTGGTCACAAACGTCTGGACTCTGGAGTGTATGAGGATGCCGCCGAAGCACACCATCGGAGGGAGTGGCGACGCCGGGGCTGGTGAAGCACCCGCGGAACACGTGAAGCTGGGCACAGAGGTTGTCATCACCGCCGATGAGGTGTTGTGCGGTAGCAGCATGACCTTGATTTCGTCGGCGCCGTCATGCCCCCCAGCCAGAGCCGGAGGTCAACAGCAACTCCGGCAATGACTGCGACTCCGACAGAAAACCGGTTAGTCACCTATATACCCATATGTGCGGCAAACATCTCATGTGTTTTCTCTGGTTAGTCCCGCCCCCTATAATTTTTTTGGAATACAAATCCTATGGTTATGTTCTCTCAGTCCATGAAATCAGAGTAATTAAGATCCGTTAGATGCACGTAGTGTATTGATTGTTTGAATATTATCCGTATAGAGTTAGTGATTAATTGTTTGTTCTACAAATGATTTTTGCTAATATTGCGACTAGGGTTAGCATTTGTGCTAATAATTCGTGGCCAGATATTGAGAATTTATTTTGAATATCCTACATATATGTTTTTGCCTTTTTTCTTCTAGATCTTGAGAATTGATTTTGAATGTCCTACATGTATGTTTCTGCCATTTTTTTCTTTTAGATTGGTATTTACACAGATGAGGCTCTGGCCAGCGCCGCCGCCGGATGTAGATAATGGACCCGGCTGCGCGGCTAGAAGCGGCCACGCCCCCTGGACCTAAGGAACCAGTAGAATCTCTGGCGGACAGCATCAGCGATCTCCCGGAAGGCATCCTTGGGAGATCATCTCCCCTCTCCCCACCAATGATGGTTGCCGCACACAAGTCCTCACTTCTCGGTGGGGCACTGGTGCGCCATGCCTCTTAATCTCGACTGTCGTCAGCTATCTATCGATGATTATTCTGAACTACCCAACGCCATCATCTCCTCCCACTAGGGCTCCGTTCAACGCATCTGCATCCCGGCATGCTACATGTTGGACATACCCTGCACGGTGGCCACCTGGCTGATATCTCGTCAATTTGATAAACTCCACCAGCTTGAGTTCTACCATTACTACAGCGATAGGTTACCACCAATAGTTGCATCTGCGCCCTCACCACCGATGCCCATATCATGGTTTTCCTCCTCTCTCCACACCGCCACCTTGACCCGGTGCCATCTAGCAGACAATCTGGTACAAATACTTCGACTGCCACTGCTGGAAAAAACTTGCGCTTGTGTTGGTTCATCTGTCGGAGGCCTCACTACACAGCATCATCCACTCCAGTTGCCCTACCCTGGAGCGTTTTGTGCTTGTTTTTGGAAACGGAATCCATATCCGTTGTCTTGAAATAAAGTCACCTCACCTTGTAAGCATGGGAATTCGTTTTGAAGGACAAGAGCTCATCATCGAAGATTCCCCTTCACTTCAAAGGTTGCTCCTTGATTGTTGTTATAAACCTTCGCAAATAACTGTGGTCTCTATGCCTAAACTGGAGACCTTGGGTGCAATTCGTGATCCGTTTAAATGGTTCGAGATGGTGTTTTCCTGCACACCTATTGAGGTATTGTATATTAATCATGTACACTTTTGTAATTTGTATTTTTTGTTTGTGCGCATAAGTTAGGTATCATCTTGGAGTACACTTTCAGTGCTAATATTATGTTTTATGCTCAATGAAGAGCTTGTCATCCTATCAGTGGTGGTGGATTCTGTCAAGACCTTATGTATCAGTATGTGTTGTTTTGATCTCAACATCATTATTGCCTTGCTGCAATGCTTTCCATGTCTGGAGAATTTGTATATAAAGGTGATGATTTCACGCACATTGGAAGCCCATATATAATGTACTATAATTAATCGTTCAGCTATCGCTCTTTCAACACAATCTTTTTTAGACATTAAATGTTTTCAATCTTCATCTCTATTTAGGCACTAAACATGGAGAAAAAAGTATAACCAATCGATGGTTCAAGAAGCACCGGGATTTTCTCATATCTCATGACATTTGTTTGAAGACAGTAATGCTGGAGGGATATGCATCCAATAGTGCAAACACTAGCTTTGTCACATTCTTCATGTTGAATGTGAGGGTGCTATTATCCGTGAGGATTAACTTTTTCAACAAGAAATTTCTCACGAAACTGTATGTGGAACAGCATAAAAAGAAGTTTCAGGTGGACCTAAGGGCTTATGATCATGCTTGACTTATATTTACAACAACTTGTCGTCATCATGCACCAGTAGAACTTTTGTACCGGGATCTTGATCTTATGGATCGTACCGATCCATTTGATTGTAACTGCAAAAAACTTTGGTTGAGTTAGATGTTATTGCCCTGTTCAATCCGGCTTATGTGTAAACCTGATGAACAATTAATCCTCGTGCTTTTGTACCTTTTGTAAGCTAGAGTTAGACGTTGTTGCCCTTTTCAACTAGGGTTTGACCCACATTTTCTTTCATACCGGGCGTCTGTGTTCCTATAGGTACTACCTCTGTCATGATTTATTCTTTATTGGCCCCCTTCGTATGTTGTAGTACCAAACTTTGACCTTAAATTTAACTAATAATATATTAATGCATGTCATTGAAAAAAATATTGTTGGGCGGTTATTCCCGGTTATGTTCACCTGCTATATGCAATAATTATGCATGTGCTTGCTCGCCGTTTTGGCAGTCGTAGCGCGCTCTGCTCGCGTGCCTCCGCGCGCTCTACTTACCGTTTAGGCACCCTTGGGTCACGCCCTCTACTCGCCGTTTAGGCGCCAAGTCTCGCTCGGGTCGCGTCGTCCCTCCACGCGCGCTCTGCTTGCAGTTGGGGAAGCTTTAGTTATTTGATCTTCGATTATGTTAATTAATTATACCTCCAGAGCCAGAATCATCCGGCTCTAGAGGTACAATTAATTAACCTAAACTATGATCTCTGACACCCATTCCCGTCGCGCAACTCCATCCTATCGTCGGACGTTGGGGTATGCCGGTATGTGTGGGTAACTAGCTAGCAAGTGGATCAGTAACGAGTCACCGCCAGTGGCCATTGTTGTGGTTATTTATAGCTAGCAAGTGGCTAGGGTATTGGGGATTTTACAATTAACCCCTGTGGAGCGCGGAAAGCCTTCGCTGGACCGTGGGAAGCCTTCACTGGAGCGCGGGAAGACTTGAGCACACAACCCGACAACCATATGTGTTGTCACGTGTTACCGGACACGTGTTAACATAAGGAAACGTATGTGTAACCTACTAATCATCTCACACGAGTACTCGTACACGCACTGTGTGCGATACTCCTAGCCATCGCAAGCAACTAGTATGCACATAATTGCACACAAATTAACTCTAGTAACCGTGTGTGTTGTATTTTCTCATCGCAAACAGTTCATCCGAGTGGGTTGTTGCCGCGTATCACACACATCTTGTTTACACGAATCGTTTGTGTTTTTTGGCTCATCGCAAACAGTTCATCTATGTGAACTGTTTGCTGCATATCACACACATCTTGTTAAGTTGAACCGTTCCTGTTGTGTTCCCTAATCGAAAACAGTTCATCCGAGTGAACCGTATGCCGTATATCACACACACCATGATCTGGCTAACCATCTCTGTTGCATTCCCTAATAGCAAACAGTTCATCAGAGCAAACTGCATGTCGTATATCACACACACATTGATATGGTTGCCCCTTTTTGTTGTTCTATCTAATCACAAATAGTACGTGTGGATCAACCGTATGCCCTGCATCGCACAATATCTAAAATCTGAACCATGTTTGATGTCTCTATCGTTGCAAACGTTTTGCATCTTTTTTACGATTTTTTAACATCCCCATTTGCGATTAATGCATTGCACACAGTTTCGTCAAAGGGTCTCTGATCGTAGTGTCACATTAGCAACATCCTACAGTAGTGTCTGTGAGGGTTGCAAATCTAATCTTGGAGACCTTTTACTATGTGAGGTCAGCAAATCTAATCCTGGACATACTCTGTTGACTTATCGACCAGCTGCTACTTTCTTTCCTTTTTTCAACCAATAATTGATCTGTTCCTTGTCCAGTTTGTACTGCCTTTACCCTTTTTCCCTTTTCAACCAAGAGACCAGTTGGGTATCCAGTTTCTACTACTTCCCCCCTGTAATTTCCTCTTTGAATCAAGTCCTAGATTCATGCTACAACTTCCCCCCTTTCTTCGTTGTTTGAACCAAGTCCTAGATTCGACTGCATAAAGTAGCTTTACCTCTAATAATACTAAACATTTAGGTGGCTTTGGAAGAGCTAATGGAAGTAGAAAAAGATCCACATGCGGCCTTGCGGGGTGCTGGGGCAGTAGAGCAAGGCCACTTTCGAAGGAACTTATACCTGAGGGTCGCTAGGATGTGGCTAGGAGGGCGGCGGGAGGGCGGGTCTGCCCACAATATGACAGTGAGGAAGAAGGGGTCCGAGGACCTCCCGAGCCGGCGCTGTGTCGGAGAGAATGTCAGGGGTAGAGGATCGGACCCGCCGGCAGCTGTGGGTTTCCTCCCTCGCTGCCGATGACTGCCTGAACGATGTACCTAGTCCCCTACACACCCCGGGCGAAGGGATCCGGCCGGACCTTTGACCAGCAGTGAGCAGAGAGAGAGAGAGAGTCTCTACCGTTGTCTTGTTTAGATGTGGAGAGGATGAGAAAATAAAGAGAGCAACTCTAGTAAAGCAAGCACTGAGGCTCCTGCCTATATATATAGTGGAGTGATTATCTTTTTCTCTCCACAATAAGTGTTTCAATTTGTCTATGTGGCATTAAAGAAGAGAAAAACTCGATTTAACGTGACTAACTGCACGTCGCACTTTGTATTGTATTGTATTGTACTACTCCTACTTACTAGTACTAGTAGTATTGTTCACTTGTGCTCCCCGACACTCCATTCATTGAGCAACCCCACGGGTGAATAAACATATTAGTAACTATTTTGGCTTTTAGATATCGATGGTATAGTTTGACCACATTGCATCAATGGACTCAGTACTTTGAAGTAACCTATACATCTAAACGCATGCATGGTTTACATTTCGAATCGCTAGCTAGAGCTTAAACTGTATTTGTTTAGATGTACCACCTATTTATTTTGGTTTTTGCTCCATGGCGCAATTCATCGATACAAAATTATACTAGGAGTATTTAGAAGTTGTGGGCGGGGCTTTTCCTGGGCCGTACGCGTTGCAGTTTTCGCATAGCCGGTTTGACAGAGAGGCGAGGATGGTGAGGGAGTAGCGGATTCAACTTACTACTGTCAAGATAAGGTTGTGTGATTTGACAACTCATTACTGCTGGAAAGATCGGGTCTTGTGATATGACTGCTCATTTATAGTCATTATTACTATGGTGCTGCGACCGGGGTGAGGCCCCCCTTTCGTTCCACACTCTAATCTTGTGCATGACACGTCGACCCGGGTGCTGGCTCTCCCACATGTCAGTGACGTAAGAAGGAGCAAAGAATCATGTGGTATATATAGGCCCTGTTTGGATACATGGGTTAGAGTTAGTTTGACGTAGTTTGGGCTAGTTGCATTTAACTCACCTAAAAAAATATCCCACCTAAGAGGTGCTAATTGGAGCTAGTTCTCCTAATGCATTTGTTGTCAATCTAATCCTATCATCCAAAAAACTCTTTGGCTAGAGTTAGTTTAGGGTTAGTCATTAGCTAGAAACTAATTCTAACCTCTAGCTAAGTTAGAGTATGGTTTATCGGTCCCCATTCTATTTCGTGTCAAATTTTGACTATAGATTGAACTAACAAAATGTTCATGCATGTTACCAAAAATTATATCATCGAAAACTATGTTCAAATATGAATTCAAGACATGCATTAACATTTTGTTAGCTAAATCGTTGGTCAAAATTTGGCATGAACTACAAAAGTGACCTATAAACCAGGACAGAGGTAGTACGTAGTACTAGTATATACTACTACTCACGTCGGAGGAGTGCGAAACACGGCAGCCCAGTGGACTGGCAGGCGATAGGCCATAGAAAACAATGTGGTGATATGGCCATAAAAAACAATGTACTACAGTCTAGTCTCTAGCATGTACAGTACTCCTCCTCTACCTCCTCCTCTCGGTTCATCGCCATCATACTTTCCCCGTTCCTATCTTTTCAGTATCCTACGAATCAAATAGGCCCTTAGACTGGTTTAGGTCCGGTCATTTTTTTCAATGTGTTACTTCCAAAATTTAATGAGCGTGCTCCGGTTTCTATGAAAATAATCCGGTTTGCATGTAGTAATTTATTTATTTATTTATTTATTTATTCTTCTACAGGGGGTATGCATGTAATTCGTCAGGTCTGAAATGTAAAGTACGCTGACATGGTTGCATATGCTCCAAGTTGTGCATGCACTACGACCCAGATGCTCTATGTCCCACATGTCGGCGAAAGTAAGCACGTGGAAATAGCCTAGGAGTACATATAGGAGGGAAATGTGTGAAAAATTATGTACTATGAAGTGTACATGTGGTTCGAACAGGATACCTAAAGTGATTACAGGCATAGGTCGCACGCACCCAACTAGTGGTGCTAGACGTACGAGTACTCGGTACTCCTATTCTATCAACATGAGTCCCATCTGACAACAGCGTCCGTGCTACAACTAGCTCTTCTTCGTCATTTCTCTCTTCTAATTCTAACTCAGCCGATGCGCGGTGAGCGGGGTGGAGATTTTTTGATAGTCGGTTTTCTCAAATGCTGCCCCACCTGACAGTGAAAATGCTAAGACAACAAGCGTTCCCTAGCATAAGCGGCATGCCTGGCAGACCGTGTGGGGGTGCGACACAAACGTAGTAGTCTTTACCTTTTTATTTGTCTCTACTCTTACCTCTACTCTTATAAAAGACCGAGTTGGTGATGATGGTGTGCCTGTCATCTTGCAATATAGACCGTATGATCTATATCTGGCGGATAGAAAGCAAACTATGGTAATTTTGCAAAAAGATACCCGCACCTCTCTCCACATTTGCAGATAAGGCCTTTCCTCATTCATCCTTATCTCCCACAACCTCATTGTTGAGCAATTAAAAATGGAAGCCTCTGGAACAATCTGTCATGGTGGCCGCTGCCGGCGTCGTCCATCCCCATGCCTCCGCCTAGTCCGAACACCAATCACCACCACGCCCCACTCCTCCTCACCTTATCTCTCCTATTTCTCGAGATATCATTAGTTTTTACACACGGGATTACTCCCGCATGGGTCAATCACAACAGGTGTTTTATAAAAAATGCATCTTGATGTTCCGTGCAATGCACAGACATCTTGCTAGTAGATAGAAAATGCCAAGCCAATGTGTGCTTAGCTGCGGGCCGGAACGACAGTGTGGGGTGCGACGCAAACGGAACATGCATGCTATACTTGTTCCACTTTCTCGTTTTAAACTCATGACATGTAGTAATGCTCAGTTTTGAATACTCCGTACATATGTCAGCGTCCTTGGAACGGGGGTACCCAGACTTGCCTGCCTGCGGCCCAGAGCATGGCTCAACCAGCGGCCTGGTACGACCCATCTTCGGTAGCAGCAACTCAAGACCCTCGCGAGGGACCAAGGCTCGCGAGGTAGACAACACCAAGACCTCCCTGGGGGCAGCCTCAGTAGGCTGGCTCCTGAGGAGCGGAGATATATATGCAAGGGGCACCTCATGAGTTTCACGTGATGTGAGCCGTGACGACCAAGGCTAGGCGAGCGCCTGTGGGCGCAATTTACCAGTTTCCTCTTTGGTGCTAAGGAGGCAAGCACAGGCTTGGGGTCCCGAGGCATCAAGCAAAGGTTTCCACATGGGTGCAACAAGACCAAGACCAGTAGGATGGTTGGACGGAGGTCATCACGGAGCCCACAGCAGCATCACCACCAGAGCCTTTGGCAGGAGAAGACCACCTTTTGTCAGGATAGCTTGTACTAGTTTTTCCCCTTCAAACTTGGCCGTTGTGGGATCCCTTCCTGCCTAAAATTTGGGAAGAGGACCAAGGACACTATAAATAGGACCTAGACAGCACCATAGGAGGGGGACAGATCGAATCCATTCCACCCGAACAAGCTTGCCAGTTCATCTAGCTCAAGAACACCTCACCTCCCGAGGCTGTTCATCCATTGTACTAGTTCATTCTCAGCCCCTCGAGGCAATCCACCCACAAACTGGAGTAGGGTATTACACCGCAAGGTGGCCCGAACTAGTATAAACCCTCGTGTCTCTTGTTCTTTGCGTCCGACGAGCTATGCCGTGGGATCATTGAGCGAGCGAGCGAGGAAGAGAGTGTTCCTCGTGCGCACCCCAGAGTTCGAACCTCACAAGGGTTTGCCGAAACCCGTAATCTGACATATGGCATGCCAGGTAGGGGTGCGCCGGAGGTCCGCCTCTCCGCTCGTTTTGCCACTCCGCCCGCTACGTCTCTCCGTTCGGCCCTCATGCCATGCGCCACCCCACCGGCCGGATCGACGGGCGCACATGGGGGCGCCGTTGGCCTCCGGGCCTTCACCCCTGCTTACGACAGGTGCAGTGGCCGCACAAGTTCAAGCCGGATATGCCGCCTCGCTACGATGGCTCGGCGTATCCAACAACTTTCCTGCTCGTGTACGAGGAGGCCGTTCGGGAAGCCGGAGGAGATGACAGGGTCATGGCCAACTGGTTCCCCATGGCCCTGGCTGGCGTGCCATGCGCCTGACTACTTAGCCTACTAGGATCCTCGGTGGCCTCCTGGGAAGAGCTATGTGGTCTCTTCGTCGCGTGCTTCGCAGCACCAGCGCCCCTCGCCGTTGCAGCCATCCTTAGCGGCATGCAGCCATCCTTAGCGGCATGCAGGCACCACATGCAGGCGCCAAGCAGTTCTTCCGCCAAATAGGCGCCACCTCTGTGCAACAGGGACCTTCCCTGGGATGGGCGGCGCCCAAGGCCGACCTCACCTTCGACTGAGGGGACCATCCGGCGACCACCGCTGGCTCTGGCGCGCTCCCGATTCTTTGTACACCCACCATCTGCAACGTGGCGGTAACCAAGACCCTCATCGACGGCGGGTCTGGCCTCAACATGCTCTTCGTGGAGGCTTTCGGCTTGCTCCACATACCGCAGAGCTGGCTCTGTCACACCAAGCCCTTCTCTGGAGTTGGAGGTGGTTCCACCAGCCACCTAGGGCAGATCCACCTCCCAGTCACCTTCGGTACCCACAACAACTACCGCACTGAACTTATCGACTTCGACATCGCTCACATCAGCCTCCCATACAATGCCATCCTCGGGTACCCAGCCCTAGCTCAGTTCATGGTAGCAACTCACCCTGCATACAACCTCATGAAGATGCCTGGGAGCAACGACGTCCTCACCGTGGCTGGAGACACCAAGGAGGCCCTCGCGGCCCTCAAGCTCGCCTTCAGTGTCGCGGCGTGCCTCGCAGGTGAAGCAGCACCCCGAGACCCAAGGGGCTGCACCGGTGAAGAAGAAGCAATTATTCTCCCAAGATCAGGCCAAGACGAAGCAGGCGCAGATCGATGAGGACGGGGCCTCAGGAGCCACCTTCACCATAGGCGCCAACCTCGACCCAGACCAAGAAGAGGCACTGGTGAAATTCCTGCACGCGAACAAGGAGGTATTCGCCTAGGAGCCCAAGCAGCTGGTGGGGGTCCCAAGGGGAGTAATCGAGCACCACTAGAGGGTGTGCGCCAATGTGCGCCTGGTGAAGCAGAAGGTGTGATGAAGGTCCATAGAGAAGCAGTCCTTCATCGTCCAGGAAACCCGCAAGCTATAGGCGGCGGGTGTCATCCACGAAGTCCTGTATCCGGAGTGGCTGGAAAACCCCATTGTCGTGCCCAAGAAGGGTGGAAAGGAATGCATGTGCGTCGACTTCACCAACCTCTACAAGGCCTGCCCTCAGGACCCGTTCCCGCTTCCACGCATTGATTAGATCGTCAACTCCACCACCGAGTGCGACCTGTTATGTTTCCTAGATGCCTTCTCGGGATACCACCATATTAAGATGGCGGTGGAGGACATAGAGAAGACGGCATTCTTAACCCTGTGCGAGGTGTACTGCTACACATGCATGCCATTCGGGCTGCGTAACGCTGGGGCGACCTTCCAGCGGCTGATGCACATCGCTCTAGGCAAAGATCCCGGGAGGAATGCGGAGGCCTACGTTGAAGACATTGTGGTAAAATCTCGAGAGGCTAGGACCCTCATTCGAGATCTGGAGGAGAGTTTTGCCAGCCTGCGCAAGGTTGATTTGTGGCTCAACCCGGAGAAATGTGTGTTCGGCGTCCCCTCCGGCAAGCTTCTAGGTTTCCTCGTGTCGCACAGGGGGTAGAGGCGAACCTAGAGAAGGTCAAAGCAATAGAATACATGAGCTCGCCGAAGACTCTCAAGGAAATGCAAAAACTCGTGGGATGCGTAACCTCACTGGTGCGCTTCATCTGCAAGCTGGGGGAGCGCGCCTGTCGGTGTCAAAACTGGCGGATCTCGAGTAGCGGGTCCCGAACTGTGCGTCTAGGATCGATGGTAACAGGAGACAGGGGACACGATTTTTACCCAGGTTCGGGCCCTCTCTATGGAGGCAATACCCTACTTCCTACTTGATTGATCTTGATGAATATGAGTATTACAAGACTTGATCTACCACGAGATCGTAATGGCTAAACCCTAGAAGTCTAGCCTAAGAATATGGTAATGAGTATATGTGGTGTCCTTTCCGGACTATCCCCTTCGGTTTATATAGACACCAAGGAGATCTAGGGTTTACATGGAGTCGGTTACATAAGAAGGAATCTTCGGTCGCCAGGCTTGCCTTCCATGCCAAGTAGAGTCCAATTCGGACACGGTGCAATCTTCGGGCTTCATGTCTTCACAGACCATCAGTCCGGCCCATGGATAATAGGCCGAACGTCCGAGGACCCCTTAGTCCAGGACTCCCTCAGTAGCCCCTGAACCTGGCTTCAATGACGAGGAGTCCAACGCGCAGATTTTTCTTCGGCATTGCAAGGCGGGTTCCCTCCTTCCGAACTCCGGAACAGTCTTCGGGCGAAGTAAGTATATCCGGACCTGTGTGTAGACAGTATAATATCCCACGAGCTCAACTTGTTGATAATCGTTTATGGCATCACATCATGCCTGCCTGGTTGCTATTTCCAACCGTCAGCTAGCGAGCCGTCCCACGTCTCGGGGTGCGGTTTTACTGGCACGCCTCGTCAGGGTAGAGATTGTGTCCCTTTATTACGGGATTTTCATTAATGCAGGCATGGGTAACCTAACCGTCCCCTAGGTACAACTCCTTCCTGATAGGTAAGTTTAGAGACCCTGGGAGAGACGCCCAATATCTGGGGCGTTTTTATAGAGAGCCTGTCTCTTCTTCTTCCCTTATGCTTGCTCCTTCCTCAACCCCAGCCACCCCAAGTTCCAACCCTCGGGTTCCAGTCACCACCAGCCTTAGTCATGTCCTGATCCAACCGGCAGGGCCGGTAGTTGGGTTCTTCTATCACAGAGGAGGACATTGCGGAGCTTCGCGTAGCGAGGTACCTGACCTCGGAAATCTTTCATCGGCTTCCGGCGCAAGGGCAAGTCATACCGACCCCCAGATCTGGCGACTGGGTTGTATTTGTGTCTCACTTCCTTCACGGGCTAGGGTTTGCGCTTAACCCCTTCGTCCGGGGGCTCATGTTTTACTATGGGCTAGATTTTCACGATCAGACCTTGGACTCTATTCTCCTCATGTCGACATTTATCGTCACGTGTGAGGCCTTGCTCCGGACTCCTTCGCACTTCGGTTTGTGGCTCAAGACCTTTGATGTGAGGCCGTAGGTGGCAGAGGAGGAGCAGGTAGAGTGCGGCAGCGTCATAATAGGCAAACTGGCCGGCGCGGTTTGGCCCAAGGATCTTTCACCAAATCTTCAGACCTGTGGCAGCAGGGGTGGTTTTACGTCAACGAGCCACGGAGCTCCAAGTGGGCGGCTACACCTGCGTTCCGACCCGGCCCTCCAGTTCAGCTCGCTTCATGGGTCAATAAGGGATTGGACTGGGAATCCGTCAATGAAGTGCAGACTCTGCAAAGTCGCATCCGAAGCCTTATCGAGAAGGGCATAGATCTTGTGAACATCGTTCAAATAATGCTAGTCTGCTGGATCCTTCCATGTTAGTGGCGACCTCTTCGTATGTTGGAGTTTAACCCAGAAGGGCGGAGGACCCTACAGCACTTCTTCGGCACTACGCATGAAGGAATGTGGAAATTATATTTTAGGGAACAAGAACAATGGCGGGACACCACCGAAGACGTTGGCCTTGACTGCAATCATCCAGACACTTTGGTAAGTATTCGGTATCGGAGCACCTTCCATTCAGGTATCTCTTAACAATATATTGAATAATCCGCCCCTGTACAGGACTGGATAAAGAAAGTGGTGAGGATCTGGTGTTCGGTGCCTCTTACCGAAGGCCCTGCGACCGACCTGCTGACGAGGATGTTGGTTCCAACACCGTACCAGGTGGCCGCGTTCGGGGAAACCGAAGTCCTTTTGCCTAAGGGCAAGAGTGCAGAGGGGGTCCTCCAAGGCAAGAAGAGGGCCGCCTCCGAAGATCAGGAGAATAAACCTTCCAAGAGAGGAATAACTTCGTCGTCGAGCGGCATGGGCCGGGCAAGCGAGGCTGCCGTAGAGTTTGATGACGAGGACGAGCCTGGAGGCAGACCGTAAGCGAGGCTGGGGTACTTTGAATGCACCTCATTCTTTTCCTATTAGTGAAGTAATCATCCGGTATATGTTCATCCACGCAGGTTAACGCCTGGTGCTTCTCAATCATCCTCTTCTTTGGGAGATATTCTTCCGGAGATGATAGAGAGTGACACGCCTCCTCCGGCCGCATCGCCCAATAGGGGAGATGATACCGAGGTATCGTCCGGACGGGCTCCTCCTGATCGCCAAGTAGTACAGGAAGCGAAGGAGGTGTTACCCGAAGGCGGTGCCTCTGTCACTTGGGGTTCCGGGATCAAGACTGGCGTCTCTGAACCATATGGTTTATAGCCGGAGATGATTCTGGAGGCAAGTAAGCGGGTTCCTTCGCAGGAATGTCGTACTCTGGCGGCGGTGTCCGAAGACCGAGGAGCGCCGGACATGCTGACAGGCCTGCTACGACGGGCATCCATTTCAGAAGAGCACCGTACCTTGATGGCTACGGTGGTCAAGAAGGTTCTATCCACGAAGAGTGGATTGGACGAGGCCTTCACGGGCCTTCTGATAGGTTTTGAGGTTTGTGATGTAGTTTTCTCAATTGAATTTTATTGACGGAATGCACCTGTTGTATATGCAGTAGCCCCTGAGACTCGGATTGTCTTCAGAAGGAAGCGATCGGAGGATCAAAGAGATATGCTCAGGTATTAACCTTGGTTTAATTTGAAATACAGGCTGTTGCCCCTCCTGTGGCTGCCCAGAGTACGGAAGTGGTCGAACTACAACAAAAGCTGGATATTGCGGACGACGACATTGCATTGATCAACAGGCGTCTTGACGACTCGCAAGGTACGTATTTCGAGCATTCTTTACACGAGTGGGCTTGATGCAGGAAAGTGTTGTATATTAAATGTGCATACAATGCAGATGGTGCTGCCGTCGTGGAGGCTCTTCGGGCGGAGCTAGTCCGGGCCAAGGAGCGGGTCCGGCTTAGTGATGCTGCTGCTAAAGAGGCATCGGTTGAACTGAAGGCCGAACAAGTTGCGCGATGCTAGGGCGAGGAGAAGGAATCCACAATGACACTCGCTTTGGAGAACGCTGCTGGCCGCTGCAAATTTCTTAAAAAGGAGAATAAAGCCTTAGCAGCCGAATTGGACAAGGCCCGACAGGAGGCGAAAGAAGCGCGATCAGAGTACAGAGCACTTCGTGAGGAAGTTCGGCAGGCGAAAGAGATAGTGGCTGGAAAGCCCTTTCTGCTGTAGACTAAGTTCGGCGACCCGGATTATGCTCAGCTGAACCAAGTGTGGAGTTCTCTGGACGAGTATTTGGACTTGCCGAAGAGTTCTTCCAATGCAGCACGATATTACCAAGCGCGAGCTGGATATGCAACAGAGAAGCTTTTTTGTCACAGTTCAGTGCGTCTAAGCGCCCGCTGCTGCTTAATGAGTAGATGTCCCAATGGGCCGAACTTCATAGGGTATCTGGCACTGCCATGAAGGATGTTATAATCCGGCTGTGGCCAACCGAGCCTGCATCGAGTAGTTATTTCAGTTTGGTACAGAAGCTTGTTGACGTGGTGCCGCAAATCGACGCTGCGAAGCGATCGGCATGCATTGAAGTTGCACGGATGACCCTTACCCGACCCAAGACATTTTGTGTAAAGATGAAGGTCGTCGACGTTGCTACGAAGGGTCCGCCCGGGGGCAGGGACCGTTCAGAACCAGAGAGTTACTTTGAAGACGTCCTGGAGGCCGCCCGCTTGATATAGGGTCAATGTTCAAAAACATAATGTTCGAGTGAGGTGTATAATGATTGTAAAAGACAACTTTATAGTTAATCTATTTGTGTTTTGCTCGAAAGCTTGAATTCCTCCTGTGCGGTTGTTTGAATATAATCTGAAAGTTTTCCAGTCATCGGCTTCAGCCCCCTCATATGAAGTACGGGGGTGTTTGGAAAAGCATTTAATCACTCTTTATCCAACGTCTTGGTCCATGAAGGAGGTGATAATGCGGCGAACCAGGTAATCGGACTATAAGGTGTTAACACTTTCACTTAACCATAGGAGTTTTATGGTGGGGCTACGACATAGCCCCTGGTGTGTATGCGGCGTGTGGTGCCTTGCATATCTGATCTGAAAAAGATCCTTCGTGTTACACGGAGAATCACTAAGGATTCCAGCAAGTCGTCAAGTGGTTGACCAGCTCTCGCCATATCATGACAGTCAATTTTCGGCTTTCTCTACGGAGGTGCTCATCCGGTCTAGGCCAAGGCACAATCGCAGTAGTTCTCCCTTTACTACCCTAGCCGATAGGGCGGAACGTAGGGTAGCAAACACAGGAGCCGGGCAACCCAACTATTGACCCAAGACAATGATTCGGAGCTGGTGCATATAAGGCCAAACTTGCGATGCCGAAGTACGCTATAGAGCTGTTCGAACTTTTACTGGCAGCTCATCCATTCCCATGTCGAGCCCCTGGCAGGGTATGCCGAGGTGTATCTGCAGAGAAGCCGTTAAGGCCGTACTTAAAAGAGAATGGAAGATCAGTTCGGATGAGACTTACTGAGAACGGAGCGATGTGCCAATGATAAATTTGTATATATAATAATAATAATAATAATAATAATAATAATAAAGACCGCGGACCCGGCTATTTGATATGCACGGGGTCGGGATCAGAGGAAAGAGGGCATAGTACATGCTCGGAATACAGAGTGCGGTCCACAAAAAGTTATTTTTGGACCTCCCGTCGCACATCTGCGTCGCCCGTCCTCGGGGAGGGGAATCCTTAACGGAAGTAGCCCCTTAGGTGAGCGTATGGATCTGTACTCCTATAGAGTCAGTTGTAGATGTTGTCCGGCTGGTCACCTGTTGTTTATGGATGATACATAAAAATAAAGTAAGCAGATAGAAAATATTACGGGAATGCTTGCAGGGTATCCGTGTTATGCTTCCGCCGATGCCCATGGTATATTGAGTGCGTAGTGATGTGCGCGTGGTGCAAATTTTGCCAGTACAGTACATGGGTGGCAGAAGACAAGCTGCTATTCGCGTTCCCAAATTAGTCAAACGTCGGAGGGAAACTATTTCTGGCCCCTAGCGTTCTGCTAGCGAGCCGATTTGTCATCTTTATCGCCTGGTGGCCTCCTCCCCTTGTGATCAGCGTTAAGCTTGCCTGCCTGCTTGAAGACCCAACAGTTTCGGTTGGTATGATTAGTTGGCATATCAGGTTGACCGTGAATCTGACAAGGTCGGTCCGATATCCTATCGAGGGTGGATGGTCCATCCTGGTTTGCCTTTAGTGCCTTTTTCCGTTGACCGGGCTTCGGATTGTGAAATCCGGCGTTCACCGCTGTGTCGCGTATATTACTGCGACTGTTGTGTTCAGTTTGTCATGGCTTGCCATTGCCATCTCGGATTTTGGAGGTGCCCGGGTTGTTGGCGTCATTGCTTTTACAAGCTAGCCAGTTGTCTTCTCCCGCGCAGAAGCGGGTCATTAGAGCGGTAAGGGCTGCCATGGATTTGTGTCCACCCTGGCCGAGGTGCCGCGCTAGCCATTCGTCCCGGACGCTGTGTCTGAAGGCCGCAAGGGCTTCTGCGTCCGGACAGTCGACAATTTGGTTCTTTTTGACTAAGAACCTGGTCCAGACCTCCCTGGCTGACTCGCCGGGCTCCTGGACAATATGACTTAAGTCATCGGCGTATAATGGCCGGACATATGTTCCCTGGAAATTGCCTCAAAAGGCGTCTTCCAAATCTTCCCAGTTGCTAATGGAATTTTCTGGCAAACTGTTTAGCCAGTACCAAGCCGACCCTTTAAGCTTGATAGGTAGGTATTTAATGGTGTGGAGGTCGTCTCCACGGGCCATGTGAATATGAAGGAGGTAATCCTCGATCCATACTGCGGGATCTGTTGTTCCATCGTATGATTCGATGTTGATGGGTTTAAACCCGTCTGGGAATTCGTGCTCCATTACTTCGTCAGTGAAGTAGCGAGGGTGTTCGGCTCCTCTATGTTGGGCCACACTATGAAGCACCTCCGGCGGGTTCCGTTTATGGTGTACGGCCCGGGCATGGTCGGCTTTATAGCATCCGAATAGGCGACCGTCATCGTCGATCGGTATATATCTTCGTGATCTGTACGTCGATCGTGTACGTCCTGCTCTACCCTCAGTGTATTGGTTGATATCGTGGGTATTCCTCCGAGCTGTTTCGTTTTGACGGCCGGATGGGTTGGTATGGTGCTCTACTTGGGCTGCTGCTTTGACTAGACCGAACTATGGTCGGCCTGCCACATTATTCGATGGTGGTATGGGCTCCATCGCCCTGCCATCATATTGAGAGGGACACCTATTCTTTGGGTGGCTTTTGACTGGGCTGCTAAGGCCGTAATCTTCGGCGGCCAAGACCTCGGCCCATCTATCATTGAGCAAATCTTGGCTTTCTTGAAGCCGCAGCTGCATCTTTCTTAGGCTCCTTGTAGTGGCTATAAGCTGGCGTTTAAAGCGCTCCTGCTCGAGAGGTTCCTTGGGCATGATAAAGTCTTCATCGTCGAAGATCTCCTCTTCCTCGGAGGGTGGGAGATAATTGTTGTCCTCCGAGTCCCCATATGTGGTCTGTTCATCAGAGCTGTCCTACCCGCCTTCCTGTTCATCCTGCTCGGATTCTACCGCAACAGGGTCTTTGTTGTCCAATGTGTCGTCTTCTCTGGTGTTGACAGTGTTTTCTCTTGGGCGATGTGGCCTAGGGTGCCGGTTTCCGGGCTGTGTACCAGACGGTTTGTTCTCGACCGAATCCTTCTTGTCATCCTCAAGAGCGCCATGAGGTGTGTCTTTCATACACATGTCAAACCAGGAAGTGGTCTTCCCGTGTCGAACGGGTAATAAGCTCTGGCCTTGCCCCACATCGCCGTCCAAACCGTCGATGTCTTCGGGGCAGAGGTCGAGCGTGTTGCTTAGGTCTTCAATAGTGGCTAAGAAGTGGGCGGCGGGTGGGAAACAAAATTCTCCATCGTCCGAAGAAAGTTCGAACCGAACATAGTTCGACGACGGGTCGCTAGCCAGTGATAGGTTTTTTAGCGAGTTTAGTATGCTACCCATGAGCGAGTGTTGGAAGACATCTACGGCGCTGAACTTGAGGACCGATAACCGATCGAGTTCGGTATACGCGGGCTCGCAGGGTTCGAAGTTCGACATCGGGGGCGAGTCCGAGGTTTCGTTGATGCGGACACCGTATGTAGTGGAATCTGCGTGCAGCTCCAGCGCCGCGGAATCGGTAGCCCTCGTGATGGGGTCGAGCTTCCCGTCTTCAGGCGACTTGATATGCTCCGGATTTAAGGCCAGAGCTGTTACAGGAGCTATCTCCTGGATGCGACCCGATGACAGGTTTATGCCATGTTCATCGAGGCGATGGGGAGAGGTTGCCACAGTCTCATATCCGTTGAAGATCAAATCTCCACGGACGTCCGCAACGTAATTCAGGCTTCCGAATCTGACCTGATGGCTAGGGGCATAGCTGTCGATCTACTCCAGATGGCCAAGCGAGTTGGCCCGTAGTACGAAGCCGTCAAATACGAAGATCTGTCCGGGGAGGAAGGTTCCTCCTTGGACAGCATCATTATTTACAATACGAAGGGGCCATCAAGCCTTCTGCCGGCGGCACAATGGAACTCTCAATGAAAGCACCAATGTCGGTGTCAAAACCGGCGGATCTTGGGTAGGGGGTCCCAAACTGTGCGTCTAGGATCGATGGTAACAGGAGACAGGGGACACGATGTTTACCCAGGTTCGGGCCCTCTCTATGGAGGTAATACCCTACTTCCTGCTCGATTGATCTTGATGAATATGAGTATTAGAAGAGTTGATCTACCACGAGATCATAATGGCTAAACCCTAGAAGTCTAGCCTAAGAATATGGTAATGAGTATATGTGGTGTCCTTTCCGGACTATCCCCTTTGGTACATAAGAAGGAATCTTCGGTCGCCAGGCTTGCCTTCCACGCCAAGTAGAGTCCAATTCGGACACGGTGCAGTCTTCGGGCTTCATGTCTTCACAGCCCATCAGTCCGGCCCATGGATAACAGGCCGAACGTCCGAGGACCCCTTACTCCAGGACTCCCACAGCGCCCTCCCGTTCTTCAAGCTGATGAAGAAGAAGGGCCCATTCGAGTGGACTCCGGAGGTTGACATGGCGTTTCAAGAACTCAAGATATACCTAACCAGCCCACCGGTGATGGTGGCGCCTCGTCCTCTCAAGCCCCTGGTGCTTTACCTGGCCGCCACACCTCATTCTGCTAGCGCAGCGCTGGTGGCCGTCCGGGAAGAGCGCCAGGCTAAGAGCCTACCGCACGGCACTACACATTCGGTCGGGACAGTGCGGCACCAAGACGGCGCCCCTGAGGCCACAGCGGCGCCAGCAGATGACCAAGCTTCACAAAACGGCGTTCCTGAGGATGTGGTGGCCCCAGTGGGCAACAAAGCTCCTGAGGTGCCCCAGCCTCAGGAGGCGCCTAGGACTTAGGGGATCTTGGACTCCACCAACACTTTCGCCCTCGTCGAGCACCCGGTGTACTTCGTCAGCATAATATTGCGAGACGCACGGGCCCGCTATCCCATGTCGCAGAAGCTTCTGCTCGCGCTCCTCGTGGCCTTGCGCAAGTTACGCCACTACTTTCAAGGCCACCCCATCAAGGTTGTCTCGGCTTACCCGTTGGAGAGGGTACTCCGAAGCCCCAACACAACGGGGAGGGTAGATGAGTGGAACATCAAACTGCAGGCCTTCCAGCTGGAGTTCAGCACCACCAGGGTCATCAAGGGAGCCGCGCTTGCCGACTTCATGGTGGAATGGACTGATGCTCCAGGGCCCGAAGCAGGCGAGGATCAGTCTGTCTCGCCAGGGAGCGAAGCACCAGATGGCTGGGTCATGTACTTCGACGGTGCCTTCGCGCGCCAGGGCGCGAGGGCTGGAGCTGTACTCATCTCGCCCACCCAGGACAAGCTCTACTACACTGTGCAGCTCTGCTTCCAGTGGGGCGAGAAGGTCTCCAACAACATCATGGAATACGAAGGGTTGATAGCTGGCCTTAAGACTGCGGCGGCCCTGGGGGTGAAGCGCCTCATCATCAAGGGCGACTCCTAGCTCCTCGTCAACTTATCCAACAAGGTCTACGAGCCGAAGGACGAGCACATGGAGGCGTACCTCGCGGAGGTGCGCAAAATGGAGAAGCAATTCTTGGGCCTACAACTATAGCATGTGCCCCGTGGCACAAACAAGGAAGCCGATTATATCGCCAAGAGGGCATCAGTCCCAGGAGCCCGGCATCTTCGAGCCTTCAGCAACCCCTCCGGCCTTGGAGCCTGCCTCAGGAGGAGCTCCCCCTGCCACCAACCTCAGGAGCTCCCGCCTGCGGCCTGACCTCAAGAGCGCGCCTACTCCTCGCGCTTAAACCCCATGAGGAGTGATGGGCTGAGGAATTCAAGGCATACCTGCTGCAAGGGGCTCTGCCGGACAAGGAGGAGGACGCAGAGTGTGTAGCTCGGCAGGCTACAGCCCACTACATCCAGGACAGTGAGCTATACCGAAAACGACCGAATGATGTTTCCTTGCGATGCATCTCCAGGGGGCAGGGACATGATCTGTTAGCCGACATACATGGTGGAGACTGCGGGCATCACTCGTCGTCGTCACCTTGGTGGGCAAGGCATTCCGCAACAGAATTTATTGGCCCACGACACTCAACTATGCAGCCGAGCTGGTGAAATCCTACGAGGCCTGCCAGTTCCATGCCAAGCAAATCCACCAGCCTGCCCAGGGCCTCCAGACCATCCCACTCTTGTGGACGTTTGCGGTCTAGGGGTTGGATATCCTGGGTCCATTCCCTCGAGCACCTGGGGGCTACCGCTACCTCTACGTCGCCATCCACAAGTTCACCAAGTGGGCGGAGGTGAAAGTCGTCCACACCATCCCAGCCGGCTCCGCAGTTAAGTTCACCAAGGGCCTCGTGAGTCGGTTTGGAGTCCCTAATCGCATCATCACCGACAATGGCTCACAGTTCACTAGCAATCTCTTCAAAAAAAATTGTGCTAATCTTGGAACGCAGATATGCTACGCCTCATTGGCACACCCCAGGAGCAACGGCCAAGCCGAGCGCGCCAACGCCGAGGTCTTGAGAGGCCTCAAGACAAGGACCTTCAGGAAGAAGCTCGAGGCCTGTGGCAGGGGCTGGCACGACGAGCTCAAGTCCGTGCTATGGTCCATCCGCACCACCGCCACCAAGCCAATAGGCGAGACCCTGTTCTTCCTCGTCTACGGAGCCGAAGCGGTTCTCCCTCGTGAGGTCAAGCATCGCTCCGTGCGGGTCTTGGCATTTGACGAGGCATGTCAGGACACCATGCGAGGGATGGACCTCGTGTTGGGGGAGGAACGCCGCCACCAAGCCTCGCTCCGTTCAGCAAGGTACTAGTAGGCGTTGCGGCGGAATAACTGCCGCAACGTTCGCTCTAGGACGCTCGAGGTGGGCGATCTCGTCCTGAGGCGGGTGCTCTCCAAGGAAGGGATGCATAAGCTCTCACCCATGCGGGAGGGCCCATTTAGGATTGCCCACGTCTCCAGGCCTGGCGCCGTGCGCCTGGAGATGCAGGACGGGATCCCCATCCAGAACGCCTGGAACATCCAGCACCTCCAGAAGTTCTACCCATGAAGCAAGGCCCAGTGCCTGTGAAGGTCTCCGCTCGTGACACTCTCACGTAATAATGAGTGGGGCTGTACACACCCCAAAGTCTCCGGAGTGCCGCCCTCAGGCCTCTGGGGCTCCCTCCCATGTCCTAGTGGCAGCACTTAGCTCCGCGCTGGTGAGAAGACTAGACTAGGTGCCGGACACGGCTGTTCATTTGCTTTCCGTAGCTGGTTGCAACTTTTTTATGAAATTTGGAGTTCTGGCATTTCTTTTGATTGCTTGGTTGAGCCCCCCTCTTTTTTCCACTTATTCGTTCGCTTCTTTGTTTTGCGACAGGGAGGATGACAGTTGCCCGACACTCTCCCCCGTGCGCCCCACGCGGGGATTGGGCAGGTGTGTGTGTGCGTTGGGCTAGCCTAAACCACAGACAGACCTCGCCAAAGCCTTGTCGCCCCAGGGCTTCGGCTCCCCTGATCTCCGTGAGGTACCCTCCTCAGTCTGTGCCCCACGGGTACCGCGATGCGGTGCACTAAGCCATGATTAGCCCATGCCTGAGGGGTCGCGTAAGGAGGTGTAAGGCACCCGACAGATGACATAACAAACCATGCAGCTTTGGGACGCCTCCCTAGGTCAGTGGCTCCCGAGTCGGCAACAAGTAGGCCTCACTAGATGCCGGGAGGCGCGCCATCCTGAGATGGGAAACTACCCCGAGCGTATCAAGCTAAGTCACCCCCTTCTTTTTTGCATCTATGCAAAGCACGAACAACGTCGCAGCAATAAACATAGCATAGAAGCATAGAGATCACAGTTCATTACACGCCCCAGCGGGGCCATCTACCTTTTTCAAAACGTAGGAAGAAAGGAAAGGTCAAACAAAAGCGGCCCGCATGGCCGCGGCAGCTGACGAGGCGCGGCTCCGAGGGCCTCCCGACTCAGCTCAATCTGCGTCCCTTTCGCGCTTCACTGCCGCACGGCGGCGGGACGACCCATCTCCGTCGTCGAAGCGGGCCCGGCGACGAGGCGGCTGGTCGTAGCCGCCGCTGCTAGTGCTCTCGCTGGCGGAGAAGCTGCTGTCGTTGGGCGAGCCGTGGCCGTCGCCAAGGGCAAGCTTGCCCTCAACCTCATCAAGGCTGTCGCCTAGACCAAGCTCACCATCGACACCACTATCTTTGGGGCAGCACCCTGCGTGGCGACCATCTTCCCCAAACACCCTCACGAAGAGGGTCGCGGCACCATCATACTTGAAGTGGAGGGTACACCTCTTGCTCAGGCCGCATGCTTGGGCAAACATCTGCCAGCCGCGGGCTAGGGCCACGTTGCCCGCGGCGGAGACCTCCACCGCGACCCAGGAGGCCTTGCTGCAGCAACCGTTGGCCTGCAGCCAAAGGTCGTTGAGACCCCGGGCCGGCAGCTCGCCGGCAAAGGAGCGTGGAAGTTGGAGCCAGGTGCCGGACGGACTCTCCGGCCACAGACGAACTCTGGGAGCACCTCTGCCAAGTGGAAGCGCGGCTGAGGAGGCCGAGTGACCACGACACGCCTCCCCTCGGCGTAGGGGCTGCTCTGCCTAGAGCGGCCCTCGCCATGGGAGGAGACGTCGTTGCGGCCGCCGAGGACAATGCCAGTTCCCGAAGGAGTGCGACCGCGCCCCCAAGGAGCCATGGCAAGGGTCATGGCATGCTTACGGGGATGGCCCCGCCCCCTCTTGGGCGGTGGCGATCCGGGCCCCTCCTGGCTAGCCTTCCCCTTCTCCGCCGCCGAGAACCTCTTCGTGGGCGCCATGGGACTACAACGAGACGGTGAGGCAACGAGGAAGAAAAAGGAGCAGTCAGCGAGGAAGCAGAGATGAGCGAGGGGGCTCTACCCCCCCTCATTTATAGCCAGAAGGAGGCCAACTGCCGGCCTCCATGATCGCTGGTAATGATGGTTTCCTTCTGCATGCAGCAGGATCTCGTCAAGTCGAACGGTTGCCGAGGCGGTGTGGGGAAGCGGAGACACCCACGTCCCATCGATCGCCACGCGTCAATCAAGGTCGCAGGCGGTTGGGCCCCGCGGCGGTCCGCACTTGCCCCTTGGCTTCGCCTCGAAGCCAAGTCCAAGCGCGCCTTGGGCCTGGGGGCTACTGTCGGCGTCCTGGGAACGGGGGTAGCCAGACTTGCCTGCCTGCGGCCCAGAGCGTGGCTCCACCTACGGCCTGGTATGGCCCATCTTCGGCAGCAACAACTCAAGACCCTCACGAGGGGCCAAGCCTCGCAAGGCGGATGACACCAAGACCTCCCTGGGGGCAGCGTCACTAGGCTGGCTCCTGAGGAGCGGAGATATCTATGCAAGGGGGACCTCGCGAGGTTCACGTGACGTGAGCCATGATGACCAAGGCCAGGCGAGCGCCAGCGGGCGCAGTGTACTAGTTTCCTCTTTGGTGCTAAGGAGGCAAGCGCAGGCGCAGGGTCCCGAGGCATCAGGCAAAGGTTTCCTTATCGGTGCAACAAGATCAAGACCAGCAGGACAGAGGTCATCGCGGAGCCCACAGCAGCATCACCACCAGAGCCTTTGGCAGGCGAAGACCACCTTTTGTCAATATAGCTTGTACTAGTTGTCCCCCTTCAAACTTGGCCATTGTGGGATCCCTTCCCGCCTAACATTTGGGAAGAGGACCAAGGCCACTATAAATAGGACCTAGCCACCACCGTTGGAGGGGGGCGGATCGGATCCATTCCACTTGAACGAGCTTACCAGTTCATCTAGCTCACGAACACCTCACCTCCCGAGGTTGTTCATCCATTGTACTAGTTCATTCTCAGCCCCTCGAAGCAATCCACCCACAAACTGGAGTAGGGTATTACACCGCAAGGTGGACCGAACCAGTATAAACCCTCCTGTCTCTTATTCTTTTGGTCCGACGAGCTAGGCCGTGGAACCATTGAGCGAGCGAGTGAGGAAGAGAGTGTTCTTCGTGCGCACCCTAGAGTTCGAACCTCACAAGGGTTTGCTGGAACCCGTAATCCGATAATATAGGTTTGGTTGTCGTGCCAATATATATACTCCCTCCATGTAGGTTGGGTCTCGTACTTAAAGTTGAAGTCAAAAGGGACTAATAAACCAGGACATAGGTAGTAAACCAGGACAAAGACAGTGATACTAGATATAATTAACGCCAAGTAAGAGCAAGGGATCACACATGTCATTTACGATTGGAATAAAAATGCCATACACTAACACATTAAGGCCGCGAGGCGATGTAGTGCTGGTTACATGAGGCAAGAAGAAAGATGCATCCATCGACGACCTCCTCCTCCTCGACTCAGGGCGCCGACCCACCAAACGGAGGCTAAGTAGCAGCGGCTTTAATGGCCAGGTCAACGTGCTTCTGAACAATGGCGTCCGAAGATTCCAGCCGATGGAAGAAGGCCTACGTCTTTTTGTCCTCGTTGGCCTTGTAGTGGCCTATGTAGACGATTTCCTCGTAGACGTGGATGTGCAGGTCGATGGTTTCTTGCATGGCTAGGTGTTGCGCGGCGAGCGCGGCCTCGAGGTGAACATTCTTCATCACGTCCTCTAGCAACTGCAGGGCCACCAGTGCTTTAAAGAGTTCATCACCTTGGAGGCCGATGAGGGTGGTAGGCAACGAGGAGCCTGGGCGCATGGGCTAGAGGAGTACGGCAAGGTCGTTTGCACGCTTCTTGCGGCCATGAACTTGCGGATGGAACAGACCATCATCTCGCCCATGCGAGAGGCGAAGCCGGCGTTGACAAGGGCTATGACGCTGATGGTCGCCAGCACCGTCTAGAAACGTTGCACGATGCGAGGCCGCGGGCCACCATCTTGGATGATCTCGCACGGCCGACTGTCGCTCGCGTCCATCGACGCCATGGGTGCATGTGGCTTCTGGTCACTTGGTCTTAGTCTTGGATTGGAATGAGAAGTGTTGCACAAAGACTAGGAGTAGATGGATTAGAGTGGTGGGTGCCTTTATATGAGAGTCCAAATTGTGTTGCATTCACATCATGTTCGCTCCATTCTGCTTCTCCAATTACTTCCCTCCGCATGCTAATTGAATGAGGAGGCATCATTGACTGTTCAACATTTCGAGAACTGCTACCCTCTCCCTCGTTGGCATTCAAGCCGTATCAATGTAAATGCATGTCAAAAAGAGACTAGTCAGTAGTACTACTCAATATTGTGCACCGCGACCAAGACAAAGAGGAAAGCAAGAGAACTTAATATTTACTCCCTCCATTCCTAAATATTTACGATGTAGATTCACTCATTTTGCTCCATATGTACTCATTTATGGTGTAGTCACTTGTTCAAATATCTAAAAAGACAAATATTTAGGAACAGAGGGAGTATTTGCTAATTAATATCATTGCATGCAATGAACTGACCGCTGCATGCCGTGCTAGGTACGTCTCAAGGCATTAAAACACATACACGGAAATAAGAAACGTGGTCGGGTTTGTTTTGAGATTACTTGATTTTTGTAAGATGAATATACCTAGCAATTGCCATAATAACCATAAGATTTGCATTCGACGGTGACACCTATTGGACGCAAACAACAACAGAAAAGAATTGCCACAAAACTGCCACGCCACACCCCACCCCTACACATAAGACTGCCATGCGAGCATTTGCAACTTCCACGTTCGGGTTGCGCTTGGCTCTTCGCCTCTTTGAGAAATCTAACAATGGTGCTACTACTTCTACAATATTGAATCTACTATTTCATGTCCATCCACCGCGTGGGGGATGGATAGATTGTTGTAGGAGTACTAAGCAAAAGCTTCTCCTCATCTGCGAGACACCGCACGCATGGGCGAGGGAGAGGGTGTACTAGTAATCAAGCTTCTCCTTGTTGTATGAGTTGACGCGACACATCATAGCACGGCCCCACATGCTTGCCTCTAAACTTGGCTAAAAGACCCGCAGTGTACAATATTTGCTGCAACCTCTAACATTTACCCCACCACAAATTAAAATATATATTCCTCTCTTGACTGGGTCAGCGTGCAAACTACAATCGCCAGGATGACAGGTAGGGCCAGAACATTACTTTAATCAAAAAAATGCTTCAAGATGGCCTCATAGCATGGAGCCGACTCCAACGATTTTAAGCTTAGGCATGCTACATGCTATCCTACACTATGTTACTATACTACCTACCCTACACATGAAACTGCCACACGGGCGTTCGGGTTGCTCTTGGCTCTTCGCCTCTTCGGGAAGTCGAACAATGATGGTACTACTAGTATGCTTCTGTCCATCTGACACCGAATGAACTGTAGCATGTCCACCACGTGCGAGAGGGAGAGCGTGTAGCGAAAGCTTCTCCTAGTCCTGCGAGCCACCACGCTCATGGGCAAGGGAGAGGGTGTTGTAATAAAGCTTCTCCTTGTTGTACCAGTTGACGCGACACATCAAAGTAGTGCACTCAATATATTTCAATAATTTGTGTTTATCGATGCATTAATTATAATGCATGCATGCATGCCGTGACTTTCCTTTTGATACTTGCATGTGTTGATTTAATGCACCTTGAAGTAGTAGGAGTATGAGTATATGATGGTAAAACTTTATAATGCCCCGGCTCTAAAGCGAGAGATGGTGGTGCACGAGGAGGGCGAGATCATGCCGACGGAACAGGACCCGACGATGGAGGTCTCTATGGACCTCACCTTGCTCCACTGCCCCTTGTGCCTCCGCCCCTTGAAGCCTCTAGTGTAGGAGGTTCAAATACACCTCATCCATTCAATGATCGAGCAAGGTGCAGGTTTCTTGATTGATGTGATGTTTGATTGATTTGTTCAGTGCAAGGGAGGGCACCTGGCCTGCACAGACTGTCGAGGCGAGTGCTTTAGGAACCAGCGGCAGTGCCAGAAGTGCAAGCGCGGCGGCAGCTTCGACGTGCGCAACACGGCGATGGACGCCGCCCTCTCCTTGGAGAGGGTGGAGTGCCCACATGAAGGTTGTGGGCTCTACGTCACATACCACAAGCTCACCGATCACCAGAGCATGTCTCCGCTCGCGCCCTGCAAATGCCCCATGCCCATCTGTGGCTATGAAGGCCCACCGTCGGCACTCCCCCACCACATCAGCATCATGCATCCCATGCCCGTGCATAGGATCTAGTATGGTAAGACGCTCTAGCTGCAAGTGTCGGTGTCGGAGCCGTGGTGCTTGCTGTTCGCGGAGGAAGACGGACGCACATTTTTTGTGGTTGGTGCGCCTATCGCCATGTCGGTCATCTGCATCAGAGCGGGGGTGTCACCACCGCCGCACTATGTAGCCAAGGTATGTGTGAAGGGCCCGTTGGGGGAGCCCAAAGGTAGGACTGCCATCGTTAAGGTGGAAATTAAGGTGACAAGTAGCAAGGAGCCCAACGTCGTCGTGTTGCAGGAGCTGACCTTCTTCACAGTGCCGCCCAAGCTCCTGGTCGGGGTTGTGTTGTCGAGGACGGTGTCCCTCCACATTCAGATTGACAAGCTCACCTCCTAAATGATTCTACAGTGCCTTCTATTTATCTTAGTAAATAGCAACATGCTAATATAGCGTTTAGCTCGGTCTACTTTAGCTTAAGAGATGGTCGATTTTGGTGGCAATGCGGCAATTACTTCGACATCAGATCAACAATTAAAGTAATTTCCAACGGTCGAAGGGATATTTCGTGTCTGTTGGATATAAAGATCCCTTGCGTAAGGAGTATAAGCTTCTTATATGCTTGTTTGTTGAGGAAGTGTTGCATACTTCTGCGAGTTGACGGTACACATCAAAGTAGTACTACTACTAGTAGTACTCACCCGACTACGCACCAGGCAGACCAAGCTCATGTCGTGTTGGTGTCGTGTGCGGCCCGCACATTAACAAAACCTTGTGCCTCCAACTTAGCCTCCGTGTTTTAAACTTCTCAATCTCAAGGCCAAGGAGCAGCGTGAGCCTATGATAGAGCTAATCGTATGCTTGAGAACACTACAATTCATAGCTACAAATGCGTGTGTGAGAGAAGATGAGTGTATGTGTGCACCTCTTCTCTTCGTGTACAATGTACTAAAAACAGAGTACAAGTGTATGTGGGTCGCATCGACCTAGAGAGCTAGAGATGGTACGTGCGCGAAGTCCCGAGAGACTAGGTGTGTGCATGGGAAAGAGGGAGAGGTATGATATGTGTCGATGTAATGCGTGTGAAAAAAAGACTAGTCAATAGCTCGCCACGAGGCTATTCCTAGCGAGCGACCCAATAACCGTAAGATATGTATCCGACGGTGCCAGTTATTGCACATACATAGTAGTGGGAAAAGAAGTACCATGGCATATTACAAAACTACCACAGCACGCCCCTCCCCTACCCATGAAACTGCCACTCGAGCATTCCCAACTGCCATGGTCTGCTCCTATGTGCGATCTTCATTTTTTAAAGGGGTCTACAATAAAAGGTCGGGATTTTGGCGCGTGGTAGGCGGGGAAGCTTGGCCTGTCGGTTTGCTACTGCTCACATGCGGTCGAACATAAGTGATGTACCAAGTTGATGCACATCGCTTCAGTGAGCGTTGGGCCGGACATACCATCTGTTCAAGTTAAGAAGCGGGTCAGACCGGCCTTGTGTTGGTGATACTACTTACATGTGGTCGCACGTGTCAATGACGCACCAAGCCGATGTGCGCCCCTTCGGTTAGCGGCGGGCCGGACCGACCGTGTGTTGGGGCGACGCCAGCGTGACAGGTTGTAAATTTACCATCTAACTTAATTTGTAAAGGGTAACACTTGCTTTGCCTCCTTAATGAGATAGGTCACTAGAAATCCTCATTAGATACGTTTCTCGAACGCGTACATGGCCCCACGTTCTCAGAGGCCATCGTGGCGAAGCCAGACGCCCGCAACCTCTCGAAGCAAAAAATGAGTAGCCCGCTGCTGGTTATTTCTATAATCAGTTTAGAAATTCCCAATTTCACGTGTGACGTGATATTAGTCGTTCATTGATGTTGATCCAATGGTCTAAGTGCCTCGGAATGGCCGGAATTCACGTCTACAGTAACCTCATTGTACCTGATACGTCTCCAACGTATCTACTTTTCCAAACACTTTTGCCCTTGTTTTGGACTCTAACTTGCATGAATTGAATGGAACTAACCCGGACTGTCGCTGTTTTCAGCAGAATTACCATGGTGTTATTTATGTGCAGGAGCAAACATTCTCGGAATGACCTGAAACTTCACGAAGACACTTTTTAGAAAATAAGAAAAATACCTGCCAAAGATGAAGGCCAGGGGGGCCACCGTCTTGCCACGAGGGTGGGGGCACGCCCCTACCTCATGGGCCCCCTTTTGCCTCTCCGACTCCAACTCCCCCTCCATATATTGAGTTTCCATGAGGAAAAAATCAAAGAGAAGAAATCATCACGTTTTACGATATGGAGCCGCTGCCAAGCCCTAAAACCTCTCGGGAGGGCTGATTTGGAGTCCGTTCGGGGCTCCGGAGAGGGGAATCCGTCGCCATCGTCATCATCAACCATCCTCCATCACCAATTTCATGATGCTCACCGCCGTGCATGAGTAATTCCATCGTAGGCTTGCTGGACGGTGATGGGTTGGATGGGATCTATCATGTAATCGAGTTAGTTTTGTTAGGGTTTGATCCCTAGTGTCCACTATGTTCTGAGATTGATGTTGCTATGACTTTGCTATGCTTAATGCTTGTCACTAGGGCCCGAGTGCCATGATTTCAGATCTGAACCTATTATGTTTTCATCAATATATGAGTGTTATTGATCCTATCTTGCAAGTCTATAGTCACCTATTATGTGTTATGATCCGTTAACCCTGAAGTGACAATAATCGGGATACTTACCGGTGATGACCGTAGTTTGAGGAGTTCATGTATTCACTATGTGTTAATGCTTTGTTCCGGTTCTCTATTAAAAGGAGACCTTAATATCCCTTAGTTTCCGTAAGGACCCCGCTGCCACGGGAGGGTAGGACAAAAGATGTCATGGAAGTTCTTTTCCATAAGCACGTATGACTATGTTCGGAATACATACCTACATTATATCAATGAATTGGAGCTAGTTTTGTGTCACCCTAGGTTATGACTGTTACATGATGAACCGCATCTGGCATAATTCTCCATCACTGATCCATTGCCTACGAGCTTTCCATATATTGTTCTTCGCTTATTTACTTTTCCGTTGCTATTGCTATCATCACTACAGAATACCAAAAATATTACTTTTAGTAATGTTACCTTTTGCTACCGTTATCACCACTATCATATTACTTTGCTACTAAACACTTTGCTGCAGATATTAAGTTTCCAGGTGTGGTTGAATTGACAACTCAGCTGCTAATACTTGAGAATATTCTTTGGCGCCCCTTGTGTCGAATCAATAAAATTTGGGTTGAATACTCTACCCTCAAAAACTGTTGCGATCCCCTATACTTGTGGGTTATCAAGACTACTTTCTGGCGCTGTTGCCGGGGAGCATAGCTCTATTCTTTGAGTCACTTGGGATACATATCTGCTTATCATTATGAAGAACTTGAGAGATCCAAAAACCAAGATCTATCCCTCAACTATGAGGAGAGGTAAGGAACTGCCATCTAGCTCTGCACTTGATTCACCTTCTGTTTTGAGTAAGCTTGCGACACCTACACCTGCTTCTGCTATTCGTTCTGATATGTCACATGTTATTGATGATGCCACTTCTGCTATGCATGATACTTATGATGAAACTACCTCTATGCCTGATACTACTATGCCACTTAGTGCTTTTCTTGATGAACAACTTGCTAGGGCTAGAGAAATTGAAAATATTGAATCTGATGATACTGATGAAAGTGAGGATGAAGAACCACTTGCCATTCCTAAGGGTTATGTTTTTGATCAAGATGCTTCTTTAGCTATTTTAGCTTGCAGAAATAGAACTAAACTTAAAAGATTATTAGCTAAATGGAGTAAGCAATCTCTAAATGCTACAATGAAACCTGACCCTGCTTTTGCTACTTCACCTATCTTTGTACTGATAAGGATTATGAATTCTCTGTTGATCCTGATATAATTACTTTGGTTGAATCTGATCCTTTTCATGGTTATGAATCTGAAACTGTTGTGGCACATCTTACTAAACTGAATGATATAGCTACCCTGTTCACTAAAGATGAGAGAACTCGCTACTTTTATATCCTTAAAATATTTATGTTCTCATTAAAGGGTGATGCTAAGATATGGTTTAATTCTGTTGATCCTGGTTGTGTGCGTAGTCCCCAGGATATGATTTATTACTTCTATGCTAAATATTTCCTTGCTCATAAGAAACAAGCTGCTTTAAGGGATATATATTATTTTGTGCAAATTGAAGAAGAGAGTCTCCCACAAGCTTGGGGGAGGCTTCTCCAATTAATTAATGCTTTGCCTGATCATCCTCTTAAGAAAAATGAAATACTTGATATCTTTTATAATGGACTAACTGATGCCTCCAGAGATTACCTGGATAGTTGTGCTGCTCCTGTTTTCAGGGAAAGAACACCGGATGAAGCTGAAATTCTATCGAATAATATGTTGACAAATGAAAATAATTGGACACCTCCGGAGCCAATTCCTGAGCCTATTCCTAAACCAACTTCGAAGAAGAGGGGTATTCTATTTCTCAGTCCTGAAGATATGCAAGAGGCAAAGAAATCTATGAAAGAAAAAGGTATTAAAGCTGAAGATGTTAAGGATTTACCTCCTATTGAAGAAATACATGGTCTTAATTTACCGCCTGTTGAAGAAACATATAATCCAAATCCTTTACCTATTGAAGAAACTCATGGTCTTGATAACCCGACACAGGTAGTAAAGGTAAATTCTCTCTATAGATATGATAAAGCTGTAATCCCATTTACTAAGTTTGCTAGCCCATGCTTAGATGAGTTTGATAAATTTATGGCTAAGTAAGAAGACTTTAATGCTTATTTTGGTAGACAACTGAAATACAATTCAAATATGCTTGGACACTTGGGTGATTATATGGCTAATGTCAAAAGTGAACTTAAACTTATTAGTAAACATGCTTCCATGGTTACCACTCAAGTAGAATAAGTACTTAAAGCTCAAAATGATTTGCTCAATGAATTGAATAGTAAGAATAATGATTATGCTGTTAGAGTGGCTACTAGAACTGGTAGAATGACTCAGGAACCTTTGTATCCTGAAGGCCATCCTAAGAGAATTGAGCAAGATTCTCAGAGAAATAATTTAGATGCACCTAGTTCTTCTAAAAAGAAGAAAATGAAAAATGATAGGACTTTGCATGCTTCTAGTGCTCCTATTGTTGAAACACCTGAGAATCCAAATGATATTTCTATTTCTGATGCTGAAACACAACCTGGTAATGAACCTGAAACTAGTGATAATGCTAATAATAATGTTCATGATGATGCTCAACCTAGTAATGATAATGATATAGAAATTGAACCTGTTGTTGATCTTGATAACCCACAATCAAAGAATCAACGTTATGATAAGAAAGACTTTGTTGCTAGGAAACATGGTAAAGAAAGAGAGCCATGGGTTCAGAAACCCATGCCTTTTCCTCCAAAACCATCCAAGAAAAAGGATGATGAGGATTTTGAGCGCTTTGCTGAAATGATTAGACCTATCTTTTTGCGTATGCGATTAACTGATATTCTTAAAACCAATCCTTATGCTAAGTATATGAAAGATATTATTACAAATAAAAGAAGGATACCGAAAGCTGAAATTTCCACCATGCTTGCTAATTATACTTTTAAGGGTGGAATACCAAAGAAACTTGGAGATCCAGGAGTACCCACTATACCATGCTCCATTAAAAGAAACTATGTTAAAACTGCTTTATGTGATCTTGGAGCTGGTGTTAGTGTTATGCCTCTCCCTTTATATCGTAGACTTGATTTGAATAAGTTGACACCTACAGAAATATCTTTGCAAATGGCTGATAAATCAACTGCTATACTTGTCGGTATTTATGAGGATGTGCCTATTGTAGTTGCAAATGTTACTATTTTAACGGACTTTTTTATTCTTGATATTCCCGAGGACGATAGTATGTCTATTATTCTTGGAAGACCCTTTTTGAATACTGCAGGGGCTGTTATTGATTGCACTAAGGGCAATGTCACTTTTAATGTTAATGGTAATGAGCATATGGTACACTTTCCGAGGAAACAACCTCAAGTTCATAGTATCAACTCTATTGGAAAAATTCCATCGATTATATTTGGAGGTTTTGAATTTCCTCTTCTTGTTGTCAAGAAGAAATATGATATTCTTATTATTGGGGATGTGCATATCCCCGTTGAGGTAACATAGTGTTATTCGAAATTTCTCTGGTTCCATGTTATTCGGAATGAGTTCGTTAACAAGACTTAATCAACCTTGTTAGTGGATTCCTTTTGATGATCATGAGATGGATGAAACTAGAAGGCACAACCTTCTGTACCCCACTTTTACTTTCTGTTATTTATATTAAATAAAATAAAAATAAATATTTATCTGTCTGTTATCTGATTATTCGTGCAATATAAAAATACCTCAAAAATAAAAGTTCTCCAAATGCCCTGAAAATTAAATATGATTTTTTCTACAATATTTGAGGATTTATGGAACAAAGAACACACCAGGGGGCCAACCACCTTGCCATGAGGGTGGAGGGCGCGCCCACCCCCCTAGGGCGCGCCCCCTGCCTCGTGGGCCCACGGTGGCCCTCCTCCACTTGTTCCTGCACCCACACACTTCTTCTTCCTCCCCCAAACACGAATAACCAGCTCAAACCCGAGTCCAAGCTCGTTTTGCTGCCATTTTCGATCTCCTTGCTCAAAGCACCTCTCACAAAACTGCTTGGGGAGATTGTTTCTTGGTATGTGACTCCTCCATTGGTACAATTAGTTTTTGTTCTAGTGCTTTATTCCTTGCAAATTTTTGCTGCTTAGGTGACCCTGTTCTTGAGCTTGCATGTCAAATTTATATGGTTCTAAGTAGTTTTGATGCATGATATAGGCCCTAGGCACTTGTAGGAGTAGTTACTATCAATATTATTGAGTTTGGTTTACTTTTATTTTGAAGTTACTAAAAATTTCAGAATTTTTCAGAAAATGATGAAGAGACTTTTGAGGGGCTCATCGAGCCAAATCTCAAAGGAAAAGGCACCAAAGCCTAAGTATAATCTGCCTCGCACCACGGAGGTTCGGGCGTGTGAATGGCCTTCCGAGGATTTCTTAAGAGCAGCCGGGATTTATGAAGATTTTCATGAATTGGCTCAGACTGCAGGCCTTACCGCTTTCCTCCACGAGCAATGCGATCAATATCTCATGCTCACAAATATTGTGCAAAACTTTCATTTTCATTCTAGGAACTCACCACCTACGGTGGAGTTTCATTTATATGATGAGCATAAGGAGATGTCACTTTATGATTTTTGTCAGATTTGTTTAGTCCCTTTTGAGGGCAACACAGAAGAACCACATCGTGATGATGTGGAGGTATTTATTGACACTATCACTGTAGGGGAAACAAGGAAGGTTTCCGATGCACGAATCACTAGCATACACTTTCCTGTTTTACGTTACTTTGCATTATTTGCTAGTCGTTGCTTAATTGGTCGCGGAAACTGTGGAAACCTGAGTATCCCTGATATTATTATTTTGCACCACGGTTTATACGGTGATAACTCTTTTAGTATGGGCGGCATTATTGCCAAACGGTTAAGTCTGAACCGTACCAAGGGCCCCATCTTTGGAGGCATCTATGCTACACGCCTAGCTGCACATTTAACATACCTATTAGGCATGCTGAGAAGGAAGAAAAAGTGTTGCCTCGTGTTTATCAATATTATAAAAGTATGGTAGCACATGATTTTATTGTTAAGAATAGGGAAGGAGATCTTAAATATCAATTGTTCTTTAGTAAACATCATCCTGAGACTATTATCTTGCCTGCTCCTTCTTTGTTTGATTAGACTGTAGGCACGTACCTTGTTCCATTGACGGCTATCCACGCCTACCGGAACCCTGCACCAGCCGAGGAGCCAGAGCCGGAACCACAATTTGATCCTTCATGACAGTCTAATTACCTGTGGGATCCGGAGATGATTGTCAGTCAGTGGCAATCTGAGCCTTCTTCTTCCCCATCACAATACGACCCTAACTATTATTATGGATATCCGCTAGGACAACCGTGGCCATAAACCAACTTAGGCCAAAAGCCTAAGCTTGGGGGAGTACATATTTCTCACCGACATTACATTTATGCTCACACACTCATTGCTAGATGTCGGTGCTCATACTTTTTCATTGTATCATCCATGCTAGTTTATTTTCCTTTTTTATGCTTTCTTCTTGTGTGTTTAATAAACCTTATGAAAAACCAAAAAAAATTAGTTGTAGCTTTTAATCGGTTTACTTTCCATGCTTGTAGTAGTAATTAAAAAGAAAACCCAAAAATATTTCATGTTCTTCTTTTCCTTGTTGGGAGCTTTCCCGTGTAAATAGTTTTATTTCTTTTCTTTGGGGGTCGATAGGAAAAGACCATAATTAAATTGTTGAAGTGGGTCATATATGCATTATTGTTGATCTGACAAAAGAGCCCATATTGCCTTGTCTTCTCCTGTTTATTGAATGCTGCAGATTCCAGCTTAGTCCAATGCACGTGCACTATTATTATTATTCACACAATTCGGTCGTGCAAGTGAAAGGCAATTATGATGATATATGATGGACCGGCTGAGATGAGAAAAGCTGGTATGAACTCGACCTCTTTTGTTTTTGTAAATATGATTAGTTCATCGTTCCTGATTCAGCCTATTATGAATAAACATGTTTGCAATGACAACTAGAGATCATAGTTTCTTGTGCCATACTTGATTAGCTATGAGTTATAATGGTTTACCTTGCGTGCCAACATGCTATTAAAATGGTTATGATGTGGTATGATAGGGTGGTATCCTCCTTTGAATGATTTAAGTGACTTGACTTGGCACATGTTCACGCATGTAGTTGAAACAAAATCAACATAGCCTTCATGATATTTATGTTCATGGTGGATTATATCCTACTCATGCTTGCATTCGGTGTTGATTAATTTTAATGCATGTTCATGACTGTTGTCGCTCTCTAGCTGGTCGCTTCCCAGTCTTTTGCTAGCCTTCACCTGTACTAAGCGGGAATACTGCTTGTGCATCCAATCCCTTAAACCCCAAAGTTATTCCACATGAGTCCACTATACCTACCTATATACGGTATCTACCTGCCGTTCCAAGTAAATTTGTATGTGCCAAACTCTAAACCTTCAAATAAATATCATGTTTTGTATGCTCGAATAGCTCATGAATCAACTAGGGATGTCTGTATCTTCCATGTTAGGCGGGTTATTCTCAAGAGGAGTGGACTCTGCTCCTCACTCACAAGATAAATGGCTGGTCACCGGGATGCCTAGTCCCATGCTTTATGCAAACTAAATCAAAATAATTGCAAACAAAACTCCCCCTGGGAGTCTTGTTAGTTGGAGGCATTCGTTGTTTCGAGCAAGCCATGGAATGATGCTTGTTGGTGGAAGGGGGAGTATAAACTTTACCATTCTGTTTGGGAACCGCCTATAATGTGTGTAGCATGGAAGATATCGCCATCTCTTGGTTTTTATGTTGACAATGAAAGTATACCGCTCAAAATATTATTCACCTCTGTTTCAAAACCGAGCTCTGGCACCTCTACAAATCCCTGCTTCCCTCTGCGAAGGGCCTATCTATTTATGTTTATGCTGAGTCATCATCCTCTTATTAAAAAGCACCAGTTGGAGAGCACTGTTGTCATTTGCATTGATTACCGTTAGTTTACATTGAGTATGACTTGACTGGATCTCTTTTACCATGAATTACAATGTCTAGTCAGTCCTTGGTCTTTAAAGGTGCTCTGCATTTATGTTTTGCGGTCTCAGAAAGGGCTAGCGAGATACCATCCTGTTATATCATATTGTGATTGTTTTGAGGAAGTGTTCTCATCCGAGTTTTATTATTATGGCTCGCTAGTTGATTATGCTATTGATATGAGTAAACTTGAGATCTATGCGTTATTGCGAATGTGGTTAGTTATAATCTTTGCTGAAAACTTGAATGCTGGCTTTACATATTTACAACAACAAGAGCAAACAGAGTTTGTAAAAGTTTTTCTTTATCACTTTCAGTTTGTTAACTGAATTGCTTGAGGACAAGCAAAGGTTTAAGCTTGGGGGAGTTGATACATCTCCAACGTATCTACTTTTCCAAACACTTTTGCCCTTGTTTTGGACTCTAGCTTGCATGAATTGAATGGAACTAACCCGGACTGACGATGTTTTTAGCAGAATTACCATGGTGTTATTTATGTGCAGGAGCAAACGTTCTCGGAATGACCTGAAACTTCACGGAGACACTTTTCAGAAAATAAGAAAAATACCTGCCAAAGATGAAGGCCAGGGGGCCCACCATCTTGCCACGAGGGTGGGGGCGCGCCTGCCCACCTACGGCGTGCCCCCTACCTCGTGCGCCCCTGTTGCCTCTCCGACTCCAACTACACCTCCATATATTGAGTTTCGATGAGAAAAAAATCAGAGAGAAGAAATCATCATGTTTTACGATATGGAGCCTCCGCCAAGCCCTAAAACTTCCGGGAGGGCTGATCTGGAGTCCGTTCGGGGCTCCGGAGAGGGGAATCCGTCGCCATCGTCATCATGAACCATCCCCCATCACCAATTTCATGATGCTCACCGCCGTGCGTGAGTAATTCCATCGTAGGCTTGCTGGACGGTGATGGGTTGGATGGGATCTATCATGTAATCGAGTTAGTTTTGTTAGGGTTTGATCCCTAGTGTCCACTATGTTCTGAGATTGATGTTGCTATGACTTTGCTATGCTTAATGCTTGTCACTAGTGCCCGAGTGCCATGATTTCAGATCTGAACCTATTATGTTTTCATCTATATATGAGTGTTCTTGATCCTATCTTGCAAGTCTATAGTCACCTATTATGTGTTATGATCCGTTAACCCCGAAGTGACAATAATCGGGATACTTACCGGTGATGACCGTAGTTTGAGGAGTTCATGTATTCACTATGTGTTAATGCTTTGTTCCGGTTCTCTATTAAAAGGAGACCTTAATATCCCTTAGTTTCCGTAAGGACCCCGCTGCCACGGGAGGGTAGGACAAAAGATGTCATGGAAGTTCTTTTCCATAAGCACGTATGACTATGTTCGGAATACATACCTACATTATATCAATGAATTGGAGCTAGTTTTGTGTCACCCTAGGTTATGACTGTTACATGATGAACCGCATCTGGCATAATTCTCCATCACTGATCCATTGCCTACGAGCTTTCCATATATTGTTCTTCGCTTATTTACTTTTCCGTTGCTATTGCTATCATCACTACAGAATACCAAAAATATTACTTTTAGTAATGTTACCTTTTGCTACCGTTATCACCACTATCATATTACTTTGCAACTAAACACTTTGCTGCAGATATTAAGCTTCCAGGTGTGGTTGAATTGACAACTCAGCTGCTAATACTTGAGAATATTCTTTGGCTCCCCTTGTGTCGAATCAATAAATTTGGGTTGAATACTCTACCCTCAAAAACTTTTGCGATCCCCTATACTTGTGGGTTATCAGTACCCAGCTGTGTCTACGTTCTTCGGGAAGCATCAGCACGTTAGTGTGATCAATCGACGCAAGAAGCTGGCAAACAACCCCTCCACATGTGCCATGTGGCTTCATTGAGCTCCCCCATCATTTTATTTAAAAATATATTGACTGAAAAAGAGAGACATCTCCCAGAACAAAAACTTGCTCGTTTTTTGTTTCCTACTTGCTTTGCACGTACCGGAAGAGCAAGTATAATAAGTTATAGTTAGGGGGCTATACTGATTAAACAATTATATTTCTGTTGAGTTCGATGAGAGAGAAGAGGAGAGAGAATGGAAGCGGGTTGTAGATTAACAACTGGCTATAACACGGACTCCAAGAAACATTGTGAGAGTGTACAGTGGGCCATGCATTAATAAAGTAGTACGGCTTAGCAACTACCTATACTATACACATTGGCAATTAGGTTGACTATATATGACATGGCAACTCCATATAGTTGATTGTTGGCTATACTATTAACCATGCTCAAAGTACTAGTGCCACGTCATCTAACAAGTCTTTCAACATGCGTCAAATTATCATGAGGGCTAACTCTCCTTAGAGAAATGTGCTCCACCGTGTACCCGCATGTGTGTGTGAGGGAGGCAGTGCGTGCGTGCACCTCTTCTCTTCATACATGTCCTCCGCGGCTCCACCTAGTGGGTGTGTTAGAGAGAGAGAGGGAGATGGTTTGTCTGACATGCCTCTATACATATGTTTCTGTCAAAGAGAGGCCTGAATACGTAGTATATGTATGTGGAGGGGGCGATATACAAGAAGAGAGGGGGATGGAATGTTTACGCAACATATCGATAGGCAGAGATAGAGTGAAGAACTTTACGAGCGTACAAGCACTAGGAAAGAGGGGGTGCATGTTGGAAGATGATGTGAGATGCCAACTGGGCGAAGACAAGGAAGGAGTACAACTGCGAGATCGATAATTAAAGAGAGGGGACGATAACTTGCGTGGGCGTGCTTGTCTGGTCGATAGACAAAGCGGAAGGCATGGATGATGAGATGGAGAGGGGATATTAATGTGTGTGTGTGGTAGGAGGTCCTATGTAGAGTGGTCGTGGTTTGGTCTATGTGTACGGGGGGACTTAACTAGGGATATAGATCGGACATTTTGAGTGGAGAAAGAGCGAGAGACCTGGCTACACATAGAGGGAAATCGACTGGTGCACATGCATGCATGTGTCAGAGATAAAGAACACCCGGAGTGACGAAGAGAGGGAGAGGTGTGTGTGTGTGTGTGTCTGGTGGGGGGAGGGGTGCAGCTAGCTTGTGACACTATACAAGTGCAAGATGGATAACAACATAGGGTGAGACAATGCCTGTGTGCCTCAAAGTTAGGGTGGGAGGCATGGATGGTGAGAGGAGGGGAGGGACTATGTGTGTACATGTTTTTGTGTCGTTGGCAGGTGTGGCTAGCTAGAGGGGTATATCGATAGGTGTGTGTTGGAAAGATAGAGACGTAGGGAGATCATGGGAGACCGACCTAAAGAACAAGAACGTATGTGCATTATGTAGAGGATGCAAAGTGGTGGGGAGTGTGTGTGCATATATGCATGCACAACAGGAAAGTTATTGATATCCATGAAGGGAGGAGGAGTGTGTGTGTGTGTGCATGTAAAAGACTTATGGAGACGATAATCAGTATAAAGTGGTTTCAAATATTTGAATAAGAGCCCATGATGTTTGTAACTCATGCATGCATGAATATAATGCAGATATGCCTGGTATGGTTTTGAATCAAACGTGCTATATACTATATTCACATGGAACAAGGTCAAATCGATTTGAACTTGTGATACCGATGACATGCATCGTCTGACCACATTGCATCCGTGCATGGACATAACTATTCGAATTTGAGATAATGTGTGGCTTTCAAATCTAACATATAAATGTTGTGTGTGTGGGCAGGGGGTGCATTGTTGTTTGTGTTAAACACATTATACATATGAAAACAGGGTTTAGATTATTCCGAACATCTCGCTACTTAGACCAATGTACTGTGATTTGAATTCATCATAAAATGGATACAAATATTTGAATTGGAGATCATATGGTACATGTAGTTCATATTTAAATATGATTAATACTATATGCATGTTTTCTGTTATCAAGATAATATTTAAATGATGGTATAACTTGACAACAATCGTATTCAAATAGGGAAATTTGATTCGAATTTAGTCCATATGTTAGACGACAATATATATTCATAGGGTGGAGTAAAATGTTCATATAATATGGAAGATCAAAATGTAGGACTACATCCATTATAAACCGTAATATCACCTAACGATATATTCGAATTCAACATAACATGCATTCAAAAATTGAAATTCGAGATCCTGGCATTTGTAATCATATAAAACAGGACATGACTCTTTCTTGTGGTGGGAATTAATTTGTTTTTTGTTGTTCTTCAGGGAAGTGCGAATTGATTTGGTACTGTACAGGCTAATCCTGTTGTTCCAATTTTTTTAGATTTTTCCTGTAGTTTTTCAATGGCATTTGTAGCAATATAGTATAGTAAATGGGGACATCCTCACAGAAAAAATAAGTAAAAGGGGACATGACTATCTTGTGTCTTGTATGAATTGTCTTTTTTTGTACACATTAAGTGTGTTCCGCTGAACGTGGAATCCGCACCTTATTATCCCGAAATTTTCAACCTAGAGTATCTCTTGTCTCTTCTGCTGCGAAACTCCTGCCTCTTCAACCCGCGTCGCGTTTTGTTATCCCAAAATTTTGACGCGCGTGAAAACTCCCTCCTCATCCGAAATTGGTTGCGCAGCCCAGACACGCGAAATCCCCCTTCTACCCCACGGCCGGAAATGTCACCTCGATGTCGCGTGGTCAAAACCGGTGGGGGTACATTCGTAACTTACTCCACATTTCAGACAAGCGCATCTCTAAGCCATGGCTCCCCCTACCTTCCCCTTCGCCGCCCCCATTCGTACACAGAGGCCGCTGTCGGTGTCAAAACCGGCGGATCTCGGGTAGGGGGTCCCGAACTATGCACCTAGGATCGATAGTAACAGGAGACGGGGGGCACCATGTTTACCCAGGTTTGGGCCCTCTCTATGGAGGTAATACCCTACGTCTTGCTTGATTGATCTTGATGAATATAAGTGTTACAAGAGTTGATCTACCACGAGATCATAATGGCTAAACCCTAGAAGTCTAACCTGTATGACTATGGTAATGAATATTTGTCCTTTCCGGACTAACCCCTCCGGTTTATATAGACACCAGGCGGGAAATCTAGGGTCACATAGAGTCGGTTACATAAGAAGGAATATTCATAGTCAGTTGCCAAGCTTGCCTTCCACACCAAGGAGAGTCCAATCCAGACACAGGTACAGTCTTCGGCCTTCATGTCTTCACAGCCCATCAGTCCGGCCCATGGATAACAGGGCAGACGCCCGAGGACCCCTTAGTCCAGGACTCCCTCAGTAGCCCCCGAACCAGTCTTCAATAGCGAGGTGTTCGGCACACAAATTGTCTTCAGCATTGCAAGGCGGGTTCCTCCTTTAATGATCTTCAGGTGATGTATTCGGCCATCGGTTCAATGTCGCTCCCCACAGCTTCTGCGCGTTAAATAACTTCGCCTCCCACGTGTTAAGCGAAGGTGGAAGGTCATGGTATTTTTGTAGATAACACCCCGTCCATGCAAGGAAGAGAACCTATTAAAGAGATCAGATCCTAGATCCATTCGGCACCACGCAGAGGAAATCCCCGGAAACTGCTTAGGAGAAACCATTCCAGCATGGCTAGCGCCCCCAGCTCCTCCACCCATTTCATCCCAGAGAAAGGCCAGTGGGAGAGGTGTTCAGTGTCCCATAGTCAATTGATGAAGCTACAGGCGCAGGGATTTCTTTCCCCCGCAGATCTAGTTCCTGTTTGAGCGGGGCTAGATTCCTTCAACGGTGAGATTCAGGCAAAGGACTTCCCCAATCCATCCGAGGGAGAGCGAGTATGTTTCGTCCCCTACCTGCTAAGGGGCGTTGGATTTCCCATTCATCCATTCCTCCGAGGGCTTTTGGAATCCTATGGCCTCCAGCTGCACAACTTCACCCCTGCCTCCATTCTACATATTGCGGGTTACCTCGCGTTATGCGAATTATTCCTGGGTATCGAGTCTCATTTCGAGCTGTGGAGGAAGTTGTTCTGTCTTGTCCCGCGTAATCATGAGGGGTCAATATTCGAAGTGGGTGGAGCCGAAGTATGGCGTATCACTGATACCGGATATCTGTCCGGCACACCAATGAAGGCGTCCGAAGAATGGCCTTCCAAATGGTTCTATATTGAGGACGTTGCGCTTCCCGACCCAGTTCGAATGGGTCTTCCTGAATTTGCGAGCGTTCCGCTGAAGAAACACCACAGTTGGCGTCCTTGGAGTCTTGAAGAGGATGACAGCGCAGAAGTTTGCTAGCTTATGAGCAAGATAAAGACGCTTGCTCAGTCCGGACTCACAATAACCGAGGTAATGGCGATCTCCATAGTGCATGGGGTTCAGCCGCTACAATACAAAGGGCTGCCCATGTGGCACTATAATTGAGAGGATGACACCTCCCGATGTGGCCAAAAGGGTCCGGATACCCCCGCCGCTCTAGCCAAAATATTGGCCGAGCTGTTTAAAGGGGAGGAAGAGGAGTTTCTCCGCATTAAGCACAGAGATGGATATTCTATGTATGACCCTCCCAGTTGGGTAAGCTTCGACCCCTCTATTCCACTCATTCCCCCTCCAAATTACTTTTGATAAATTTCAAGTCCATTTATTCCAACACTGGCGGAAGGTCACTGAAGGACTTCATAGTCCTGCCTCACAGCCGGAGATCCACAACTGGGAGCTAGATCCTGGGTTTGAAGAGGATCCGGATATATTTGCGGTGCTTGCGGGGGGAGTGTTTTACCAGACAAGCTATGAGGGCACAGAAGTGGCCATCACCGCCGACTATCATGGCCTTCTTCCTGCCTCACATGTAAATAATTAAGAAACACCTTCTCTAAAAGAGTGCATTTATTCTGCCTCACCCACCGCACTATATCGTGCTTCACAGGGGAGACACTCGGCGATTTCGAAGAGATCGGCTCCCGCGTCGGGCAAGCATTCCAAGAGGAAAGCAAACGAAGACACTATCGTGCCTTCGTCGAAGAGGTATGAATTCGCCAACCCGCACCTGAGCAGTCATGTCCAACCGTGACCTTCCCGTTTTCCATGTGTCAGGAGGAAGGTGCACCGGACTTTTTCCAGAGGTTCGAGCGGCCATACTTCCCGCAGCCAGGATTCAAATCCTGCCGTGCAGACGGGGGCTAATGTAGGGGCGACGCCGGACTATCCTCCAGCCAAGGACTCGGATGATGTATCCGTCACAAACTCGGAAGTGGAGAGTGCCATGAATCATCGGCACCGCCGGGCCATTTTACAAGACCTTGGCTTTTCAGAAGAGTCGTTTAACGCCTTCAACTGAGCCGATGCATACATCCGGGCTGCTCGAGATGGGATTAACAGGGCCACAAAGCAACATTTGAAAGATGTGCAGGTAAATTGGCTTTGTCTGACTATGATAACCATATGCCAGTAGCCCCCGAGACTTAAAGGAGTTGAAACAACTGATTTTAGGATCAATGTACAACCAGATGCTTATGGAGAGGAATACCTAGCTAGCTCAGGAACTAGAAAAGTGTCAGCGCCAGCTGCTTGCTACCAATGCCGAACTGGAGAAATACAAGGCATCTCCCGGTAATATTTTCCTCTATCGAAAATTCATAATGATACACCGATAGTGTGAATCTGGGTTCTAATATTTGTGTCGGGTCGTTAGACCAAGTACGAAAGCAGCTGGACGCCACTCGAAGCAAAGAACACGGAGCCAAAAAGCTACTAGCAGCGGGCGAGCGTGTATTGACAAAAGTCGTTGAAGAGAAAAAGAAACTCCAGGATTCCAACATCAAACTGGGCGAAGAACTGAAAGATGTGCGAGCGCAGCTAGCCGACTCTGTGAAGGAGAACAAGAAGCTGTGAGGCGGCATATTCAGCATGTGGTTGCTTTTATCTTATAGCAGTTTGGAGGTAACGGTGGCTGATATAGCTGTAATTGCAGGTGTATTAATGAACCGCCCCGAAGAGGAGATGTCCGGATCATCAAATGATCTTCTGCAAGGGCTATCGCAATTGCACGAGCAAGCTCGGCAGGCTATGCGGAGTGTAGACAAGGCTTTATGGCCATCCGGCTCCGCTCCAGGAAGCATGGAGAAGCTGGTAGAGCTGTTCAAGGGAGCGCGGTGGCATATCCGGCTGTGGAAGATATCTGCCTGCCGAGAGGGTGCGCGAGAGGCCTGGGCCATGGTGAAGACGCGATATACCAAGCTGGATCCTAATCACATGGCTCGTGTCGGACCGGTAGGCCGAATGGGGAAGAAATTCCCGTTAGTATAGTATATGATCAAGTAGAGGTGGCCGCCAAATATTCCCAACAGGATTGTAAGTTAGACTGCCTGTTAGAAGGTATAGAGGAAGAGGTGTTCGAGTCCAAGTGACTGTGTACTTTTCTCATCTAGCTGAATTGTATATCATTTGTCATGGCAGACCTTTTCGCTTCAACCTCCGGACCCAAAGGTGCGGAGTGTTTCCAAATACCGTTGCGGCCGAATAGGCCGGGGCATGCTTGGAAAACTAGGCATAGGTGTGATAACATGGCTTATTAGGGATGATAGACTACTCATATCAATAATGTCGGGGGTTGGGTGCGACATATGCCAAAGGATGGCTTATCATGGTGGGGGCGAGTAGAACGTCGCCGGTGCCTGGAAACGGGATAAGGCGAAGGCATGCATGCCGGCGAATCATACCCAGCTTCGGGCCTCTCCGGGGAGATAATACCCCTACTGCTGCTCTGCGGGGTTTCCGCATGATCACTATGGCAAAGTGTTTACACGGTTGCTCCTTGAGCTGTTTTCTGGAGGTAGGAGAAGGCAAGGCTAGCTCTCTCCTCCCTATACGATCTGGTCTAGTGCTAATGGATTTCAACCCTTTGTATGGATGCCCTGGGGGTTTATATAGGCCTACCCCCCAGGGGTACAATGGTAATCCGGCTGGGCGCGGGCCCAGCCATCAGTCTCTCTGGCCGCCATCTTATCCGCCGACTCCTGGGGCCCGCCGACTGGCTCGGTACGGAGCTGACAGGCCGCATCCGCCATGGGCGGGTCTTGCCGGCTGCAGATTACTGTAGTCGTGCTTCTAATGATGCAGGCTCGGTCATGAGGTCGTGGCGACAGCTCCGTCGTCTGGTGGGCGATCACTGTGGCCACTACTTGTCGTGTCTAATTAATGGCGCGTGGGGCCGTGGGAGGGGCCGACCGACTTCTGGTGGCCGACTCCCATCCGGGCCGACTGGTGGTGCTTTCGCCGTCTTTCGTACGCTCGCCGACTGGTGGGACCCATCATCCCTGGGTCGTACCAGCAAGCCGTCGTGGGCACAAGGCTCCGCCCCCTGGGGCTGACGTCAGGGCCGGCATGGCAATACTGTCGCGCCGCGCGGAGATCTCTGCGGGTACGGCGTACTGTAGCCATGCCTGCCCTTGAAAAAGGGGTGGGAGTGGACCTTACTATGGCCACTCCCCGTCTCGTCCCTCTTTATGAGGGCATGGGGGTTGTTGGCGTCGCGGACCGACTCCCCAAGGCCGGCTTCTCTGGAAGTTGCTAGTCAGGAGTCGGCTTTATCCTGAAGCCACTCCTGGGACTCGGCCGCGAGTGGGCAATCGGCCGCCTCGCCGCCGACTCCTCAGAAGGCGGCTCTTCGTCTTGGAGTCTCGAGGGGCGAAGTCTGCCTCAATATCTTGAAACGTTCTGGGCCGGGGTTAGCCTACCCGTGGCCCATTACTCCGACAGTAGTCCCCGAAGCTGGTGAGGCTCCGAGGGCGACATGTCGTGGAGCCTCAACAGTTTCTTCTCTCTGGTGGTTGGATCTGGGCTTCGCTATCCGTCTTCTGTCAAGCCGACTAGTTGGAGTCGGACTTGCTCAAGGCCGACTTGCCCCTAAAAAAGTTGGAATGTTGCGGCGGAGTTCAGGCGGCGTGCTTGATAAGCTTCCGGGTTGCCGCCCGTGATTGACCCGTCTCGAGGCGCCACATGGCGGAGCTAGTCTGCTCACCCACGCGCGCGACAGGACAGGCCTACAGGCGGGGCCCACCACTACCGCGCCTCGGCATGCGAACGGATCCGTTGTGGCCGCGCGGACGGTTGGGGTTCCCGCGCGGTTATTGCACGTGGTAACTTCGTGTGGTAAATCGTGGGGGTCATGGGGTCCCGGGCGCAGTTAATCCCACGACCTCCCCCTCGACTTCTCAACCCATGAGCCTACAAGTAGGCGGGGGGAGGGGGCGGCGAAGCACGCGTGCCAATTCTCCCCACTTCCTTTCTCTCCTTCTTGCTTCTTCTTCCTCTTGCCGCTGCTGCTCCGAACCACGCCGCGTCCGCAGCGATGAGCTCCTCCTCCGCCGCCGCACCTCCTGCTGTTCGCTCCGGAGTGTGGGATGGCTCCGAGGTTGACGACGACGACATCGAGATCCTCTGCCAGACACGGCGGCTGCCCGACAGGGACTTAGTGTGGGTCCGCCTCGCGCCGGAGGGAGAAATATCATCGGCGCCGGTGGAGGGCGAGCGGGTCATATTTGGCTCGCACCTTATGCGCGGCCTGGGGCTACGGCGAGTGGCTTCTTCCGCTCCTTCTTGGAGTTCCACGGGCTCCAGCCGCACCACCTTACTCCGAACACGGTGGTGCTACTGGCTGCCTTCGCCACCCTGTGAGAAGGCTTCCTCGGTGTTCTCCCCACCATCGAGCTCTGGGGTGAGTTCTTCCAGTCCAAGCTCGGCACACACGTCGCCGGCGTGCTGGCCTAGTGCGGTGCATTCATCGCGATGCGGAGATCAGTGGCCGACAATCCGTTTCCCACCATCGCACTGATTAAGTCGGTGAAGATGTGGCAGCGGTCCTATTTTTATATGAAGAACGTCACCCCAGAAGGCGACTGGGTCAACCTGCCAGCTTACGAAGCCGGCACGCTGGCTGGAAGGCTCCCCAGCTGGTCACACCGAGCCAAGACGCTGTCTCCTGCTGGTGCCGCCGCTGTCACGCGACTCCGAGTGCTGACGCAGTCGGAGGGCCTGACCAGGGCCGACTTGCTGGCCGCCTTCGTGGCGCGCCGAGTCCTCCCACTCCAAGGCCGACCTCACCTGATCTGCCAGATGAGCGGTCATCGGGACCCGAGTCGGATGTGCTCCAAGGACATGCCTCTCGCGGAGGTGGCGAACACGATGAACTACATCGCGAACTGCGATCTCTCGGTGGACTGGCGGTTCGGCAAGGAGCCGTATTCGCGCGCCAACACCCCGCCTATTGTAAGTCGTCTTCCTTCTTCTTCTCTTTCTTTTGTTGCCGAGTCCAACTTGTCAAGTCTGACCGTTCTTGTTTTGAATCAGAACCCTCTTGTCCCTCCCTCGGCCGGCACCGCGGGGCCAGCTCGTCAGTTTGTCCCCGATAGGGCGGAGAGCGACGTCGACGATCCTCACTTGGGGGGGGGGCGGCCATGGAAGCCGATGGCGAGGGAGGAGGAGGAGAAGCAGGCGGTTCCAGGCCTTCGGCCACTTTCGTCGACTGGCCTGACGACGAGGCCGAGGGAGAAGTTGCCCCGCGTCGCTAGCCAAAAGCCGGCCAACCAAGCACGAGTTCCTCTGCCGGCTTGGACGCTCAAGGCGGTGCGAAGAAGCGCCGGGCCGGGCCGAGTACGCTTGGGTGCCGGTCGAAGAAGTTCAAGGGAGCGGCCGCCGCGACCAAGCGGGAAGAGGCAGCCGCGAAAGCCAACCGCTTCCGCAAGGAAGTGAAGAAGCTGCCGCTGGTCTCTGCGTAAGCGCCTCCGTCCCTTATCTTTATTCTCTCTTTGTTAACCTGGTCTGAGTTTTTCATATGCTTTTCTCGCCTCAGGGCTCCCCTTACTCTTGAGAGGGTTGCCGCCACCTCCGTTATGGGGTCGGTGGAGACGTCTGCCACCACTTGGCGGATTGACCCCGCCGCCGATCTTCGGGAGGCGACGGAGCGGAACGCGCAGGAGAAGTGCGAGGAGGACGAGGCCGCCCGCCGGGAGAAAGCGGAGGCCGAGAAGGCGGAGGCCTCCGCCCTAAAGAAGCTGGAGGCGGCCGAGGCCGACGCTGCGGCAAAGCGGCAGGCTAAGGAAGTTGCGCCCCGGCGGTTGGCGGTGTTCGTCACCCCCCTGAACTCCGCGTCGTCGCCCCCCGAGTTCATGGGGCAGTCAGGGGAAGCCGGCGGCGAGTTCCCGATCGTGGAGAGAGGTGGCGGCGACGCCCCCATGCCGAACGCGGTCGCGCCGCCACAGCCGCCCCCGCCGCAGTCTAGGAGCGCGCCAGGCAAACAGCCGGCGGATCCGCCCTTGCCGCCGACTGAAGACGAGGCCGTGGCAAGGCTACTCCTTCAAGTCGGCTCGCCAACGCGCCGCCGTCTTGAGAAGGCGACTTCGGCGCCACGCCCCTTGGAGACCGGCACCGCCAGCTCGACGATTCCAGACGCCGAGGCGACGAGTGTCGCGCCCATTGGGTGGGTGCGAGGAGGCGGCACGGGCCCGCTGAACCAGGCGCTTCTGGATGTCCGGACGAAGCTGCGAGCCGAGAGCGACGCCATCCAAAACTGCACCAAGGCGCACCTGGCGTCGCGGGCAGCCATCCGGGTACGCTTTCTCCTTTTGTCCCTGTTTTCTTGTTCCTCTCTGTGAGGGGGCGCCAGTGCACCCACTGGGTGTAGTCCCCGAGTTTTGGGCCGGCAGCTGAGCAGGCGGCCCAGAACTCCAATTGGTAAGTTCCGGGTACTAACCTTTGTTCTGAAATACTTGTTGCAGGACTATCACAACCTCTGTGTCACCACCTTCAACCGCAACGTTGAAGAGCTAGGCAAGCGGACCGCCGACTTGTCGGAGAGCCGGAGTGACTCTTTTTTCTTTTCTTTTTTTTGCGGGGGCGCACTGGCGCACCCGCGGGTTGTAGTCCCCGAGATTCGGGCCGACTGCTGAGCAGTCGGGCCGGATCTCCCCGGCGACCTTCTTTGTTGATGACTTAACGCCTTCTTTCTTCTTTTTCTTCAGAGGCCAACGCCACTCTTCAATAGCAGCTGAGCGAAGCCAAATCCGCGTTGCACGCCGAGGGGGAGGATTGCAGCAAGCTTGTCACAGAGCGTGATCTGCTAGCCGCACAATTGGCAGAGCAGAAGGAGCTGCTTACGAAGACACAGAAGGAGGCGGAAGAGGCGGAGGCCGCCCTCCTAGCCGAGTTCGCGAGCGAGCGCTCCTCCTGGACCGACAAGGAGGCAATGCTGGTCTCCGGCTTCCACGAGATCGAGGACCTCGTCGACGGTGAGCTTCTTTGCTTTCCTTCTTTGAGCCGCCGACTATATGTCGAGCCGACTCCTGGTTTTTTGTGACTTGTTCTTCATTCTTTCTGTCTTGGAAGACTTCTTCCCCGGCCACTCGCAGGCGGCCATTCAAGCTATCGAGGCCGACCGCGAGGAGCGGAGGGCGGGTGGCGTGGAGATCGCCCTGATGCCCCTCGGACCCTTGACGAGCATATTCTGAGCATTGGGGCTCGCCTGCGGCCGGCCCACCAGATGCTGCGCCGGCTTCAACGTGTCGGCGCCCAAGCGATCGCCGCCCTGTGGCCAGACGTGCAGGCTCCCCACACCCCCAGTCGGACTGCCGACTGGCTGGAGGTCGCGGCTGGCCGTCTTGAGGCCTGGAAGGGTTCCTCGGCTCGGGCCGGAGCGCGCCGAGCCTTGGAATTCGTCATGGCGTGGTATCCGGGGCTGGACCTAGACCGGCTGGCCACACTCCGGTCAGAGGCCCAGCCGGAGCTGGCAGCCGCTGAAGACGCCCTTGTCAAGCGTGCGGCGGCGATCGCCGAGTACACCGACACCAGCATCTTTGTCCCCGAGCGGGCTAAAGACGGCGAGGAGGTGCCGCCGGAGTGGTTTGGGCTGAACCCCGACTACGGCGAGGACTCGGCAGAGGTGATCGGCTCCAGTGTCGAGGAGGAAGACGAGGCGGAGGACGGGAGCGAGACGGAGGCACCGGAAGATGGAGCGGACGGCCAGCCTCAGCTCGACCGTGCCTCCAGCAATGAGCCATGCCCGCCCGAGCCGACTGCTGCCGGAGGTGATCAAGCCGAGACCGCCCAGCCGGCCGCCCCAACATCCAATACCGCCGTCTCCTCCGATCCTCCAAACCCGTCTGCCGCCCCCTAGGCTGCCACCTTGTCTTTGTTTTATCTGTTCTAATAGTTTTTGGAGAACTTGTTAATCCGCACAATTCCACCCGCGGGGTGTATTTTGAAATTCTGCTCGAAGATTCGGCCAAGGGCCTTTGTTATGTAAATATTCATCCGACTTCTATCTTTCTTGCTCATTGTTCTTTTGGCTTTTTCCTTTACCGTCTTCCCTCAGTTGCCATCTTTGTCAGTCAGACAGCCGCTCTGCGGACTGCTGCTGGATCAAATTCTTGGTCACTTTGGGAAGGCAAGTACTCAGCCGTTTTTAGAGTTGTTTAACAAGTCGGGTAGAAGGCGGCAAGCCGACTATTCAAGAGTCAGTTTGCGAAAAAAGGCTGGAAGCCGGCCTTAAGCTATGTTTGTGCTGTTGTCGGTGATGATGCTGTATGGTATGCCGTACCGAATTGCGATGTCGGAGATGAAAGTCACGGCAGTCGGACCGTTCAGTTTCTTGATTGGCTTCGCTTCTATCCACTTGGTGAACTTGTCCACCGCGACAAGTGAGTTAAGCCACCTCGTGCCATCTTGAATGGTCCCACCATGTCTAGACCCCAAACTGCGAAAGGCCAGGCAATGGGGATGGTCTTGAGTGCAGAAGCCGGCTGATGCGGCTTGGAGCGGAACTTCTGGCACCCTTTGCATTTTTGGACCAATTCCTTGGCCTCTTCTAAGGCCGTTGGCCAAAAGAAACCGTGTCAGAAAGCCTTGGCGACGAGTGCTCTTGAGGCCGCATGGTGGCCGCACTCGCCTTGATGGATGTCTTTGAGAATTGCTTGGCCTTGCTCTGGCTCTACGCAGCGCTGGTAGACACCAGTGACGCTGCACCTGACTAGCTCTCTGTTGACTATGGTGTAGGCTGTCGCTCGGCATTGTACTTGCCGAGGTAAGGTCTCATCAGTCGGCAGCTCTTTGCTCACCAGGAATTTGAGGATGGGCTGGGCCCATGAGGGTGCTGCTATTTCTTTGACTGCCAGAACTGCGACTTGGACAAGGGCGGCTGGGCTGGGAGGCGGCGGGCTGGAGTCAACAACCGTTTGCTGGATTAATGAAGTCCCCGGGCCGACTGGCGCAGCCCTTGGGCCGAGTTCTGGAGTCTTCGGGCCGGCCGCCACAGTCCCCGGGCCGGGTTCTGCAGTCCCTGGGCCGGCCTCGACTGTGGCGGCTTTGGAGCCATCTGCCAAAATCCCCGTACCGTCTGCCGGGGCTCTGGAGTCGGATCCGACTTCTTCGGGAGGAGCCGGCACAAAGATGGAGTCTAATTCTGGTGAAGGCTTGACAGACGGCTTGAGGAGGCGTTGAAGGGCGACGCCGAATGGTATTGCTTGGCGGGTAGAGCGGATTCATGCCAAGGCGTTTGCTTGGTCATTGTCGTTTCTTGGCACATGGACCTCGAAATATCCGCCGAGTTGCTGCACAAGGAAACGGTAACTCGCCATGTTTGCATCTTTGGCGTCCCAGTCGTCAGACGACTACTGGACCACTAAGTCCGAGTCGCCATAACACAAGATCCGGCGAATGCCAAGTTCTTTGGCAAGTCGGAGCCCGTGAATGAGCGCTTCGTACTCGGCGACATTGTTGGAGGCGGCAAAGTGGATTTGCAGTGCGTATTTGAGCTTGTCGCCCTTAGGGGAAGTGAGGGCGACGCCGGCTCCCAAGCCGGTGCGCATCTTGGAGCCGTCGAAATGCATCCGCCAATGGGTGGAGTCGGGCGCTGGAGGTAGGTACTGGGTCTCGGCCCAGTCGGCGAGGAAGTGGCCAGTGCTTGTGACTTGATGGCGGTGCGGGGCTGGTAGTGGATTGTGTAGGGAGCCAGCTCTATGGCCCATTTGGCCACTTGGCCAGAAGCATCTCGGCTTCCGATGATCTCGGCAAGTGGGGCCGTGCAGACCACAGTGATTGGATGCTCTTGAAAGTAAGGCTTCAATTTCTTGGCGGCAAAGTGCACACCATAGCACATCTTCTGGTAGTGGGGGTAGTTCTGCTTGGAGGCCGACAGCGCTTCGCTCAGGTAATATACCGGTCTCTGGACAGGTAGTGTCTTGCCTTCCTCCTTGCGTTCCACTACAATGACTGTGCTGACTACCCGGCTGGTGGCGGCGATGTACAGGAGCATAGGCTCCTTAGGAGTCGGAGCCTCCAGAACGGGTGGAGTAGTCAACATCTTCTTCAACTGGAGAAAAGCTTGTCCGCCTTGTGGTTCCACTTGAAAAAAGTGGTCTTCTTCATGAGCTGGTATAAGGGGAGAGCTTTCTCGCCCAGCCGACTGATGAATCGGCTGATGGACGCCAAGCAGCCGGTGAACCTTTGCACGGCTAGCAGTCGGCTGGGTACCTCCATCCTCTCAATGGCCTTGATCTTTACAGGGTTGCACTCTATGCCACGTTCAGAGACCAGGAAGCCAAGCAGTTGGCCGGCTGGTACTCCGAAGACGCACTTCTCAGGGTTGAGCTTGATCTGGAATCGGCGCAGGTTCTCAAAGGTCTCCTTGAGGTCTTCCAGCAGTGTTCCACGCTTCTCCGTCTTCACCACCACATCGTCCACGTAGACGTGGGCGTTTCTGCCGAGTTGCTTGAGGAGGCACTTCTGCATGCAACGCTGAAAGGTGGCACCGGCATTCCTCAAGCCGAACGTCATGGTGATGTAGCAGAAGGCTCCAAACGGCGTGATGAAGGCGGTCTTCAGTCTGTCAACGGGTTCAGCTTGATCTGGTGATATCCTGAATATGCATCCAAAAAGCTCAACAGCTCGCATCCGGCTGTGGAGTCTATCACCTGATCAATTCTTGGTAAAGCAAACGGGTCCTTGGGCAAGCCTTGTTGAGGCTTGTGTAGTCAATACACATTCGCCACTGCTTGTTCTTCTTCAGTACCAGGACCAGGTTTGCTAGCCACTCTGGAAAGAATACTTCCATAATGAAGTCGGCTGCTAGGAGGCGGGCTATCTCTTCTCCGACAACTCTTCTCTTTTCTTCTGATAGGCGGCGTAAGGGCTGCCTGACCGGCTTGACATCAGATCGGACATGTAACTTGTGCTCGGCGAATTCCGTCGGTACACCTGGCATGTCTTTGGGGGACCATGCGAAGATGTCCCGACTCTCACGGAGCAAATCGACGAGCTCGCCTTCCTATTTGCTGTCGAGGTTTGCGCCTACGACAGCGTACCTCTCTAGGTGCTCCGGATCCAAGGGTATCTTCTTTGTCTCTTTGGCCGGCTTAAACGAACCCTCAGCCTCCGACTCCTTTGGGTTAGGCGACACCTCTAGCTGCTTGCCGGCCATCGCCACAACCCGGTCAAGGAGCCGCTTCTCAGCTGCGATCACCAGGGACTCGGCCAGCTGACTACTCTCAGCCGCATAGGCAGACGACTTCCGGTAGTCGCTGGCTACGGTCAGAATCCCCCTGGAACTGGGCATCTTCATTTTGAGGTAGGCGTAGTGGGGGACCGCCATGAACTTGGCCAGGGCGGGTCGGCCAAGTAATGCATGGTAGGGGCTCTCGAGGTCCACCACCTCAAACCAAACTGACTCTCGGCAGAAGTGATCTTTGTCTCCAAAGAGGATGTCCATGAGGATCTTGCCGATTGGTGAGCAGGAAAGACCAGGAACAATGCCGTGGAACGTAGTCCGGCTGTTCTGAAGCTGTCTTTGCTTGATTCCTAACTTCTCCATGGTGTCCTTGTACAGGATGTTGATGCCGCTGCCTCCGTCTATCAGAACTCGTGAGAAACAAGCAGCTCGTCTATCCGTGGCAAAGGTGGCATCCAAGACCAAAGCATAAGAGCCCGGACTCGGCATCACCTCTGGGTGATCAGCTCTGCTCCAGCTAATAGGCTTCTCAGACCAGTGCATGAACTCTAGTGTCTCTGATGCTACTGCATTCACCTCTTGTCGCTGCAGCCGCCTGCTGTGTCGATCATCAGCCACACTGGTAAATATCACGTACACTCTGTGCTCTTCGGGGTACTCGTCTTGTACTGCGCCGACTGGCCTGACAGCCGGCTGCTGGGGCGGAGGCGGAAGCTGCCGCCCAGCAGGCGGGGGAGGTAGGAGGCCATCTCCTTTGGCGATCCTGGTGAGCAAGTGGCAATTCCGGGTGGTGTGATTCGACGGCTTCGCACCGCTGTGGAACTTGCAAGGACCATCCACAGTCTGCTCGTATGAGAAAGCCGGCAACCAGTTGGGCTTGCCACCTTTCTGTCGCTTGGGTGGAGGCTGCCCGTCCGGCTGCTCGTCTTCAACTGTTGCCACCTGCCGGCTGCTGGAAGCCGGCTACGGGGCCTTGCGCTTGTGGTCGTTCTGCTGTTTCCGCCGACTGGCATCTCCTGCCGGAGTTCTTGGAGCCTGAGGGGCCACTTTGCCAGTCGTGCTAACTTGAATCTCCGCCTTCATGGCGGAGTCGGCCGTGGCATACTTGTCTGCTATGATCAGCAGCTCGTCGACGATTTCTGGATCGTCGCAGAGGAGCTTGTGCTTGAGGAGGGTGACTTCTCTGCACCCGGCGGTGAAGTACTCGATAGCCTGCACCTCGTGCACGCCCTCGCAGGAGTTCCGAAGCTCGGCCCAGCGCGTGAGGTAGTCGCGAGTCGACTCGTTGGGGCCTTGCATGCACAAGGAAAGCTGACGAGGCTTGGGAGGACGCTTGTACGTGCTTGTGAAGTTGCGGATGAATGCATCGGTGAAGTTGACCCAGCTGTTAATGCCGCGGGGCTCCAGGCTGTTCAGCCATGTCCGGGCCGTGCCCTAGAGCATGAGCGGAACATATTTTACGGCGATACGCTTGTTGCCGTTCGCTATGTTGACGGCCGTGGAGTAGTCAACCAGCCAATCCTCCGGCTTCACGGAGCCGGTGTACTTGGGCGTGTCTCTCAGGAGCGTGAACCCTTTGGGAAAGGGCTCGTCTTGAATGCGGGGCCCGAAACAAGGCGGACCGAACTCGTCTTCTTCTTCCAGCGCCAGGGATCGGTGAAGTCGGTCGATCCGGTGGCGGGCGTCGTTCTCTCCGACTCCCTCTCGGCGGCCAAGGCGGTCGTCGAGAGTCGGATGGTCAACAGGCGGTGGGGAGACTCGCCTTTCCTTGCGAGGAGGAGGAGGCGGACAGTCGTCCCGTCGTTCCACTGCTCTCGGGCAGCCGTTTTGGTCGCGCTCTATGGTAATGTGAGTCCGACTGTGGCTGACAGCCGAATCCTTGTCTTTCCTTCCTCGGGCGCCGCCAGTCGGCGTCCGAGACATCGCGCCTTGATCTCGGTGTGGAGGCGGGTCGTTGTTTTGTCGCTGTGGAGCCTCCGTGCGGCAGCCGGCCTCGTTCTGCGCGGCAGCCGTGTCGAGGAGCCGCTGGACTCGCTCTGTCATCAGGTGGCGCTCTTCGCCCTCGAAGTTGTCCAGCTCGTCCGCCGCCGCCTGGGCGGCTCGAATGTTCTCCGCAGGCGTGGCGTACACAGGGCGATTTGCCCCGAACAGGTTGGCGATGGCCACGCCGCGCTGCTGGACCGCGCCAAGGCGGCTGGGCCCAGCTAGGGCTGGCGAGCCACCCACAGCGTGATCCATCTCACGCTGGTAGGCTTCTGACAAGCATCTCATGCTAGCCAGCTTCTTCGCGCCTTCGACGAGCTGCAGGCGGCACGCCTCCAACGTCTCCGCGTCAGCGTCTTCCAGAATGGGCGCAGTTAGGTCTTGCAGCGCCGCGCCAAGTGGGTCATGCGCTCCTCCGTCGAGAGGCTCGTCATGACCGATGATGAGCACCTCGGTGACGGTACTTCCGTCGCTCTCCGCACGAGGGAGAGGCTCGTAGTAGACCACCACGTTGGTGGGGAATGCGTCGAGAGACGCGGTGTCGGAGTCGACCAGCATCGGGTCTATTGAGCCTACAGACTCCAAATCCATGGCAGGCTCGCTGGCGACGTGGAGTTGGTCGAGGAGGCCCGCGAGGAGGCTCTTGGGGCTGCCCGTGCCTGCGTTGGATGCAGGTTCGTCGGAGAGGCAAACCTCGCCGACAAGATCGGCGAGGCAGCTGGCTGCGCAGGCGATCTCAGTGCCGTGCAGCGCGTCAACGCAAACTCCGTCTGGCGTGCCAGGCTGGCTACACTCGCCAGGGAGGAAAAGGGTTCCCGTCCAGAGTAGGTCTCTGGACGACGGTGCACCAGGCCCCACGGTGGGTGCCAAATGTCGGGGGTTGGGTGCGACATATGCCAAAGGATGGCTTATCATGGTGGGGGCGAGTAGAACATCGCCGGTGCCTGGAAACGGGATAAGGCGAAGGCATGTACGCCGGCGAATCTTACCCAGCTTCAGGGCTCTCCGGGGAGATAATACCCCTACTGCTGCTCTGCGGGGTTTCCGCATAATCACTATGGCAAAGTGTTTACACGGTTGCTCCTTGAGTTGTTTTCTCGAGGTAGGAGAAGGCAAGGCTAGCTCTCTCCTCCCTATACGATCTGGTCTAGTGCTAATGGATTTCAACCCTTTGTATAGGCCTACCCCCCAGGGGTACAATGGTAATCTGGATGGGCGCAGGCCCATCCATCAGTCTCTCTGGCCGCCGTCTTATTCGCCGACTCCTGGGGCCCGCGTGGTACGCCCCGCCGACTGGCTTGGTACGGAGCCGACAGGCCACGTCCGCCGCGGGCGGGTCTTGCCGGCTGCAGATTACTATAGCTGTGCCTCTAATGATGCAGGCTCGGTCATGAGGTCATGGTGACAGCTCCGCCGTCTGGTGGGCGATCACTGTGGCCACTACTTGTCGTGTCTGATTAATGGCGCGTGGGGCCCGTGGGAGGGGCCGGCCGACTTCTGGTGGCCGACTCCCATCCGGGCCGACTGGTGGTGCTTTCATCGTCTTTCGTACGCCCGCCGACTGGTGGGACCAATCATCCCTGGGTCGTACCAGCAGGCCGTCATGGGCACAGGGCTCCGCCCCCTGGGGCTGACGTCAGGGCCGGCATGGCAATAGTGTCGCGCCGCGCGGAGATCTCCGCGGGTACGGCGTACTGTAGCCACGCCTACCATTGAAAAAGGGGTGGGAGTGGACCTTACTATGGCCACTCCCCGTCCCGTCCCTCTTTATGAGGGCATGGGGGTTGTTGGCGTCGCAGGCCGACTCCCCAAGGCCGGTTTCTCTGGAAGTCGCCAGTCAGGAGTCGGCTTTATCCTGAAGCCGCTCCTGGGACTCGGCCGCGAGTGGGCAATCGGCCGCCTCGCCGCCGACTCCTCACAAGGAGGCTCTTCGACCTGGAGTCTCAAGGGGCGCAGTCTGCCTCAATGTCTTGAAAGGTTCTAGGCTGGGGTTAGCCTACCCGTGGCCCATTACTCTGACAAATAAGGAATTCCATCTTTTCCAGGAGCCCATTCGGACAGAACTCCAAAGTTAAGCGTGCTCAGCTTGGAGTAGTGTCAGGATGGGTGGCCGACTGGGAAGTTGCTCCCGGGTGCGCACGAGTGAGGACAAAGTGCGCAGAAAAGACTAGTATTGATCTGTGGGGCCGGTCTAGATCCCGCCAGGAGTAACGACCACCGGCGGGTGTGTCCGGGGCGTTACAGTAGGGGTCATAATTGCTTGAACAGACATATTGTATCCGGCTAGCTATGTTATATTACATTGATATCGTAAGAAACATCTTCCAGAGAGAATAGTTTCGTTAAGGGTTCCTTTCCCTCGATGTGCATGCATTTAATGTACATGTCCGAATTGTGATGCGAGCACCATAGTTTGTATAACTTCTAGGGGTGCACAATGGAGTGAGTTTGGAAAACATCTTTAATTCACCGACCGAATATTCCCTTAAGAACGCTAGCTTTTGGCTTCACCCAGTCTGAGGTACACATCTGGATGACCCGTTAGTAACAAACGCAGAGGTGCTCCCTTTATGCCCTAGCCGAACTAACGGGAACGTAGGGCATAAGCACAGGAGCCAGGCAACCCAGCTTGGCCAAAACTTAAGTCATATCGATGCATATAGTGGCAAAGAAAAGGTACATATGGAAAAACTCATATGTGAGGAGCCTAATGCTCAAAGAATGACAAGAACTTCTTGCCGAGAAGCCCCCAGGTACAAGTGACATACATATTAGAGATGTATGTGTCGATGGTGTGCGGTCTAGCAGTGCCAAAGCGTTAAAGCAAGAAAGAATAAAATAATCGGAAAAGAGAGAAAAAATAATGGTAACTACAGGGGAGGAGGAGACGGACAAGGGGTTTGGCGCTGGGCATAGAATCTCTGGAGTCTGGCCGCGTTCCAGGGGTTCGGCTCGAGGCGATTGTTTGATGCATCGCGAAGATGGTACGATCCTCCGGTGAGAACTTCGTCAATTATGAAGGGACCCTCCCATTTGGGCTTGATTTTCTCCTTTTTCTTCTCCGGCAGGCATAGAACGAGTTCGCCAACGTTGTAAGTCTTGGCCCGTACTTCCCTGCTTTGATATCTTCGAGCCTGCTGTTGGTAAAATGCTGAACGGGCTTTTGCGACATCACGTTCCTCCTCCAGGGCATCTAGGCCATCCTGCCGATCGAGCTTGGCTTCTCTCTCTTCGTACATATGCACTCGAGGTGAGTCGTGAATAATATCGCAGGGCAATACGGCCTCTGCGCCATACACCATGAAGAAAGGTGTGTATCCGGTAGTGCGGTTGGGCGTGGTCCGCAGCCCCGGAGTACGGAGTCGAGCTCCTCAACCCAGTGCTTGTCTGATTCTTTCAAAGACCGCACTAGTCTGGGCTTGATGCCGCTTATAATACCGTTGGCTCGTTTGACTTGCCCGTTGGTTTGTGGGTGGTAGACGGAGGCGTAATAGAGTTTAATACCCAGATTAGTACACCAGGTTTTTACCTAATCGGCTGTGAAATTGGAGCCGTTGTCAGTGATGATGCTGTGTGGGACACCATAACGGTGCACAACACCGGATATGAAGTCTATCACCGGGCCAGACTCAGCCGTTTTTACCGGCTTAGCCTCTATCCACTTAGTGAATTTGTCCACCATAACCAGTAGATATTTTTTCTTATGGCTTCCCCTTTAAGGGGTCCAACCATATCGAGTCCCTGGACCACAAAAGGCCAAGTGATGGGGATTGTTTGTAAGGCGGTGGGGGGCATATGGCTTTGATTGGTGAAGAGTTGGCATCCGATGCAACGTTGGACAAGGTCATGTGCATCTGCTCGGGGCGTCCGCCAATAAAACCCTGTACGGAAGGCCTTGCTAACAAGGGCCCGAGCTGCGGCGTGGTGACCGCCGAGTCCGTCATGAATTTCAGCCAAGAGCTTCCGCCCCTCTTTCTCGGATATACATCATTGAAGGACTCCGGTGGTGCTTTTCTTCTAGAGCTCTCCATCATGCACCATGTAGGCCTTTGAACGCCGGACAATGCAGCAGGCCTCGTTCTGGTCCTCAGGAAGCTCTTTCCTGTTGAGGTAGGCCGGGAAGGGTTCGGTCCATGGGGCAATGACTGCCATGATGAGATGCGCCGATGGTGTTATTTCGATGGCTGAGCCCCCGACGATGTCGGTGTTTCCGGGATCTTGGATTATTTTTGGTTCCGGACTAGTATTGCCGTTTCCCCCCTGCCACACCACGGATGGCTTAAAGATCCTTTCTAGGAAAATAGTAGGTGGGATGGGGTCGCGCTTAGCGCCGATACGAGCAAGAACGTCCACCGCTTGATTACTTTCTCGAGTCACATGATGGAACTCGAGTCCCTCGAATCGGGCCGACATTTTTATGACTGTTTTACGGTACGCTGCCATCTTTGGATCTTTAGCATCGAAATCTCTGTTTATTTGAGATATTGCAAGGTTGGAGTCCCCGCGTACTTCTAGGCATTGTATGCCCATGGAGACAGCCATCCGGAAACCATGTAATAAGGCCTCATATTCGGCTGCGTTATTGGAGTCTATGTATAGTATTTGGAGACCGTACTGGACGATGTCTCTAGTAGGGGACGCTAAAACGACGCCCGCTCCTAACCCTGCCAGCATTTTGGAGACGTCGAAGTACATGACCCAATTGGAGTATGTGCCATACTCTTTAGGGAGTTCGGCCTCTGTCCATTCAACGACGAAGTCGGCCAGTACTTGGGATTTGATAGCTCGACGTGGTTTATATGTAATGTCGAATGGGAGGAGTTCAATGGCCCATTTGGCAATCCGGCCCATAGCATCACGGTTGTTTATGATGTCATTGAGTGGTACTTCGGAGGCCACCGTGATCGAACACTCCTGGAAGTAGTGACGGAGCTTTCGGTATGCCATGAAGACCGCATATGCTATTTTTTGATAATGAGGGTACCAGAATTTGCATGGTGTAAGGATAGTAGATACATAGTATACTGGCTTCTGAAGCGGGAATTTATGTCTATCCTATTCTCGTTCAATGACGAGTATGGCGCTCACCACCTGGTGTGTTGCCGATATGTATAATAACATCGGCTCGCCGGCGTTTGGTGCAGCCAGGATTGGATTGCTCGCAAGAAGGGTTTTTATTTCCTCCAGTCTGGCTGTTGCCGCGTCCGTCCACTCAAAGTGGTCGGTTCGCCGTAGAAGGCGATAGAGTGGCAGTGCTTTTTCTCCCAATCTGGAGATAACGTGGCTTAGAGCTGCTACGCAACCCGCAAGCTTTTGAACTTGTTTAAGGTCTGTTGGCTTAGCCAATTGTGACAAAGCTGGGATTTTGGCTGGGTTAGCTTCGATTCCTCTATTGGAAACGATGAAGCCCGGCAGTTTTCCAGCAGGGACGCCGAAGACACACTTTTCTGGGTTGAGCTTAATGTCATAAGCCCGGAGGTTATCGAATGTAAGACGTAAGTCATCTATTAGTGTTTCGACGTGCCTGGTTTTGATTACGACGTCATCGATGTAAGCTTCTACTGTTTTGCCGATCTGTTTCTCTAGGCATGTTTGAATCATGCGTTGGTACGTGGCGCTGGCGTTCTTGAGCCCAAAGGGCATGGTGTTGAAGCAGAATGGCCCATATGGGGTGATAAATGCTATTTCGGCTTGATCGAACTCCTTCATTTTGATTTGTTGGTATCCGGAATATGCATCGAGGAAACACAGCGAGTCGTGTCATGAGGTGGCATCAATGATTTGATCAATGCAGGGGAGGGGGAAGGGATCCTTAGGGCAATCCTTGTTGAGGTCTTTGAAATCAACGCACGGGCGCCAGGATTTGTCCTTCTTTGGTACCATCACCAGGTTTGCCAGCCAGTCTGGGTGTTTGATTTCTCTAATGAATCCGGCCTCGATGAGTTTGGCCAGCTCCTTCCCCATGGCTTGTTGCTTGGGTTCAGAAAAGCACCGCCGTGATTGCTTGACCGGTTTAAACCCCTTTAATATATTGAGGCTATGTTTGGCCAGCTCGCGTGGTATCCCTGGCATATCTGAAGGGTGCCGGGCGAATATGTCCCAGTTTTCACGCAGGAATTCTCGTAGTGCGGTGTCAACTGTTGGGTTCAGTTGAGCTCCGATAGATGTTGTCTTCTTGGGGTCCGTTGGGTGGACCTGGAATTTGACTATTTCTTCTGTTGGTTTGAAGGATGTGGATTTAGGGCGTTTGTCGAGGATCACGTCGTCCCAGTCCACCGTGGAGCGTAGTGCGGTTAATTCGTCGGCTATGAGGGCTTCGAATAGCTCCTCCAGGTCCAGGGATGCGGTTTTGTTTTCAGCGCGGAGTGTTATGTCCGGATCACTGACGAGAGTGATTATACTGTTTGGTTCGGGCATTTTGAGCTTCATATACCTGTAATGGGGTATGGCCCGAAAGCGTGTAAAAGCATCCTGCCCCAACAGGGCGTGATATCCAATCCTAAAAGGGGCCACTTGGAAAGTTATTTCTTCGACCCATAGTTTTTTGGCGTGCCGAATACTACGTCAAGTGTGATTTTGCCCGTGCACCGCGCCTCCCAACTGGGAATAATTCCTCGAAAGGTTGTGTTACTTTGCATGATGCGGCTCCTGTCTATTTCCATTTTATGGAGTGTGTCCTCATAAATGAGGTTTAGTCCGCTGCCGCCGTCCATGAGGACCTTGGTAAGTCGAAACCCGTCCACGATGGGACTGAGGACTAATGTGGCTGGCGCTCGTATTGTTCTGTACTTTGGTTCATTAGTAGCTTTGAATGTTCTAGCTGTGTCGTTCCAGGGTTTTATTGCAGCAATTTGGCAGACTTCGACGAGCTCGCGAAGCGCCCTTTTGCGCTTGTTGTTTGAAGCGAATGTATCAAAGACCGTCAATACTCTTGAGTTATCATCCCCTGGGGGATGCCGTTCTGGGTCGTCCTTGATAAGGATGTCCTCGCCGCTCTTGGCTACCTGTCATAGTATCCAGCATGCTCTAAGGCTGTGGGTTGCCATGGTATCTGGTGGTGTAAATATTTTGCATGGGCCATCGAGCCACCCCACCAGAACGGTGCCGTGCCACATAGCTGTTTTGTGTTTCTTGACTGTTGGACTGGGCGTGCCGTGTGGGTGCGCCCTTTTCGCCTGTAGGGGGAGTTGAGTTGGGACTGACGGTTCCCAGCGAGCTGCCTGAGTTTTCCTGGTGCTCTCCATCGCGCTGTACTTTTGTACGATGGTTGCTAAGTCAGTGAATTTCAGTATGCGGCAGCGATTAATGGCGTTGAGGATTCCTTCGTCCGCGCAATTGTTGCAGAATGCTGATATTGCGTCCTCGTCACGGCAATCTTTTACCTTGTTCTTGACAAGGAGGAATCTGGCCTAGAAGTGATGGACTGTTTCCTGAGACGGCTGTTTTATGCTCATGAGAGCGTGTATATCCGGGTGGGTGGGTGGAATTAAATCCGAACCCCGACCTGACCGATTATTCGGAGTCTGTCGACCTTCCGGGCTTAACAGTCCGGGTTCTGGAATATCTTCTGATTGTTTAGGACCGCCGTCCGATGCTATGTTCAGAGGGCTGGTCGCATCCTTTCGCGGGTGGGTATCCGGCTCTTCTTGATCGGCGATCTGAACATAATCCGTCTTCGGTATAGAAGAAGACTCTCCGTCCTGCTCCATGACTACCGTGATCTAGTGGGTGATTGGTAGGGTCTCGATTTCACCTTGATCGGTTTTAGGTCCGATCCAATCGTAGTTTGTGGCTATTCCCAAAGCGGCGATGCGATCTACGAGTTCGTTCAAAGATGAAAACTCTGTCAGATCCATCTGCTTGGAGTGCTCGGAATTGATGCAAAGGGGGTTTTCAATGGCCCGAGAGGTCAGCATCGGCTTAACGACTGAACTGGCGATCATAGTAAAGCCACCCAACCAGAGGGTTTGGCCTGGGGACAGAGCTCCCCCGGAGGTGATGTTGTCTTTAAGGACAAGGTGAGCCATCGAGCCTTTCGTCGACGGCACAGTGGAACTCTCAATGAAAGCACCAATGTTGGTGTCAAAACCGGCGGATCTCGGGTAGGGGGTCCCGAACTGTGCATCTAGGATCGATGATAACAGGAGACGGGGGACACTATGTTTACCCAGGTTCGGGCCCTCACTATGGAGGTAATACCCTACGTCCTGCTTGATTGATCTTGATGAGTATAAGTGTTACAAGAGTTGGTTTACCACGAGATCGTAATGGCTAAACCCTAGAAGTCTAACCTTTATGATTATAGTAATGAATATCTGTCCTTTCCGGACTAACCCCTCCATTTTATATAGACACTGGGGGGAAATCTAGGGTCACATAGAGTTGTTTACATAAGAAGGAATCTTCATAGTCAGTTGCCAAGCTTGCCTTCCACGCCAAGGAGAGTCCAATCCGGACATAGGTACAGTCTTCGGCCTTCATGTCTTCATAGCCCATCAATCCGGACCATCGATAACAGGTCGGACGCCCGAGGACCCCTTAGTCCAGGACTCCCTCAGCCGCCAAACCCGCGTAACCCCACGCTCCTCCGTCAGCCTCCCGATCACCGCCCAGCCAGAGCCTCTTCCCCGATGACGTCGTCCACAGCAATAGCTCGACGTCCCTCATCCACCGCACTGGATGAGGACCCGTCGTCAATCTCGTCGTCCCGCCATTTCAGCTGCCCCGTCCTCCACCTCCAAGGAGCTGCTTCGATGTTCGCCTCGTCTATCGCGCCACCTCAACCCCCACAGCACCGTCTTTACCGGCCCGATCGGAACCGCAACACCCTCACCAATTCCTCTGATAAAGTCGAGGCCTACTCGGCGCCACCAAGGAGGTTCTGCACTCACCATTGCATTTTATTTTTTATTCGATCTCACGGGGTTGCCAGTGCTCGATACCGAGCAGCCATGGTGGGTCTCCATCGACGGTGCCATCGCCGGCCACTTCCTCCACGACGTCTCTCCCCCATGTCGTTGCTTCCTCGGCGGCGATTTCCACACCAGCACTAGTAGCTACTGCTCCGGCTCTCGCTTGCATTGCAGCTCTCCTCTTGATGTCGATCGTGCTGCTGCTCTGCTCTTGCTTTCGTTCATGCTGCTGCTCTCTCTATTCTTGTTGTTGGTCGCGATGTTGCTCCACTCTTGCTCTCATTCATGCTGCTGCTCTACTCTGCTCTTGCTCTCGCACGCACTGCTCTTGCTGCTACACGACCTGCGGTAGCTACAGGAGTTGCTACTTTAGCACTCGCTCGTGGTGCAATTGCACGAGCTGCTCTCTGCTAGTGCGTCCCCTGCTCGAGCGGCTGCTGAGTTAGATCACTGCTTCTCAGCTACCAGTGCTCGAATGGCCTAAACTTCTATTGTAGTGCTCTGCTACTAATTCAACCAGCTGTTTCGTCAGTAAAATTCAATTTCGACAGTAAAATTCAGTTTTGATTGTAAAGTTTAGTTTCTTCAGTTAAGTTCAGAGTCAGCAGTATTTACAACATCTGTTCGAGTGGCCTCAGCTGATGCATTTTACATCTAGCACTTTTTGGTGATGTATTTTACATCATCTATTGCAGATGTTGTTAGAATCCCACTTCAGATTAACGTTGTTTGTCTTGTCCTGCTTCAGCCTCGCCGTCATACAACTCACCAGAGCTGCTCCAATGACGGAACCGTCCATCACAGTGGAGCATTACCCTTGGTGTCGTCTCCAGAGGCCTTAGATCTTCTTCCTCGCCTCCGACAGTCACACCAGCATCACCATCCTCCATGTCCAAACCAATGATGTTGAGGTCGACAAGGCTACGCCAAAGAGGTTGTACACTCGTCGCATCATTTTTTTACTCTACATTCATGTCGATCCCTCATGGGTCCTTTGGTTCAAAGCAATTGCAAATCTAGAAAGAAATGAATCATGGTCACAAAGTTAACAGGGAGACACTAGATGCTCTTTTGAACCACAATTTGAATTGGTTTAGCAAGATAGCCATTACATGATATTCATGTGGACCAAATAAGCTCACAGAAAATTTCGAGAGCAGGCTTCAGCCTGTTGAAGACTACCTACTTGAATCGCCACTGGTTCAAAGAAAAAGTGAAGGAAAACATAGGAATTGCAAACTTTCCTATGGTACTACTATTCATGCATTTGGTTAGAAGGAATGGAGCAAAGAAAAACTAGAGGATTTTTTCCTTTGGTGTCTCTTTCAAAGAAAAGCATGGGAATTTTAATATCCACTTGGACTTCCTTTTCAAATTAATATGCATGAAGAACAGGACTAAGTGCATTACTGGCATAATAAGATTCTTATTTTACATTCTCATGTGGTTTGACTTTAATTTGACCATGTTTCTCCATTCCTGTGTTCTTCCAATTCATGTGAACCCAACACCGAGGTTGACAGAAATCATGTGTTTGCAAATGCTCTGTTTTGCACGTGCATTCCTATCATATTCCTGTGTTTTTGCTGTCCCCACATTTTTAGAATCCTCCAATCCTAAGGAGAATTTATAGATTTACTTCATTTTCAGATAGGTGTCAAAGAAAACTTTGTGTGTTTTGTCCCGCTCCTGCCGTGCCGTCATCCCCCCACTTGAGGTGCACCATCGACGGAAGCATCTAGCATAGTAGAGATTGATACGTCTCCAACGTATCTATAATTTTTTATTGTTCCATGCTATATTATATTCTGTTTTGGACATTATTGGGCTTTATTATACACTTTTATATTATTTTTGGGACTAACCTATTAACCGGAGGCCCAGCCCAGAATTGCTGTTTTTTTCCTATTTTAGGGTTTTGTAGAAAAAGAATATCAAACGGAGTCCAAACGGAATGAAACCTTTGGGAACGTGATTTTTGGAACGAACATGATCCAGGGGACTTGGACCCTACATCAAGCAATCAACGAGGAAGGCACGAGGTAGGGGGGCGCGCCTACCCCCCCAGGCGCGCCCTCCACCCTCGTGGGCCCCCTGTTGCTCCACCGACATACTTCTTCCTCCTATATATACCTACGTACCCCCAAACTACCAGATACGGAGCCAAAACCCTAATTCCACCACCGTAACTTTCTGTATCCACGAGATCCCATCTTGGGGCCTTTTCCGGAGCTCCGCCGGAGGGGGCATCGATCACGGAGGGCTTCCACATCAACACCATAGCCCCTCCGATGAAGTGTGAGTAGTTTACTTCAGACCTACGGGTCCATAGTTATTAGCTAGATGGCTTCTTCTCTCTTTTTGGATCTCAATACAAAGTTCTCCCCCTCTCTTGTGGAGATCTATTCGATGTAATCTTCTTTTGCGGTGTGTTTGTGGAGACCGATGAATTGTGGGTTTATGATCAAGTTTATCTATGAACAATATTTGAATCTTCTCTGAATTCTTTTATGTATGATTGGTTATCTTTGCAAGTCTCTTTGAATTATCAGTTTGGTTTGGCCTACTAGATTGATCTTTCTTGCAATGGGAGAAGTGCTTAGCTTTGGGTTCAATCATGTGGTGTCCTTTCCCAATGACAATAGGGGTAGCAAGGCACGTATTGTATTGTTGCCATCGAGGATAACAAGATGGGGTTTATATCATATTGCATGAGTTTATCCCTCTACATCATGTCATCTTGCTTAAAGTGTTACTCTGTTCTCTTGAACTTAATACTCTAGATGCATGCTAGATAGAGGTCGATGTGTGGAGTAATAGTATTAGATGTAGGCAGGAGTCGGTCTACTTGTCTCGGACGTGATGCCTATATACATGATCATACCTAGATATTCTCATAACTATGCTCAATTCTGTCAAATGCTCAACAGTAATTTTCTCACCCACCGTAAATACTTATGCTCTTGAAAGAAGCCACTAGTGAAACCTATGGCCCCCGGGTCTATCTTCCATCATATTAATCTTCCAATACTTAGTTATTTCCTTTGCCATTTATTTTACTTTGCATCTTTTATTTCTCTTTATCATAAAAATACCAAAAATATTATCCTATCATATCTATTAGATCTCACTCTCGTAAGTGACCGTGTAGGCATTGACAACCCCTTATCGCGTTGGTTGCGAGGATTTATTTGTTTGTGTAGGTGCGAGGGACTCGTGCGCGGCATCCTACTGGATTGATACCTTGGTTCTCAAAAACTGAGGGAAATACTTACGCTACTTTGCTGCATCACCCTTTCCTCTTCAAGGGAAAACCAACGCAGTGCTCAAGAGGTAGCAGAGATCCCCCCTACAGACCTTCTTTTGCCGCCTCAAATCATCTTCCCCATTCTCGGCAGCCACGCCAACTGCATTACCATCATCGACGGGGCAGATGAACCCGAGGACTACACAGTTTCGTAAGAGAGGTCGCACTCTTTTGTGTCTGCTTATGTTATACATCGATTATTATTACCTGCTACTTTATCATCTTGTTCACCTCTTAGACTCCGAGTCAGGTCCAAACTAATGTTCAAACTTGAGTTTTAAAATGCCTGCGGGGAACATATCGAGGCAACAACGAATAGTAACTATGTGTACTATCTGGTTCATCTCGAGTCTTCTATGTGGTTCATGTTGGGTGGGCAACAAACAGTAGACGAGCCATCAACGTTTTAAACTGAAGCTATCATCTGCCTGCTATCATTAGTTTTGGATCTATCCAGTTGTTAGCTACCATCAGTCTTGATTTCTACATACACCCCTTATGCCTTACATAATCTAACTATATTTTTTATTATGTATGTCAGTTATTGTACACAATCATACCAAACATGTAGAAAAAAGAGGAGACCGTTCTGTGGGAATATAATGTCATGCAGACGCCGCTCCATGGTGGGCGTAGTGGGGGCTCCCCCTCCCCCCATTCCAGATTGTATTACAGAGGAAGATAACTGTTCCGAGGGTGATTCAGAGGGAGCTAACCACTCCTATTTACCCCCAAAGGTGTTTGCTCTAACTTGGCATGCTAATGTTGGTCATATCATGCATATGGCGCCTCGCATTGCTTACTTTATACATCTTATATGTCAACAGCTTAGTTTAGATTTGCTTTGTGTGAATGCCACCTGTTTCGTTTCTATATCATATATGTGAATTATGCAATGTCATCTTATTTAGCCACGCATCATATACGTGCAATGCCTCCTGCTTAGCCAGTCATTGTATATGTGAATTGTATTGTGCCATACTATCTTTTTCATCATGTATTCCATTTCCGAACAATGTTTTTGCATTCATCTACTCTTCTTGTGCATTAGCCGTTCGAGTCGGTGATGGGAAAATCTAGAGTGAAAACAAGGTCTTCTAAGCAGCTAGTGCTACCTGTTGATGCAGATTTCTTGCTGGTTACAAATAGCTCCTCGGAGGAGGATTCAGAGACAGATGACCAGTCGCATTCCCCCCTAAGGTTTATGCTCTAACTTGGCAGGGTTATATTGCTTATATCATGCATATGGTGTCTTGCATTGCCATGCCATCTGCTTAGATTATACATGCTTTGGGTGAATGCCTCCTGTTTACTTTCTATATCAAATATGTGAATTATGCAATGCCATGTTTTTAGCCAGTTATCATATATGTGTATTATGCAACGCTGCTACTTCTTGAGCTTGCCTTGGTTTTTCCCTTGAAGACGAAAGGGTGATGCACCAAAGTAGAGATAAGTATTTCCCTCAGTTAGAGAACCAAGGTATCAATCCATTAGGAGACAACGCACAAATCACCAATACCTGCACAAACAATCAAACAACTTGCACCTAAGGCGATAAAGGGCTTGTCAATCCCTTCATCGTCACTTGCAAAAGTGAGATCTGATAGAGATAGATAAAACTAAACAAACGATAAAGTAAATATTCTTGTGTTTTTGAGTTTATAGATCGGAAAGTAAAAGATTGCAAAATAGCACATCGGAAACTAATACGATGGAAACTAGACGATCGGAAACTTATATGATGGAAAATAGACCCGGGGGCCATAGGTTTCACTAGAGGCTTCTCTCAAGATAGCAAATAATACAGTGGGTGAACAAATTGCTGTCGAGCAATTGATAGAAAAGTGCAAAGTTATGACGATATAGGCATCACGTCCGTGTCAAGTAGACAGAAATGATTATGCATCTACTACTATTACTCAACACATTGACCGACCCCTGCCTGCATCTAGAGTATTAAGTTCATGAGGAACATAGTAACACATTAAGTGAGATGACATGATGTAGAGGAATAAACTCAAGCAATATGATGTAAACCCCATATTTTTATGCTCGATGGCAACAATACAATACGTGCCTTGCTTCCCCAACTGTCGCTGGGAAAGGACGCCGCAAGATTGAACCCAAAGCTAAGCACTTCTCCCACTGCAAGAAAAATCAATCTAGTTGGCCAAACTAAACTGATAGTTCGAAGAGAATTACAAAGATATCAAATCATGCATATAAGAATTTAGAGAATATTCAAATAATATTCATAGATAAGATGATCATAAATCCACAATTCATCGGATCTCGACAAACACACCGCGAAAGAAGATTACATCAGATAGATCTCCAAGAACATCGAGGAGAACATGGTATTGAGAATCAAAGAGAGAGAAGAAGCCTTCTAGATGCTAGCTATGGACCCGTAGGTCTATGGTAAACTACTCATGCTTCATCGGAAGGGCAATAGAGTTGATGTAGAAGCCCTCCATGATTGAATACCCCTCTGGCAGGATGCCGGAAAAGGCCCCAAGATGGGATATCATGGGAACAGAAGGTTGCGGCGGTGGAAAAGTGTTTTCATGGATGCTTCTAGAGGTTTGGGAATATATGTGAATATATAGGACAAAGAATTAGGTCAGGAGGTGTTTGAGTAGGCCACAAGGTAGGGGGTGCACCCCCACTAGGGCGCGCCCCTATGGCTTGTCATCTACTCCATGGTCTTTTGACTTGGAATCCAACTCCAACAGGTGTCTTCCGGTCCAAGAAAAATCATCTCGAAGGTTTTATTCTGTTTGGACTCTGTTTGGTATTCCTTTTCTGTGAAGCTCAAAAACAAGGAAAAACAGAAACTGGCACTGGGCTCTAGGTTAATAGGTTAGTCCCAAATATAATACTCCCTCCGTTCCTAGATATAGGGTGTATAGTTTTTGACACGGAAATTAAAGAACGCACATGGAGGGAAAATTTCACAAGTTTTGGGCGAGATTACACCTGACTAATTGACATGAGAAAATAGAGGAGCTTGCCCGATAAAAGGAAATGCAATCAAATCCCTAAAAACATTATCCAAACAAGTGGTGCAATGCAATACACCTTATATTTCAGACTTTTTCTCAAAAATCTATACACCTTATATCAAGGAATAGAGTGAGTATAAAATAGCATATTAATGCATATAAAACATCCAAAACAGATAATATAATAGCATGGACCAATCAAAAATTATAGATACGTTGAAGACGTATCAAGCATCCCCAAGCTTAATTAGGTAAATGATAAAAACAGAATTTTTGATGTGGAGTGCTACCTAACATATTTATCCATGTAATTTTCTTTATTGTGGCATGAATGTTCAGATCCATAAGATTCAAAAGAAAAGTTTAATATTGACATAAAAACAATAATACATCAAGCATACTAACAAGGCAATTATGTCTTCTCAAAGTAGCATAGCCAAAGAAAGCGTGTGCCTGCAAAATCATATAGTCTGGCTATGCTCCATTTTCATCACACAAAATATTTAAATCATGCACAACCCCGATGACAAGCCAAGCAATTGTTTCATACTTTTGATGTTCTCAAACTTTTTCAACTTTCACGCAATACATGAGCGTGAGCCATGGATATAGCACTATAGGTGGAATAGAATATGGTGGTTGTGGAGAAGACAAAAAGAAGGAGGTAGTCTCACATCACCTAGGCGTATCAACGGGCTATGGTGTAACACCCACGATGCGGCTATATCTCCCACGTGCCGGAGCACGACTTAGAGGCATAACCGCATAGTAGGCATGTCGCAAGAGGGGTAATCTTTACACATCCCATGTACTGAATAAGAAAGGGATAAAGAGTTGGCTTACAATCGCCACTTCACACAATACATAAAATAGCATTACATCATCCAGAATACAATCAAGGTCCGGCTACGGAACCAACATAAATAAAGACAACCCCAAATGCATAGATCCCCGATCGCCCCAACTGGGCTCCACTACTGATCGTCCGGAAAGGAAACATAGTAACGTCCCGAATCCTCGTCGAATTCCCACTTGAGTTTGGTCATGTCCCCTGCACTGGCATGATCGGTACCTGCATCTGTTTTGTAGTAATCTGTGAGTCACGGGGACTCAGCAATCTCACACCCTCGTGATCAAGACTATTTCAGCTTATGGGTAGGAAAAAGGTAGTGAGGTGGAGCTGCAGCAAGCACTAGCATATATGGTGGCTAACTTACGCAAATGAGAGCGAGAAGAGAAGAAAAGCACGGTCGAGAAGCTATAATGATCAAGAAGTGATCCTGAAACTACTTACGTTCAAGTATAACACGAGACCGTGTTCTCTTCCCGGACTCCGCCGAAAAGAGACCATCACCGCTACACACACGGTTGATTCATTTTAATTAAGTTAAGTTTCAAGTTCTCTACAACCGGACATTAACAAATTCCCATCTGCCCATAACCGCGGGCACGGCTTTCGAAAGTTCAAAACCCTGCAAGGGTGTCCCAACTTAGCCCATCACAAGCTCTCATGGTCAACGAAGGATATTCCTTCTCCCAGGATGACCCGATCAGACTCGGAATCCCAGTTACAAGACATTTCGACAATGGTAAAACAAGACCAGCAAAGCCGCCCGATGTGCCAACAAATCCCGATAGGAGTCACACGTATCTCGTTCTCAGGGAACACCGGATGAGCGCTCCGTACAACTAAAACCAAACCCCGAGTTTCCCCGAGGGGGCGCTGCAAAGGACTCTAGTTTGGACCAACACTCAGAGGAGCACTGGCCCAGGGGTTTAAAATAAAGATGACCCTTGAGTCCGCGGAACCCAAGGGAAAAGGCTTAGGTGGCAAATGGTAAAACCAAGGTTGGGACTTGCTGGAGGAGTTTTATTCAAGGCGAACTATCAAGGGGTTCCCATTATAACCCAACCGCGTAAGGAACGCAAAATCAAGGAACATAACACCGGTATGACGGAAACTAGGGCGGCAAGAGTGGAACAAAACACCAGGCATAAGGCCGAGCCTTCCACCCTTCACCAAGTATATATATGCATTAAAGTAAATAAGATATAATAATGATATCCCAACAAATATCATGTTCCAACATGGAACAAACTCCATCTTCACCTGCAACTAGCAATGCTATAAGAGGGGCTGAGCAAAGCGGTAACATAGTCAAACAACAGTTTGCTTAGGAAAGGTGGGTTAGAGGCTTGACATGGCAATATGGGACGCATGATATAGCAAGTGGTAGGTATCGCGGCATAGCAAAAGAGCGAACAACTAGCAAGCAAAGATAGAGGTGATTTCGAGGGTATGGTCATCTTGCCTGCAAAGTTCTCCGAGTTGACAAAATCTTGATCCTCGTAAGCGTACTCAATGGGTTCCTCGATCACGTAATCGTCTCCCGGCTCTACCCAAAGCAAGAACACAAGAAAAGGAAAACAACAATCAACCACGGTGCAATGCGCAAGCAACATGATGCAAAACATGGCATGATATGCGAAATGCAATATGCAATGCAAATGCGAGCTCCGAAAGGAAAAGATTGATCAAGGCATCAACTTGGCAAACCAAGTGTGCTGCTGGAAAGATGAGTTGATTTCGGTCGAAATCGATATAAAGATCACCAGAATCGGATGCACGGTTTGCAAATGGCAAGCAAAACAATAATGGCACAATTCTGCAATAAACAGCACGATGCCATCTAGAATGCAACAAGAAACTAAGCTACTACACTCTAAGCAACAAAACACATGGCAGTGATCTACTCAAGATGCTTGACAAAATATGAACATTGAGCTACGGCTAAATCATATAATAACAGGTTCAAACAAGCATGGCAAAAGTGCAAAAGATATCAGCATCGCAGACTTAGTGAAAATAACAACATGCCAGGAATTAACATCAGGAAGTAATGTTTAGAGCAAGATAACAACATGCTACAGGAACATAACATGGCAATCAAAGGCATGGCATGAATCTACTCAAAGCATATAACAAAAGTCCCTTCCTGACCATAAGCCAAAAGGATTAGAAGATATGATGGCACCCACGTAAACATAGCAAGTTTCATTAACAGATTCAGACTTGGCAGAAAACTGGGCATGGCAAAAACAGAATTATGAAGGCCTCTTTGTGAGCTCGATGCACTCAACACAAGGCATTTCATGACAAGATAAGCCTACTACCAGCAAGAAGACATGATTATGAAGCTAACCAATGCAAGAACAAGCTCATAGCTTGCATGGATCAACTACAACAACCTTGGCAAAATTGATTAACACGTAAACAATCTTCCAGGAACATTTTATAGCAAAAGTAGAGCAAGATTGAGTCATGCTAGGGCACTCCATAAATGCCAATTGGGGCATTGATTGATAGAGCATGATCATATGTCAAAATCATCCTTACTGAACATACTCAAAAGAAGCATGGATCTCACTGTAGCATCATGGATACATGGCACAAAAATAACAGCAGGGGAATGACTTAGTGAAATTCTAAGTCCCTGAAATCAGCAATATCACGAGAGCTATTTTACATGCATGTGCTAGTCACCACAAAGATCACAAAAATACATGTCGTACACCCATGTAAAGATGGCATGGCATAGCCCAAAACACATGTATAGCTCATGTTCATATGCAACATACAAACAAATGTGGCAAAAATGACAAAAGCTCATAATCTGCTAAGAAACAGGAACTAACATTTTATAGCACTATTGCATCAACAATTTGTGCATCAAGATGGAATCAAACAAGCAGGTCACAATGGAAAAAAATGAAGAGAACATCATCATGAACATTTTGATATATGGAACGCACAAAACGGAGCTACGGATGAGGAGTTATGGCATGTTGACCAGTGCTTGAAAATATAGCAGATGAAAATGACTTAGGCGAAAATCAGGATCAACCTCTAGGGTTCAGATCTGGATCTGGCGCGGTCCACGAGGTTCGCCGGATCTCTCGCCGAAGACGGGCGCCGGAGTGGGGAAGAAGGGTTGGCGAGGTCGAGGCGGCCGGACGGCGGTGCGGAGGAGCAGGGAGGCGAGGCGGCGCTAGCGGAGGTCGGCGTCGACGGGGCCGGCGAGCGGAGATTCGGGAGGCAGAGCTCGCGCAGTGGCGGCGGCCTGAGGAGGTGCTGGTTGAGGCGACGGCCGGCGGGCGCACACATGGGGCGGTGGAGCTGCGGGGCGCCTCAGGCGCGCGGGTGGCGGCGGCGCGCGGGCCGAGAGGGCCCCGCGCGGGCCTGGCGGCCCGGCGGCGGTGGAGGCGCTGGGGTGCCACGTGGCAGGCGGCGATAGGTGCGGGGCGGCGGCGCGATTTGTCCGGTGAGATCCGGACATGTCCGGCGGCGCGAAGGGAGTTTAGGGTAGGGTTTTGACCTCGAATTTTTGGAGAGGGGATCACATATTTATACATAGAAGGAGGTGGGAGTGTCCAAATGGAGTGCGGTTTTCGGCCACGCGATCGTGATCGAACGGCCGAGAGGATGGAGGGGGTTTGGATGGGTTATTGGGCCACTTGGAGGGGTGTATAACGCCCTCGATGCGGCTATATCTCCCACGTGTCGAAGCATGACTTAGAGGCATAACCGCATTGAAAGCAATGTCGCAAGTGAGGTAATCTTCACACAACCCATGTAATACATAAGGGAAAATATACATAGTTGGCTTACAATCGCCACTTCACACAATTACATGAATAAAGCATTACATCATCCAGATACAATCAAGGCCCGACTACGGAGCCAAAATAAAAGAAGAACCCCAAATGCGACCAGGTCCCCCGATCGACCCCAACTGGGCTCCACTACTGATCAACTAGAACAAAACAACACAAAAGACAAGATCTTCATCGAGCTCCTCCTTGAGCTTGGTTGCATCATCTGCACGGACTCATTGGCACCTGCAAGCTGGTTTTGGAAGTATCTGTGAGTCACGGGGACTCAGCAATCTCACACCCTCGCGGTCAAGACTATTTAAGCTTATGGGTAAGGTAAAGGTATGAGGTGGAGCTGCAGGAAGCGACTAGCATATATGGTGGCTAACATACGCAAATGAGAGCGAGAAGAGAAGGCAAAGCACGATCGAGAAACTATGATCAAGAAGTGATCCTAGAACAACCTACGTCAAACATAACTCCAACACCGTGTTCACTTCCCGGACTCCGCCGGAAAGAGACCATCACGGTTACACACGCGGTTGATATATTTTAATTAAGGTCAACTTCAGGTTTTCTACAACCGGACATTAAAAAATTCCCATCTGCCCATAACTGCGGGCACGGCTTTCGAAAGTTCAAAACCCTACAGGGGTGTCCCAAGTTAGCCCATCACAAGCTCTCACGGTCAATGAAGGATATTCCTTCTAGCGGGAAGACCCGATCAGACTCGGAATCCTGGTTACAAGACATTTCGACAAGGTAAAACTAAACCAGCAACACCGCCCGAATGTGCCGACAAATCCCGATAGGAGCTGCACATATCTCGTTCTCAGGGCACACTCAGATGAGCGCTCCATACAACTAAAACCAAACCTCGAGTTTCCCCGAGGGGGCGCTGCACATGACTCTAGTTTGGACCAACACTCAGAGGAGCACTGGCCCGGGGGGGTTTAAATAAAGATGACCCTTGAGTCCGCGGAACCCAGGGGAAAAAGAGGCTAGGTGGCGAATGGTAAAACCAATGTTGGGCATTGCTGGAGGAGTTTTATTCAAGGCGAACTGTCAAGGGGTTTCCAGTATTACCCAACCGCATAAGGAACGCAAAATTCAGGAACATAACACCGATATGACAGAAACTAGGGCGGCAAGAGTGGAACAAAACACCAGGCATAAGGCCGAGCCTTCCACCCTTTACCAAGTATATAGATGCATTAATTAAATAAGAGATATCGTGATATCCCAACAAGTAACCATGTTCCAACAAGGAACACCATCTCCATGTTCCAACAAGGAACAAACTTCAATCTTCACCTGCAACTAACAACGCTATAAGAGGGGCTGAGCAAAGCGGTAACATAGCCGAACAACGGTTTGCTAGGACAAGGTGGGTTAGAGGCTTGGTTCAACAATATAGGAGGCATGATAAGCAAGTGGTAGGTATCGCAGCATAGGCATAGCAAAAGAGCGAGCATCTAGCAAGCAAAGATAGAAGTGATTTCGAGGGTATGGTCATCTTGCCTGAGATCCCGCAAGGAAGAAGAAAGAGCCCATGAAGAAGATGAACGGACGTGGACGAACGGTTCCTCACAAACACGACGTTATCGGAACCAACCCGAAGACGCAACACCGGAAAGAAGCAAACAACATAGTGAACAACCACCACATAGACATGGCATGATGCACAACCAAGTATGATGCATGTCCGGTTTAATGAGGCATGGCATGGCAAAATGCACAAACAATCCTACAAATTAAGTGGAGCTCAACATGCAACTCCGCTGCATATTGACGAAACACCACGTGACTTATTTAGTTCTCTCTCGTTTATGTACCCAACAAGATTAAATGTTGTTAGCATGGCAAGAGGTGAAGCATGATGAACCTATCTAATCTAGGCAAGTTTAAATGAGGCCGGAACAACAAAACAACAAGTCTGGAAACTCCTCATATGCATATATTAGGTTTGGTACTGTTCTGCCCTAAACACAATTTTAGAGTTGTTAAACATGCAAAGTAAGGCCACCATGATAAACTAGGCAAAAATTCTACCCCATTTACATATAAAGATTATTTAATTCGGAGCTACGGTTATTTAGCTATGAAATAAAGCATTTTAGCAAGTTATTTAAACAAATTTAAACAAACAGCATTTTAAACATTTTAAACATAGATGAAAGTTGCAAATTATTAAACTAGATGAAAATCTAAGCAAGTTTCGTATATAAATCATTTTAATATGATGCACGGTTATTAAGTTATTATATGGATGAACATTAAGGGGTTTTCTGAAAACTACAGTGCTCTGATTAAATAGAAAAAACGTCCTGGCACGAAAAAAACATAACAGGGCCGAATCGAGGCACTGGGCCTGAAATAGAGCATGGGAGCAGGGCGGATTCGCACCATGGGCCAAGCCCGGTCGGTGGGGAGGCCAAGGCAGGCCGGCAGGACTCTGGGTCTTGGCGAGGCAAGGATGAGGCCCAAGCGGCGCTGGCAGCTAGTCAACGACGCGGGCGAGCGGTTCTGGCGAGCAGCAGGTCGATGCAGAGGAAGCAGAGGTCGGCCACAAGCCAGGCGGAGGAACTCCGGCGAGGCAGAGGCGGCGGAGACGGCGTGGAGGCGAACGGGGGCCAGGCACGACGGTTGCTGGGGCGAGCGAGGCAGAGGAGGGAACGAGCTGCTTGTCTCATGACTCCTGGCTCGAGCGCCTGAAGAATAAGAACGCGCGGCAGGAACTTGGCGCGGGCGAGAGACTTGAGGTCCAGGAGCCATGGCATCAGCGGGAGCTCCTGGTCGGAGAGGTGGCCAACGGGCGAGGGGTTCTAGTCTGGTTTCTTACCGGGCGGCGACGGCGCGAAGAGGCTCTGGACGGCGACGAGGAGTTGCGCGAGGGGAGGGGCGCGTGGCCTCGGGCGCCTCGCTGTCGAAGCACTGTGCAAAGAGGGGTAGGCATGGTTCGGGTTCGGGTTCGGGGAAGTTTCGGACTAGGTTGCGAGGGGTCGATGCACTGTGCAAAGAGGGGCAGGCATGGGCCTAGGTGGATTGCGGACTGTGCAGACGGACAAGAGAGGAAAGAGAGGGAAAGCCCGGCAACAGTTTTCGAAGACGGAAAACGTCCAACGTGTGCCCGGCTATAATGCTGCTATAGTTTAACGTTGGGACGTTAAACGGACTCCGGATGCGATGAAACTTGACAGGCGGTCTACTGACAATAAAACAACACCGGACGTCAACTTTCATCCCATTCCGAGAACATTTTCCGGCCACTTATAAAAATAATATTTCGTACACGCCGCGGGCGCGTGCAAGTGTGGTTGGGCTCAAAACGGACAACAGAGAGAAACTGGGAGAACCCGGACGAATGCAAGTTTTAAAATATGATGATGCAATGCACATGATGACATGATGAGATGCAACACGCAAGCAAATGACATGACAACGACAGCGAAAACTGGAAGACACCTGGCACATCGGTCTCGGGGCGCCACAACACTCCACCACTACGAAAGGATCTCGTCCCGAGATCTAGAATGGCACCGGAGGGAAAACGGAAGAGAAAGAGAAGAGGTAAAACTAAGTTGCTTCTTTGACAAACGAGTGAAACCAAAGAACCTAGAGAGGTTGAACAAATTCGAGAAAAGAATACAACGAAGGTGAACATAGTTGAAAAACACTCCGTTAGAAAAGAGGGACAAGGAAGAACAAATTCAGACAACACTCCGGTTGAGAAGGGATGCAAGGCTTGATAAGGCAAAAGAACTTGAGCAAAAAGGACAGAACACTCCAGTTAAATGGATAATCACGAAAAGAACATGATCCAAGATGATGAGAGAAAAGAGCAACATCACAATGCCTCCGGACGAAAGAATCAAAGGTAGATTGTCGGAACAAAAGAGCGGAGAAGAAAATGACAACTTCTATCACAATTGAACTTGGAAAGCATCCTTGCAAGAAAGGATTGCGCGGGGTTGTTGGGAAAACAACAACGAAGAGGATAAGCTTGTAGTGGGCTTATGGAAAACATCTTTAGAACTTGAGGTGAAATTCTGCCACTAACGAAAACAATATTGGATTGATAAGAACAAGAAGACGAGGAACTTGTTCATCGGAAGGATAAAGAAGAACTTGGGTCCTTTATAAGCACCATAGATAGCAACAAACCTTAGGGAAGGCTTTAGGTGAAATATAACCCAAGGTAACCCCAATGACGAGATTGGTGGATTTAAATACCTCATCTTGATAACTTGTGAAACACGAAGCACGAAGGGAAATTATCAAGAATAACATAACACCACCTCAAAAGATATGCGTGAAAGAATTGCACTCTGGATTACAAGATGAAGAAAGCTTGAACTCATCTGAAAAGAATCTTGATGAACGCTTGGAGAAGGAATTAAATCCTTTATGAACCATCATGTAGAACCTTCATGAGAACTCCGGAAATAAAAGAATAAGAAGAAAGAGAAATTGAAAACAGAAGGTGAATCCTTGCAATGATTTAGATGGATCTCTGTGACGATATAATTGAGAGAGCTTGGAACTCCGGGAAAAAGAGAAGATGAAACAAATGAAACCGAGAATTTTTGTTGAACCTCCGGAATGAGGAATTGATCACTTGGATGGAACAAGAATAAGAATTACGTTATGCGTATCCTTCACCAATAAATTGGTGACAATCAACGGATTTGACATATTACTTATTCTCGTGGAAAAGATTAAGAGAGATATAACATAAACTTGAGAACGTCTTCAACAAGTTACCGGTAGGATTGAGAAGAACGAATGAATATATACGATAACGAATGACGAGAACTCTTGCACGAACCAGCGTTAGAATTAAAATAAACGAAGTAAGGGATGAATCACCGGGTAAGAATTGAAAATGAACGAAGAAAAGATAAAGAAACACTGGGAAGAATTAGCAAATGAACGAAGATGCTTGAGTGAATTTAGATCCATGAGAACGAATAGATCACAAGCTGATTAGAGGATATTTGGGCGATGCACTGGTAAGATTTTTTGAATGATAGCTGAAAGCTGACATGAATAATTCTGAATTGATGGCCTTCAGACAAACAAACTGAAAAGACTCCTGAATTACTCCGGATGGGTGAAAAGAATTCTCATAATCAAAACAATTATGAGGGGATGGCAACAAGCTAGAATCACGAATCTTGAAGAGAATGGAGCAGGACTGAGAGAAAATCTTCTTCGGTCTTCAAATTTTGAATTACGACGAGAAATACCACCATGAATTGTTTAGACACTCCGGAATGAAAATTAGAAAGGTTGAGCCAACGATGGAAAGAATTTGAAAGATCTTCGAGAAAGACATTTGACTGATGATAAATCATTCTTACGTCAATCTTTGAAACGAATTTGAAGAAACTCCGGGAAAATAAGAAGAGTCAGGTAAGATCCTGGAAAAAGACCTATGGGTTAGGGCCCATTCAAAAGAAAACACCGTTGAACAATTTAAAAGAGAGGTTGCACCGGTTGAATTAAATGACTTGAATGAGATAACATCCTCGAAATAGGTTGAACTGATATTGAATGAAAAGACGAGCCTTCTGAGATATTTTGAGCACTCTGGACAATAGAATAGCGAGAGGTGAACGATTAAGAATTGCACCGACATGAGAAAACATTGAAACGAGGAAAGGATATGATCAACAAAGCTTGACTTGGAACCACCGGAGATGAAAAGAATGAAGAATGACGAACTTGAAGCTCCATTAGAATCTTCGTGAGAACCCCCGGGTAAAAACATTGACGAAAAAGAATGGAGAGACTTCACACGAATAAAAAGATACTTGATTAAGAAATCTGAGTCCTTGAAGAAAACAAAGGGAGGGAGGGTGGGGGAAAAAACAAAGGCAACTTGGAGACGGATGAAACAAACACCGTTGAGAAGAACTGATAATTGATCTTGCGAATGTTGAAATGATCGGATCCACTTGAAGAGAAACACACCGGTGAAAAGGATTGACATGACAAAATCGATGATCGAGAAGGATTAGTATTCACATCGGAGTATGAGAACACCACTTAGAAAAGGTATGGAATCAACACTTGACATTGAAGCAACTCGAATACCACAACTCAACACAAAAATAAAGGGTTGGCTTACAGAATAAGCCGGAACAAACATATGATAGAGATTTCGTCCGAAGTTTTCGTGGTGGGGCCTACACGGGCTCGATCGTACAACACCATCATGTACAAGGCAGTGCACATGACATACGAAGCGTCCCCGAGTCGGCATAGCCAAGGACTCTTTAAGACACAACGAGACCACTATAAAACCGACCGTGGATAGGCGGACCACTAGACGTCGAACGCCAATTTCACATCATACATCTGTCGGAAAGATATCCTAAGATCTACTTGAATTCCCACTTATAAACTCCCGGAATTTTCCGGTTATGCAATTAGGTGTTGGGGATACAGGGGAAGCATAATATCTCACCCAAAACTAGCAAATCCTACATCCAGCTGTATCCATCCTTCAACACATAACCAAGAAACCTTCGAAAATCATCTACCTCAACCTTCGAAAAGCATCCGTTATACAAGTTATGGCGATACTCCCGAACTCCCGCCCCAGTACTGGGTGGTGTCGAGGTTATCTCACCAATGAACTGCATAAAAGAGATTTTCGATGTCGGCGTACTAAACTCAGGTATTCCAGAACTACAACGATAAAATTGTGACGACAACACCTCGGAGATCAACTCCCCGGGACACTGCCACAACCCCTAAATGACAGGAGGCACCAAGAACAATGTTCTCATCACAAAACTATCGGAATGATTCCAAGATACCCGCGTGATCCTAAAAAAAATTTAGTGAAATTTGAGAAGAGAAGAGTCAAAACTCTACGTCAGGATGCCTTACCAGAGTGATGAAGGGACTGGGGAGTAAAAAGAATTCCTAAACTCTCCGATATATAATTACTAAATGACTCAAAACATTTTCTAGACACAGCTCGGCCGCTAATAACGATCAAGCAATGGGGCTCCTAAGGTCGGGGAAGGCTCTGATTACCAACTTATAACGCCCTCGATGTGGCTATATCGCCCACGTGTCGAAGCATGACTTAGAGGCATAACCGCATTGAAAGCAATGTCGCAAGTGAGGTAATCTTCACACAACCCATGTAATACATAAGGGAAAAGATACATAGTTGGCTTACAATCGCCACTTCACACAATTACATGAATAAAGCATTACATCATCTAGATACAATCAAGGCCCGACTATGGAGCCAAAATAAAAGAAGAACCCCAAATGCGACCAGGTCCCCGATCGACCCCAACTGGGCTCCACTACTGATCAACTAGAACGAAACAACACAAAGGACAAGATCTTCATCGAGCTCCTCCTTGAGCTTGGTTGCGTCATCTGCACGGACTCATTGGCACCTTCAAGCTGGTTTTGGAAGTATTTGTGAGTCACGGGGACTCAGCAATCTCACACCCTCGCGATCAAGACTATTTAATCTTATGGGTAAGGTAAAGGTATGAGGTCGAGCTGCAGCAAGCGACTAGCATATATGGTGGCTTACATACGCAAATGAGAGCAAGAAGAGAAGGCAAAGCACGATTGAGAAACTTTGATCAAGAAGTGATCCTAGAACAACCTACGTCAAACATAACTCCAACACCGTGTTCACTTCCCGGACTCCGCCGGAAAGAGACCATCATGGTTACACACGCGGTTGATATATTTTAATTAAGGTCAACTTCAGGTTTTCTACAACCGGACATTAAAAAATTCTCATCTGCCCATAACCGCGGGCACAGCTTTCAAAAGTTCAAAACCCTGCAGGGGTGTCCCAACTTAGCTCATCACAAGCTCTCACGGTCAACGAAGGATATTCCTTCTAGCGGGAAGACCCGATCAGACTCGGAATCCCGATTACAAGACATTTCGACAAGGTAAAACTAAACTAGCAACACCGCCCGAATGTGCCGACAAATCCCGATAGGAGCTGCACATATCTCGTTCTCAGGGCACACTCAGATGAGCGGTCCATACAACTAAAACCAAACCTCGAGTTTCCCCGAGGGGGCGCTGCACATGACTCTAGTTTGGACCAACACTCAGAGGAGCACTGGCCCGGGGGGGTTTAAATAAAGATGACCCTTGAGTCCGTGGAACCCAAGGGAGAAAGAGGCTAGGTGGCGAATGGTAAAACCAATGTTGGGCATTGCTGGAGGAGTTTTATTCAAGGCGAACTGTCAAGGGGTTCCCATTATTACCCAACCGCGTAAGGAACGCAAAATCCGGGAACATAAAACCAGTATGACGGAAACTAGGGCGGCAAGAGTGGAACAAAACACCAGGCATAAGGCCGAGCCTTCCACCCTTTACCAAGTATATAGATGCATTAATTAAATAAGATATATCGTGATATCCCAACAAGTAACCATGTTCCAACAAGGAACACCATCTCCATGTTCCAACAAGGAACAAACTTCAATCTTCACCTGCAACTAACAACGCTATAAGAGGGGCTGAGCAAAGCGGTAACATAGCCAAACAACGGTTTGCTAGGACAAGGTGGGTTAGAGGCTTGGTTCAACAATATAGGAGGCATGATAAGCAAGTGGTAGGTATCGCAGCATAGGCATAGCAAAAGAGCGAGCATCTAGCAAGCAAAGATAGAAGTGATTTCGAGGGTATGGTCATCTTGCCTGAGATCCCGCAAGGAAGAAGAACGAGCCCATGAAGAAGATGAACGGACGTAGACGAACGGTTCCTCACAAACACGACGTTATCGGAACCAACCCGAAGAAGCAACACCGGAAAGAAGCAAACAACATAGTGAACAACCACCACATAGACATGGCATGATGCACAACCAAGTATGATGCATGTCCGGTTTAATGAGGCATGGCATGGCAAAATGCACAAACAATCCTACAAATTAAGTGGAGCTCAACATGCAAATCGGTTGCATATTGACGAAACACCACGTGACTTATTTAGTTCTCTCTCGTTTATGTACCCAACAAGATTAAATGTTGTTAGCATGGCAAGAGGTGAAGCATGATGAACCTATCTAATCTAGGCAAGTTTAAATGAGGCCGGAACAACAAAACAACAAGTCCGGAAACTCCTCATATGCATATATTAGGTTTGGTACTGTTCTGCCCTAAACACAATTTTAGAGTTGTTAAACATGCAAAGTAAGGCCACCATGTTAAACTAGGCAAAAATTCTACCCCATTTACATATAAAGATTATTTAATTCGGAGCTACGGTTATTTAGCTATGAAATAAAGCATTTTAGCAAGTTATATAAACAAATTTAAACAAACAGCATTTTAAACATTTTAAACATAGATGAAAGTTGCAAATTATTAAACTAGATGAAAATCTAAGCAAGTTTCGTATATAAATCATTTTAATATGACGCACGGTTATTAAGTTATTATATGCATGAACATTAAGGGGTTTTCTGAAAACTGCAGTGCTCTGATTAAATAGAAAAAACGTCCTGGCACGAAAAAAAACATAACAGGGCCGAATCCACACACTGGGCCTGAAACAGAGCATGGGAGCTGGGGGGATTCGCACCATGGGCCAAGCCTGGTCAGTGGAGAGGCCAAGGCAGGCCGGCAGGACTCTGGGTCTTGGCGAGGCAAGGATGAGGCCCAGGCGGCGCAGGCGGCTAGTCAACGACGTGGGCGAGCGGTTCTGGCGAGCAGCAGGTCGATGCAGAGGAAGCAGAGGTCGGCCACAGGCCAGGCAGAGGAACTCCGGTGAGGGAGAGGCGGCGGAGACGGCGTGGAGGCGAACGGGGGCCAGGCACGACAGTTGCTGGGGCGAGTGAGGCAGAGGAGGGAACGAGCTACTTATCTCCTGACTCCTGGCTCGAGCGCCTGAAGAAGAAGAACGCGCGGCAGGAACTTGGCGCGGGCGAGAGACTTGAGGTCCAGGAGCCATGGAATCAGCGGGAGCTCATGGTCGGAGAGGTGGCCGACGGGCGAGGGGTTCTAGTCCGGTTTCTTCCCGGGCGGCGACGGCGCAAAGAGGCTCTGGACGGCGACGAGGAGTTGCGCGAGGGGAGGGGCGCGTGGCCTTGGGCGCCTGGCTGTCGAAGCAGAGGGGCGAGACGAAGTTGCGGTTCTTTGAGGCGAAGCAAGGGCGCGGTTGATGAGCTCCTGCAGAGGTGAGGGAGATCTGAGGGACGGGAGGGAGCTCGTGGGAAGGAGAAGGAAGGCAGCGGGATGACGGGGTACTGGCCTGGCCGGCTTGGTCCGACGACGATGCTCACCAGCGACAAGGTAAAAAGGAGGACGGGGAGGCTGGGGGTCGAACCCCTCTCGATCTGGATCTAGGAGGGAGTAGGAGGCGCGGCTGCGGCTTGCGATGGAGATCGAGCAACGAAGGCATGGCCTCGGGCTCGAAGAGGGAGCAGGATGCAGGTGCTGATTGGGTGGCGCTGAAAACAAGGGGAAGATGGCTGCGGTGGTTTGGCAGGTGGGACCCCGATGCGGAAGAGGAGTGGCGGCGGTGACGGGGGGATGGGACAGATCTCCTAAAAATTAGGGTTGGACAGTTTATATAGGTAGGGGAATAGGGTAGGGATTAATCCAGTCCGTCCGATCGTAATCGGGTGGCCGAGAATAAATAGATTAGGAAGTCTAAATAAGCGAATGAAGCTGTTTTACAGATGTCTGGGGATGATCCAGACCCAATGGTATCGGCAGCCCGGTTCAGGTTCGGGGAAGTTTCGGACTAGGTTGCGAGGGGTCGATGCACTGTGCAAAGAGGGGTAGGCATGGGCCTAGGTGGATTGCGGACTGTGCAGACGGACTAGAGAGGAAAGAGAGGGAAAGCCCGGCAACAGTTTTCGAAGACCGAAAACGTCTGACGTGTGCCCGGCTATAATGCCGCTATAGTTTAACGTTGGGACGTTAAACGGACTCCGAATGTGATGAAACTTGATAGGAGGTCTACTGACAATAAAACAACACCGCACGTCAACTTTCATCCCATTCCGAGAACATTTTCCGGCCACTTATAAAAATAATATTTCGGACATGCCACGGGCGCGTGCAAGTGTGGTTGGGCTCAGAACGGACAACAGAGAGAAACTCGGAGAACCCGGATGAATGCAAGTTTTAAAATATGATGATGCAATGCACATGATGAGATGCAACACGCAAGCAAATGACAAGACAACGACAGCGAAAACTGGAAGACACCTGGCACATCGGTCTCAGGGCGCCATAGGGTGTTGGGCTGCAACACACACGAGGCCTTTACGGTGCCCCAGTTAACCATTGGAGTATCAAACGGACTCCAAATGGCACAAAACTTGACAGGCGGTCTGCCGGTGGTGTACCAAGGCCGCTTGGCAAATCTCGGTCCATTCCGAGAACGTTTAACACCCGCTCACGAAAAGAGGCAAAAGGGGGCGCCGGAGGACGTAGGAGTGTTGGATTGCAAAACGGACAACGGGGAAAATGCTCGGATGCATGAGACGAACACGTATGCAAATGAGATGCACATAATGACCTGATATGAAATGCATGACATGAACAAAATGCAAAAAACAAGGACAAGAACCCAACCATGAATCTCATAACTTAGAGCCAGAAATGGCAAGAGTCGGAGTACAAATATGGTAAGTTACATACGGGGCGTTACATATGGAGATGCCCATCAATAGATATCAATGTGAGTGAGTAGGGATTTCCATGCAACAGACGCACTAGAGCTATAAGTGTATGAAAGCTCAAAAACAAACTAAGTGGGTGTGCATCCAACTCGCTTGCTCACGAAGACCTAGGGCAATTTGAGGAGCCCATCATTGGAATATACAAGCCAAGTTCTATAATGAAAATTCCCACTAGTATATGAAAGTGATAACATAGGAGACTCTCTATCATGAAGACCATGGTGCTACTCTAAAGCACAAGTGTGGAAAAATGATAGTAACATTTCCCCTTCTCTCTTTTCTCTCATTTTTTTCTTTCTTTATTTTTGAATGGGCTTCTTTGGCCTCTATTATTTTTTGTAAAGTCCGGAGACTCATCCCGACTTGTGGGGGAATCATAGATTCCATCATCCTTTCCTCACATGGCACAATGCTCTAATAATGAAGATCATCACACTTCTATTTACTTACAACTCAAGAATTACAACTCGATACTTAGAACAAAATATGACTCTATATGAATGCCTCGGGCGGTGTACCGGGATGTGCAATGAATCAAGAGTGGCATGTATGAAACAATTATGAAAGGTGGCTTTTCCACAAATACAATGTCAACTACATGATCATGCAAAGAAATATGACAATGATGAAGCGTGTCATAATAAATGGAATGGTGGAAAGTTGCATGGCAATATATCTCGAAATGGCTATGGAAATGCCATAATAGGTAGGCATGGTGGCTGTTTTGAGGAAGGTATATGGTGGGTTTAATGCACCGGCGAAAGTTGCACGGTACTAGAGAGGCTAGCAATGGTGGAAGGGTGAGAGTGTGTATAATCCATGGACTCAAAATTAGTCATAAAGAACTCACATACTTATTGCAAAAATCTATTAGTTACCAAAAACAAAGTACTACGCGCATGCTCCTAGGGGGATAGATTGGTAGGAAAAGACCATCGCTCGTCCCCGACCGCCACTCGTAAGGAAGGCAATCAATAAATAAATCATGCTCTGACTTCATGACATAACGGTTCACCATACATGCATGCTAGGGGAATCACAAACTTTAACACAAGTATTTCCACAATCCACAATTACTCACTAGCATGACTCTGATATCACCATCTCTATATCTCAAAACAATCATAAGGAATCAAACTTCTCATCGTATTCAATGCACTTTATATGAAAGTTTTTATTGTAGGAGATATGCCCTAGAGGCAATAATAAATGATATTATTTATCTCCAAGTTCATAATTATGTTTTATGTTCCATGCTATAACTGCTATGGTTCTCGAGTCTGCAATAACATGATGCTCGGAGGAAGACTCATATGCACGTGTGGAATAATAAACGGCAAGAAGTATTCTTAGTCTGGCCTCTAAGACTAGCTCAAGTGTTGCATGATGGTTCTATTTTCCTGATCATGGGCATGTCTATGCCAGCAACTTTGAGGGCACAATGTTAAGAGACCATTTGTGTTGAATCGACCCGGATTGATGTTATGCTATGAGATTCATTCATCACAAGTTAATGGTACACAACACATAGATGGTTAACATTTGCATCATTCCTTAGACCATGAGAGTATCGAGTTTCTTGATGCTTGCTTCATGAACTTTGGGGTTTGTTAAACATCATCCATAAATGGGTGGCTATTACGACGGCTTACGGGTTCATGGAAAAGTATGTCAAGTAACTTGATAGCTCAAGATTGGGATTTTCTCCTGCGATGATGGAGAGATATCTCTGGGCCCTCTTAGTGTTACAGTATCCATCATCATCTAGCCAGACACTTTGTGATTTGATCACGGGGATGCCGGAACACGGGAACGAGAAAGCAGAACAATACCGGTAACGAGGTAACTGGCATAGTGGACAAGTTGTTGATCCACGGGGATGCCAACATGTCTCACCTTGGGTATTTGTAACATATCGTGAAGCAATAGGAATAGCACACGGCAACTGGAGGTTCGCTCGAATATTCATTCGTGTGGGTATAGGGGTCCATATGGGTGTCCATGGCTCTGATGTTGATCCTTGATCGGAAAGTGTTCCGGTCATGTCTATGCTTCACCGAACCTATAGGGTGACACGCTTAAGGGTCATCTATCTGCTGAATACTAGACAGGGAGTTTGAGAGAAAATCACCGAAAAAGTTTTGGACACCAAAATGTTTCGGACAGCGGAAAAGCTCCGCAGAGAGAGGTTATCGGATGAGTTTCGGTGAAACCGAAAAGTTGTTTCAGGATATACTATTAAGTCAAATTGGTTTCGGCACATGTGAGGGAGTCCTGAATTAGGGGATCCTTGGACAGCTGGACTATATACTTTGGCCGGACGGTTGGCCTATGAATATACAAGATTGAATACTTCGTCCCGTGTCCGGGTGGGACTCTCCTTTGCGTGGAAGGCAAGCTTGGAAATTCGTATATGTAGATCTCCTCCCTTGTAACAGACACTGTGTAACCCTAGCCCCCTCTGGTGTCTATATAAACCGGAGGGTTTAGTCCGTAGGACAACAACAATCATAATCATAGGCTAGCTTCTAGGGTTTAGCCTCTATGATCTCGTGCTAAATCAACTCTTGTAATACTCATATCAACAAGATCAATCAAGAAGGACGTAGGTGTTGGGTTTCGTAGTAATTTCCAAAAATTTCCTACGCACACGCAAGATCATGTGATGCATAGCAACGAGAGGGGAGAGTGTTGTCTACGTACCCACGCAGACCGACTGCGGAAGCGTTGACGCAACGTAGAGGAAGTAGTCATACGTCTTCCCGATCCGACCGATCAAGCACCGAAACTACGGCACCTCCGAGTTCGAGCACACGTTCAGCTCGATGACGATCCCCGGACTCCGATCCAGCAAAGTGTCGGGGAAGAGTTCCGTCAGCACGATGGCGTGGTGACGATCTTGATGTACTACAGCAGCAGGGCTTCGCCTAGACTCCGCTACAGTATTATCGAGGAATATGGTGGCTGGGGCACCGCACACAGCTAAGGAATAGATCACGTGGATCAACTTGTTGTGTCTTTGGTGCTAGCCCTACCCCTCTATTTATATGTTGAGCCCCGGGGTCGAAACTTGGAGCAAAAGCCTCCTCAAAGTCGGTTTTGCCCGAAAGGCAAGAGTCCCACTCGGACTCCAGGACCAAACGCCACAATCCTTGGCGTCTGGCCCAGACGCCATGGGCCTCGGCGTCTGGCCCAGGGCCAGACGCCAGGGTCTCCGGCGTTTGGCCCCCTGGCCTCCGCAAAACTCCTTTTTGCACCGACCTAAAGCCTCATGGGCTTGACCCCTTGGCCTAACCATATCATCCAATATATGAATGTTTATGTCTCGACCATTTCGAGACTCCTCGTCATGTCCCCGATCTCATCCGGGACTCCGAACTCCTTCGGTACATCAAAACATGTAAACTCATAATATAACTGTCATCGTAACCTTAAGCGTGCGGACCCTACGGGTTCGAGAACAATGTAGACATGACCGAGACACGTCTCCGGTCAATAACCAATAGCAGGACCTGGATGCCCATATTGGCTCCTACATATTCTATGAAGATCTTTATCGGTCAGACCGCATAACAACATACATTGTTCCCGTTGTCATTGGTATGTTACTTGCCCGAGATTCGATCGTCGGTATCCAATACCTAGTTCAATCTCGTTACCGGCAAGTCTCTTTACTCGTTCTGTAATACATCATCTCGCAACTAACATATTAGTTACAATGCTTGCAAGGCTTATGTGATGTGCATTACCGAGAGGGCCCAGAGATACCTCTCCGACAATCGGAGTGACAAATCCTAATCTCGAAATACGCCAATCCAACATCTACCTTTGGAGACACCTGCAATGCTCCTTTATAATCACCCAGTTACGTTGTGACGTTTGGTAGCACCCAAAGTGTTCCTCCGGCAAACGGGAGTTGCATAATCTCATAGTCATAGGAACATGTATAAGTCATGAAGAAAGCAATAGCAACATACTAAACGATCAGGTGCTAAGCTAATGGAATGGGTCATGTCAATCAGATCATTCAACTAATGATGTGATCTCGTTAATCAAATAACAACTCTTTTGTCCATGGTTAGGAAACATAACCATCTTTGATTAACGAGCTAGTCAAGTAGAGGCATACTAGTGAGACTCTATTTGTCTATGTACTCACACATGTATTATGTTTCCGATTAATACAATTCTAGCATGAATAATAAACATTTATCATGATATAAGGAAATAAATAATAACTTTATTATTGCCTCTAGGGCATATTTCCTTCAGTCTCCCACTTGCACTAGAGTCAATAATCTAGATCATATCACCATGTGATTAACATCGATAGTTCACATCATCATGTGATTAACACCTATAGTTCACATCGTCATGTGACCAACACCCAAAGGGTTTACTAGATTCGGTAATCTAGTTCACATCGCTATGTGATTAACACCCAAAGAGTACTAAGGTGTGATCATGTTTTGCTTGTGAGAGAATCTTAGTCAACGGTCTTTCACATTCAGATCCGTTATGTATTTTGCAATTTTCTATGTCTACAATGCTCTGCAGGGAGCTACTCTAGCTAATTGCTCCCACTTTCAATATGTATCTAGATCGAGACTTAGAGTCATCCATATCCGTGTCAAAACTTGCATCGACGTAACTTTTTACGACGAACCTTTTGTCACCTCCATAATCGAGAAATATTTCCTTATTCTACTAAGGATAATCTTGACCGCTGTCCAGTGATCTACTCCTAGATCACTATTGTACTCCCTTACCAAATCAGTGCAGGGTATACAATAGATCTGGTACACAGCATGGCATACTTTATAGAACCTATGACTGAGGCATAGGGAATGACTTTCATTCTCTTTCTATCTTCTGCCGTGGTCGGGCTTTGAGTCTTACTCAACTTCACACCTTGTAATACAGGCAAGAACTTTTTCTTTGACTGCTCCATTCTTGAACTACTTCAAAATCTTGTCAAGGTATGTACTCATTGAAAAAACTTATCAAGCGTCTTGATCTATCTCTATAGATCTTGAAGCTCAATATGTAAGCAGCTTCACCGAAGTATTTCTTTTGAAAAACTCCTTTCAAACACTCCTTTATGCTTTACAGAATAATTCTACATTATTTCCGATCAACAATATGTCATTCACATATACTTATCAGAAATGCTGTAGTGCTCCACTCACTTTCTTGTAATACAGTCTTCATCGCAAGTCTGTATAAAACTATATGCTTTGATCAACTTATCAAAGCGTATATTCCATCTCCGAGATGCTTGCACCAGTCCATAGATGGATCGCTGGAGCTTGCATATTTTGTTAGCACCTTTAGGATTGACAAAACCTTCTGGTTGCATCATATACAACTCTTCTTTAATAAATCCATCAAGGAATGCAGTTTTGTTTATCCATTTGCCAGATTTCATAAAATGTGGCAATTACTAACATGATTCGGACAGACTCAAGCATAGATACGAGTGAGAAACTCTCATCGTAGTCAACACCTTGAACTTGTCGAAAACCTTTTGCGACGATTCTAGCTTTATAGATAGTAACACTACTATCAGCGTCCGTCTTCCTCTTGAAGATCCATTTATTTTCAATTGCTTGCCGATCAATGGGCAAGTCAACCAAAGTCCAAACTTTGTTCTCATACATGGATCATATCTTAGATTTCATGGCCTCAAACCATTTCGCGGAATCTGGGCTCATCATCGCTTCCTCATAGTTCGCAAGTTCGTCATGGTCTAGTAACATGACTTCCAGAACAGGATTACCGTACCACTCTGGTGCGGATCTCACTCTGGTTTACCTACGAGATTCAGTAGTAACTTGATCTGAAGTTACATGATCATCATCATTAGCTTCCTCACTAATTGGTGTAGTAGTCACAAGAACAGATTTCTGTGATGAACTACTTTCCAATAAGGGAGAAGGTACAATTACCTTATCAAGTTTTCTACTTTCCTCCCACTCACTTCTTTCGAGAGAAACTCCTTCTCTGGAAAGGATCCATTCTCAGCAACGAATTTGCCTTCGGATCTGTGATAGAAGGTGTACCCAACATTTTTCTTTTGGGTATCCTATGAAGACGCACTTCTCCGATTTGGGTTTGAGCTTATCAGGTTGAAACTTTTTCACATAAGCATTGCAACCTCAAACTTTAAGAAACGACAACTTTGGTTTCTTGCCAAACCACAGTTCATAAGGCGTCGTCTCAACGGATTTTGATGGTTCCCTATTTAACGTGAATGCAGCTGTCTCTAATGCATAACCCCAAAACGATAGTGGTAGATCGGTAAGATACATCATGGATTGCACTATATCCAATAAAGTACGGTTATGACGTTCGGACACACCATTACATTGTGGTGTTCCAGGTGGCATGAGTAGTGAAACTATTTCACATTGTTTTTAACTGAAGGCCAAACTCGTAACTCAAATACTCTTCTCTACGATCAGATCGTAGAAACTTTATTTTCTTGTTACGATGATTTTTCACTTCACTCTGAAATTCTTTGAACTTTTCAAATGTTTCAGACTTATGTTTCATCAAGTAGATATACTCATATCTGCTCAAATCATCTGTGAAGATCAGAAAATAATGATACTTGTCGCGAGCCTCAATATTCATCGGACCACATACATCAGTATGTATGATTTCCAACAAATCTGTTGCTCGCTCCATTGTTCCGAAGAACAGAGTCTTAGTCATCTTGCCCATGAGGCATGGTTCGCAAGCATCAACTGATTCATAATCAAGTGATTCCAAAAGCCCATCAGCATGGAGTTCCTTCATGCGCTTTACACCAATATGACCTAAATGGCAGTGCCACAAATAAGTTGCACCATCATTATTAACTTTGCATCTTTTGGTTTCAGTATTATGATTATGTGTATCACTAAGATCGAGATCCAACGAACTATTTTCATTGGGTGTGTAACCATATAAGGTTTTATTCATATAAACAGAACAACAATTTATTCTCTTACTTAAATGAATAACCGTATTACAATAAACATGATCAAATCATATTCATGCTCAACGCAAACACCAAATAACACTTATTTAGGTTCAACACTAGTCTCGAAATTATAGGGAGTATGCGATGATGATCATATCAATCTTGGAACCACTTCCAACACACATCGTCACTTCACCCTTAACTAGTCTCTGTTTATTCTGCAACTCCCGTTTCGAGTTACTAATCTTAGCAACTGAACTAGTATCAAATACTGAGGGTTTGCTATAAACACTAGTAAAGTACACATCAATAACATGTATATCCAATATACTTATGTTCACTTTGCCATCCTTCTTATCCACCAATCACTTGGGGTAGTTCCGCTTCCAGTGACCAGTCCCTTTGCAGTAGAAGCACTTAGTCTCAGGCTTTAGGACCAGACTTGGGCTTCTTCACTTGAGCAGCAACTTGCTTGCTGTTCTTCTTGAAGTTCCCCTTCTTCCCTCTGCCCTTTTCTTGAAACTAGTGACCTTGTCAACCATCAACACTTGATGTTTTTCTTGATTTCTACCTTCTTTGATTTCAGCATCACGAAGAGCTTGGGAGTTGTTTCCGTTATCCCTTGCATATTATAGTTCATCACGAAGTTCTACTAACTTGGTGATGGTGACTAGAGAATTCTGTCAATCACTATCTTATCTGGAAGATTAACTCCCACTTGATTCAAGCGATTGTAGTACCCAGACAATCTGAGCACATGCTCACTAGTTGAGCGATTCTCCTCCATCTTTTAGCTATAGAACTTGTTGGAGACTTCATATCTCTCAACTCAGTTATTTGCTTGAAATATTAACTTCAACTCCTGGAACATCTCATATGGTCCATGACGTTCAAAACGTCTTTGAAGTCCCGATTCTAAGCCGTTAAACATGGTGCACTTAAACTATCAAGTAGTCATCATATTGAGCTAGCCAAACGTTCATAACGTCTGTATCTGCTCCTGCAATAGGTCTGTTACCTAGCGGTGCATCAAGGACATAATTCTTCTATGCAGCAATGAGGATAAACCTCAGATCACGGATCCAATTCGCATCATTGCTACTAACATCTTTCAACACAATTTTCTCTAGGAACATATCAAAATAAACATATGAAAGCAACAACGCGAGCTTTTGATCTACAACATAGATATGCTAATACTACCAGGACTAAGTTCATGATAAATTAAAGTTCAATTAATCATATTACTTAAGAACTCCCACTTAGATAGACATCCCTCTAATCCTCTAAGTGATCACGTGATCCAAATCAACTAAACCATGTCCGATCATCACGTGAGATGGAGTAGTTTCATTGGTGAACATCACTATGTTGATCATATCTACTATATGATTCATGCTCGACCTTTCGGTCTCCGTGTTCCGAGGCCATATCTATATATGCTTGGCTCGTCAAGTATAACCTGAGTATTCCGCGTGTGCAACTGTTTTGCACCCGTTGTATTTGAACGTAGAACCTATCACACCCGATCATCACGTGGTGTCTCAGCACGAAGAACTTTCGCAATGGTGCATACTCAGGGAGAACACTTCTTGATAATTTAGTGAGAGATCATCTTATAATGCTACCGTCAATCAAAGCAAGATAAGATGCATAAAAGGATAAACATCACATGCAATCAATATAAGTGATTAGATATGGCCATCATCACCTTCTGCTTGTGATCTCCATCTCCGAAGCACCGTCGTGATCACCATCGTCACCGGCGTGACACCTTGATCTCCATCGTAGCATCGTTGTCGTCTCGCCAAGTTTATGCTTCTACGACTATCGCTACCACTTAGTGATAAAAGTAAAGCATTACATCGCGATTGCATTGCATACAATAAAACGACAACCATATGGCTCCAGCCAGTTGCCGATAATTCGGTTACAAAACATGATCATCTCATACAATAAAATTCAGCATCATGCCTTGACCATATCACATCACAACATGCCCTGCAAAAACAAGTTAGACGTCCTCTACTTTGTTGTTGCAAGTTTTACGTGGCTGCTACGGGCTTAAGCAAGAACCAATCTCACCTATGCATCAAAACCACAACGATAGTTTGTCAAATAGACTCCGTTTTAACCTTCGCAAGGACCGGGCGTAGCCACACTTGGTTCAACTAAAGTTGGAGAGACTGTCGCCCGCAAGCCACCTATGTGCAAAGCACATCGGGGGAACCGGTCTCGCGTAAGCGTACGCGTAATGTTGGTCCGGGTCGTCTCGTCCAACAATGCCGCCGAACCAAAGTATGACATGCTGGTAGGCAGTATGACTTATATCGCCCACAACTCACTTGTGTTCTTCTCGTGCATATAACATCAACATAAAAAACCTAGGCTCTGATGCCACTGTTGGGTTTCGTAGTAATTTCCAAAATTTTCCTACGCACACGCAAGATCATGTGCTGCATAGCAACGAGAGGGGAGAGTGTTGTCTACGTACCCACACAGACCGACTGCTGAAGCGTTGACGCAATGTAGAGGAAGTAGTCGTACGTCTTCCCGATCCGACCAATCAAGCACCGAAACTACGGCACCTCCGAGTTCGAGCACACGTTCAGCTCGATGACGATCCCCGGACTCCGATCCAGCAAAGTGTCGGGGAAGAGTTCCGTCAGCACGACGGCGTGGTGACCATCTTGATGTACTACAGCAGCAGGGCTTCGCCTAAACTCCGCTACAATATTATCGAGGAATATGGTGGCTGGGGCACCGCACACGGCTAAGGAATAGATCACGTGGATCAACTTGTTGTGTCTTTGGTGCTAGCCCTGCCCCTCTATTTATATGTTGAGCCCCAGGGTCGAAACTTGGAGCAAAAGCCTCCTCAAAGTCGGTTTTGCCCGAAAGGCAAGAGTCCCACTCGGACTCCAGGACCAAACGCCACAATCCTTGGCATCTGGCCCAGACGCCATGGGCCTCGGCGTCTAGCCCAGGGCCAGACGCTAGGGTCTCCGGCGTTTGGCCCCCTGGCCTCCGCAAAACTCCTTTTTGCACCGACCTAAAGCCTCATGGGCTTGACCCCTTGGCCTAACCATATCATCCAATATATGAATCTTTACGTCTCGACCATTTCGAGACTCCTCTTCATGTCCCTGATCTCATCCGGGACTCCGAACTCCTTTGGTACATCAAAACATGTAAACTCATAATATAACTGTCATCGTAACCTTAAGCGTGCGGACCCTACGGGTTCGAGAACAATGTAGACATGACCGAGACACGTCTCTGGTCAATAACCAATAGCAGGACCTGGATGCCCATATTGGCTCCTACATATTCTACGAAGATCTTTATCGGTCACACCGCATAACAATATACATTGTTCCCTTTGTCATCGGTATGTTACTTGCCCGAGATTCGATCGTCGGTATCCAATACCTAGTTCAATCTCGTTACCGGCAAGTCTCTTTACTCGTTCCGTAATACATCATCTCGCAACTAACATATTAGTTACAATGCTTGCAAGGCTTATGTGATGTGCATTACCGAGAGGGCCCGGAGATACCTCTCCGACAATCGGAGTGACAAATCCTAATCTCGAAATACGCCAACCCAACATCTACCTTTGGAGACACCTGTAATGCTCCTTTATAATCACCCAGTTACGTTGTGACGTTTGGTAGCACCCAAAGTGTTCCTCCGACAAACGGGAGTTGCATAATCTCATAGTCATAGGAACATCTATAAGTCATGAAGAAAGCAATAGCAACATACTAAACGATCAGGTGCTAAGCTAATGGAATGGGTCAAGTCAATCAGATCATTCAACTAATGATGTGATCTCGTTAATCAAATAACAACTCTTTTGTCCATGGTTAGGAAACATAACCATCTTTGATTAACGAGCTAGTCAAGTAGAGGCATAGTAGTGACACTCTGTTTGTCTAAGTATTCACACATGTATTATGTTTCCGATTAATACAATTCTAGCATGAATAATAAACATTTATCATGATATAAGGAAATAAATAATAACTTTATTATTGCCTCTAGGGCATATTTCCTTCAGTCTCCCACTTGCACTAGAGTCAATAATCTAGATCATATCACCATGTGATTAACATCGATAGTTCACATCATCATGTGATTAACACCTATAGTTCACATCGTCATGTGACCAACACCCAAAGGGTTTACTAGATTCGGTAATCTAGTTCACATCGCTATGTGATTAACACCCAAAGAGTACTAAGGTGTGATCATGTTTTGCTTGTGAGAGAATCTTAGTCAACGGTCTTTCACATTCAGATCCGTTATGTATTTTGCAATTTTCTATGTCTACAATGCTCTGCAGGGAGCTACTCTAGCTAATTGCTCCCACTTTCAATATGTATCTAGATCGAGACTTAGAGTCATCCATATCCGTGTCAAAACTTGCATCGACGTAACTTTTTACGATGAACCTTTTGTCACCTCCATAATCGAGAAATATTTCCTTATTCTACTAAGGATAATCTTGACCGCTGTCCAGTGATCTACTCCTAGATCACTATTGTACTCCCTTACCAAATCAGTGCAGGGTATACAATAGATCTGGTACACAGCATGGCATACTTTATAGAACCTATGACTGAGGCATAGGGAATGACTTTCATTCTCTTTCTATCTTCTGCCGTGGTCGGGCTTTGAGTCTTACTCAACTTCACACCTTGTAATACAGGCAAGAACTTTTTCTTTGACTGCTCCATTCTTGAAGTACTTCAAAATCTTGTCAAGGTATGTACTCATTGAAAAAACTTATCAAGCGTCTTGATCTATCTCTATAGATCTTGAAGCTCAATATGTAAGCAGCTTCACCGAAGTCTTTCTTTTGAAAAACTCCTTTCAAACACTCCTTTATGCTTTACAGAATAATTCTACATTAGTTCCGATCAACAATATGTCATTCACATATACTTATCAGAAATGCTGTAGTGCTCCACTCACTTTCTTGTAAATACAGTCTTCATCGCAAGTCTGTATAAAACTATATGCTTTGATCAACTTATCAAAGCGTATATTCCATCTCCGAGATGCTTGCACCAGTCCATAGATGGATCGCTGGAGCTTGCATATTTTGTTAGCACCTTTAGGATTGACAAAACCTTCTGGTTGCATCATATACAACTCTTCTTTAATAAATCCATCAAGGAATGCAGTTTTGTTTACCCATTTGCCAGATTTCATAAAATGTGGCAATTACTAACATGATTCGGACAGACTCAAGCATAGATACGAGTGAGAAACTCTCATCGTAGTCAACACCTTGAACTTGTCGAAAACCTTTTGCGACGATTCTAGCTTTATAGATAGTAACACTACTATCAGCGTCCGTCTTCCTCCTGAAGATCCATTTATTTTCAATTGCTTGCCGATCAATGGGCAAGTCAACCAAAGTCCAAACTTTGTTCTCATACATGGATCATATCTTAGATTTCCTAGCCTCAAACCATTTCGCGGAATCTGGGCTCATCATCGCTTCCTCATAGTTCGCAAGTTCGTCATGGTCTAGTAACATGACTTCCAGAACAGGATTACCGTACCACTCTGGTGCGGATCTCACTCTGGTTTACCTACGAGATTCAGTAGTAACTTGATCTGAAGTTACATGATCATCATCATTAGCTTCCTCACTAATTGGTGTAGTAGTCACAAGAACAGATTTCTGTGATGAACTACTTTCCAATAAGGGAGAAGGTACAATAACCTTATCAAGTTTTCTACTTTCCTCCCACTCACTTCTTTCGAGAGAAACTCCTTCTCTGGAAAGGATCCATTCTCAGCAACGAATTTGCCTTCAGATCTGTGATAGAAGGTGTACCCAACATTTTTCTTTTGGGTATCCTATGAAGACGCACTTCTCCGATTTGGGTTTGAGCTTATCAGGTTGAAACTTTTTCACATAAGCATTGCAACCTCAAACTTTAAGAAACGACAACTTTGGTTTCTTGCCAAACCACAGTTCATAAGGCGTCGTCTCAACGGATTTTGATGGTTCCCTATTTAACGTGAATGCAGCTGTCTCTAATGCATAACCCCAAAACGATAGTGGTAGATCGGTAAGATACATCATGGATTGCACTATATCCAATAAAGTACGGTTATGACGTTCGGACACACCATTACATTGTGGTGTTCCAGGTGGCATGAGTAGTGAAACTATTTCACATTGTTTTTAACTGAAGGCCAAACTCGTAACTCAAATACTCTTCTCTACGATCAGATCGTAGAAACTTTATTTTCTTGTTACGATGATTTTTCACTTCACTCTGAAATTCTTTGAACTTTTCAAATGTTTCAGACTTATGTTTCATCAAGTAGATATACTCATATCTGCTCAAATCATCTGTGAAGATCAGAAAATAATGATACTTGTCGCGAGCCTCAATATTCATCGGACCACATACATCAGTATGTATGATTTCCAACAAATCTGTTGCTCGCTCCATTGTTCCGAAGAATAGAGTCTTAGTCATCTTGCCCATGAGGCATGGTTCGCAAGCATCAACTGATTCATAATCAAGTGATTCCAAAAGCCCATCAGCATGGAGTTTCTTCATGCGCTTTACACCAATATGACCTAAACGGCAGTGCCACAAATAAGTTGCACCATCATTATTAACTTTGCATCTTTTGGTTTCAGTATTATGATTATGTGTATCACTACGATCGAGATCCAACGAACTATTTTCATTGGGTGTGTAACCATATAAGGTTTTATTCATATAAACAGAACAACAATTTATTCTCTTACTTAAATGAATAACCGTATTACAATAAACATGATCAAATCGTATTCATGCTCAACGCAAACACCAAATAACACTTATTTAGGTTCAACACTAATCTCGAAATTATAGGGAGTGTGCGATGATGATCATATCAATCTTGGAACCACTTCCAACACACATCGTCACTTCACCCTTAACTAGTCTCTGTTTATTCTGCAACTCCCGTTTTGAGTTACTAATCTTAGCAACTGAACTAGTATCAAATACTGAGGGTTTGCTATAAACACTAGTAAAGTACACATCAATAACATGTATATCCAATATACTTATGTTCACTTTGCCATCCTTCTTATCCACCAATCACTTGGGGTAGTTCCGCTTCCAGTGACCAGTCCCTTTGCAGTAGAAGCACTTAGTCTCAGGCTTTAGGACCAGACTTGGGCTTCTTCACTTGAGCAGCAACTTGCTTGCTGTTCTTCTTGAAGTTCCCCTTCTTCCCTCTGCCCTTTTCTTGAAACTAGTGATCTTGTCAACCATCAACACTTGATGTTTTTCTTGATTTCTACCTTCGTTGATTTCAGCATCACGAAGAGCTTGGGAGTTGTTTCCGTTATCCCTTGCATATTATAGTTCATCACGAAGTTCTACTAACTTGGTGATGGTGACTAGAGAATTCTGTCAATCACTATCTTATCTGGAAGATTAACTCCCACTTGATTCAAGCGATTGTAGTACCCAGACAATCTGAGCACATGCTCACTAGTTGAGCGATTCTCCTCCATCTTTTAGCTATAGAACTTGTTGGAGACTTCATATCTCTCAACTCGGGTATTTGCTTGAAATATTAACTTCAACTCCTGGAACATCTCATATGGTCCATGATGTTCAAAACGTCTTTGAAGTCCCGATTCTAAGCCGTTAAGCGTAGGTTGCTACCCCAACTCGAGGAGGAAGCAGTAAAGCCTGCACTACCAGCGTATGATGCGGCTGACCGGCCACCTCGTGGCCGAGATAAAGCGGCGTATCAGCCTGAAGTCCAGACCACACCCCGTCGCCAGTCAAACAAAAATACCAAGGCCCGGGGTAACATGCAGGACCTGCGAGAAGTATTGGAGAACAAATCTGGACATAAAAGATCGGTTTACGGATCATGGGGGCGCGCCCCAACGGTGACGACAACCGTCACGCCGGATATACTAAAAGCAAGTCCGGCCGAGCCGAACACAGCGGACAAGACTCGTATGAACTGTGTCGTGATATAGCCCGGCACAGAGGCGCCGCACACCCCCTATGCTTCACTGATGAAGTAATGGATCATGAATTCCCAGAAGGGTTTAAACCCATAAACATTGAGGCATATGACGGCACCACAGACCCCGCGGTATGGATAGAGGATTTCTTCCTCCACATTCACTTGGCCTGCGGGGATGATCTACACGCCATCAAGTATCTCCCGCTAAAGCTCAAAGGGCAGGCTCGGCATTGGCTGAATAGCTTGCCGGCAAACTCCATCGGAAACTTGGAGAACCTGGCACACGCATTCCTGGACAACTTCCAGGGCACTTATGTGCGGCCACCAGATGCTGACGATTTAAGTCACATAACACAGCAGCCCGGAGAGTCAGCCAGGAAATTCTGGACTTGGTTCCTAATTAAAAAGAACCAAATTGTCGACTGTCCGGATGCCGAAGCCCTAGCAGCCTTTAAACATAACATCCATGACGAGTGGCTCACCCGACATCTTGGCCAAGAGAAGCCAAAATCCATGGCAGCCCTCACGACACTCATGACCCACTTTTGCGCGGGGGAAGATAATTGGTTGGCCCATAGCAACAACACAACAAGCAACCCTGGCACATCAGAAGCTAGAGATAGCAACAGCAAACCCCGACGCAACAAACACAAGTGCCGCAAAAATGGTGTGTCAATGCCGGATTTAGGGGCTCTATGTCTAGTCAGCGGAACAGGCCACTCACAAATGACAATTCGGGTCCGTCCAGTCTAGACCGCATACTCGACCGCCCATGCCAAATTCATGGCACCCTAGGAACACCAGCCAATCATACGAACATAGAATGTTGGGTCTTCAAACAAGCCGGCAGGTCAGGTGCCAAAAACAAAGATAAGGGGTCTCAAAGCAACGATGGCGACGAGTAGCCCAAATCACCGAGTACAGGAGGGCAAAAGAAATTTGCCCCGCAAATCCAAACGGTGAACATGGTAAACGGCACCTACACTCCCAACCCGGACCGGACGCACACCCTTAGGGATGTCGACTTAATGGAACCAGTCGTCCCACAATTTAAACTAGGGCCGATCACCTTCGACCGCACAGATCGTCTGGTTAACACTAATCAGGGCAATCCAGCCGCACTAGTCCTCGACCCAATAATTGAAGGGTTCCACCTCACGCGAGTCCTTATGGACGGAGGTAGCAGTCTAAACCTGCTTTACCAGGACACAGTGCGCAAGATGGGCATCGATCATTCGATGATCAAGCCAACTAAAACCACCTTCAGCGGTATTATACCAGGTGTGGAGGCCTGCTGTACAGGCTCCATCGCCCTTGAGGTAGTATTTGGATCACCAGACAATTACCGTGTCAAAGAGTTAATCTTTGACCTCGTCCCCTTTCGCAGTGATTATCAGGCACTGCTCGGATGAACTGCGTTTGCTCGATTCAACGCAATACCATATTATGCCTACCGTAAGCTCAAGATGCCCGGTCCGCGCGGTGTCATCACGGTTAATGGCAAGGCCGAACTTTCCCTCGGCACCAAGGAGCATACCGATGCTTTAACAGCAGAAGCTACAAGTAGCACCTTCCAGCCGAACCTCGAGTCGACGGCCCGACTCCCGGACACCGCTAAAGGACTTCGAAATACTTCGCAGCAGGATAGCCCGGCTCGTCCAGAGCTCAATTAAACACTCCGGCGAAAGCCAGGACATGCCACATACCGCGGCTCAACCGCTCTGTGGCACACAAGCATTTCTTACATTTTGTTTGCAGGTTTAACATTGCACAGACTAGGACTGGTGATATGGAAGCAGCTCGAACGCGCAAGGGAATCCTTAGATATTCCCCACGATGACCATCTGACTATACTCCAGATCCGCACACAGCTTCTTCCCCCTGGTCTCAGCAGGTTCCACAGATATTTCTTTTTTTACCACATTACCTGTACTCAGACGCATCGACGTACTATTCAAATACAACATGTGGATTTATATAACGCTTATCTGCTGTTATTTCTTATTGACATTCTTTTATCAAGTGGCATCCGTACACCGCGATATGCTTTAAATATGCCAGGGGCTTCATTTTTCCCATAATACGGCAATAAAGTCCGAACACCTTCATGGAAGTTCGGCACCCTGAACTTATAGCACTATATGCATCAGCTCCGAATCATGTCTTGGGTCAAATGTTGGGTTTGCCCGACTCCCATGTTTTGCTGCCTTATGTTCTGCTATATCGGCTAAGGCGGCACAGGGAGAACTAATGCGATTGTGTCCCGGTTCTTCTCGACGAGCACCTCAGTAGAGAAAGCCGAAAACTGACTGTCATGATAAGGCGAGAGCTGGCCAGCTGTTCGAGAGGTCGTAAAATCTTTAAGGATTTCTCCCGCATAATGCCATAACCAATGTAGTGTGCGATGGATCAGCTTTTCTTCCGATCAGGTGCTTATATAGCCCCTCGTGCGGTCTTCCGAACACCAGGGGCTGCGCCTACCTTCCTTTTATAAAGCTCCTATGACTAAGTGAGAGTGATAAAGCCCTATAGTTTGATTGCCTGGTTCATTGTGCTGAACACCTCCTTCGAAGGACCCAAAACTGGGATAAAGAGTGATCAGGTTTATCCGAACACCCCCGTACTTCCTACGTGGGGGCAGAAGCCGGCGACTGGCCAACACTCAAGTTTAATACATAAAACGGCCGTGCAGGAGGATAAACTTTTATATAACAGGCAATAAATAATAGAAATGACCTTGTTCAACATTACAAAGGACAACATGATTGAATTCATGGAAATATAATATCCTTGGTGCATTGCTCCGCCACTAGGCAGGATCCTTTCAGGACACTTTCATAATATAATTCGGGCTTGCGGTGCTCCTTCCCCTCTAACGGTCCCTCGGTCATCAGCTTTTCAGCATCCATCTTCCCCCAGTGAACCTTCATGTGGGCGAAGGCCATTCGCGCACCCTCTATATAGACCGACCGCTTGATGACGTCAAGTCGAGGGCAGGCACTCACAAGCCACTTCACGAGCCCGAAGTAGCTGCCTAGAATCGGCTCGGCGGGCCATAGCCGGATAATCAAATCCTTTATGGCTAGCTTGGCCGCCCTATGCAGTTCGATCAGCTGTTTCAGTTGGTCGGCAAAAGGCATCGGATAATTCGGTGCCTGATACTGCGACCAGAAGAGCTTATCCGCAGTGTTCTCTTCTTCGGCTCGGTAGAATTGGGCGGCATTCGATATGCTGCGGGGCAGTTCCGCAAATAGCCGTGGAGAAATCCGAACTCAAAATAAGAAACATAATTTTCTCCTCAAATACTTGCTTCACATGGAAAAAAGCCTTACCCGCCGCGATCGTCCTTGCCTCTTGGATCTCCTGCAGGGCGCCTCGGGTTTCCCCCTAGGCATCACGCGCGGCCTGATGAGCCCTGGCGAGTTCGGATTCTTTCTCCGTTAAACTCTGCTCCAAGGTCTCGCATTTCTTCACGGACTCTTGAAGCTCCTGCCCAGCTTCAATAACCCTGGCCTCGTGCTTCTCACGAAGAGCCTGCTCTGCGGCTGCCTTTTCCTCGGCCTTGGCAACAGCCCTCCTCAGAGCCTCGACTTTGATCATCGCCCCTGACGCAAATAACGAAACGTATGTTACCATACTGAGAATTTGTTTGCACTGAATGCCAACAATGCTTGTGCATACCTTGTTTATCTTCCAACTGCCTTTTTAACTGGCCAAGTTCTTCTTCGGCCCGCTCCAGACTTTGATTCAGTCCGGAGACCTCCGCAGCATGGGAGGCAGCAGCTGCTGCAGACGCCTGCTTATAAAAGAAGAGAGATACATGTCATCAAGTGAGTCTTCCTGCGAACATAAAATTGATCCTCTGTTCGGTCCTTTCTTGCACCGAACAGTGTATCAGGGGATACTATCCATACTATGACACTCTTCGAAACCTTATAAAACATACCTCAAAGCCTCTTATAAGGATGATACAGGCTTCGTTCAGTCCACTCTCAGCAGACTGGATCTCCTTAATCACTGCACCCATCAGGGCACGGTGTTCATCGATGATGGAGGCGCTCTTCAGCGCCGCCAACCAAACATCCGGCACCTCTGGCTGGACAGAGATTGCCGGTGGAATGGACACGCCCCCTCTAGCCGAGGGAGGCCGCCTGCTTGATTCTAGAGCCGTATTGGTCTCCGGAATTGCGTCCGGCAGGGAGTCGAATTCAAGATGGCTCCCACTGTCGACTCCCATGGGAATCTTCTCCCCCATGTCTCCGGCCCCCAAAGTTTGACCTCCAGGCGCCGCCTTCACGATCTCTTCCCCCCCTTCTTGGTCGGGATCCTTCTAGGACGAAGCCTCGGTGTTATGCACATATTTGGGGGAAGGGGCCTTTGGGGGCGTCCCGCTCTCTACAGCATCTGAGCTCAGCGAATCCTCTGATGAGGATCATTCGGTGCGGGACCTCGCCGGACTACAAGAAATATAGCTCAGGTTAAAATATTATGCCATGATGAGTCTGGAAGCATAAGCGTGTTTGGATCTAATACTCACGAATTCACTAGGGGCTGGGCCCTGGGATGCCATGCCAGGCTGCTGTCGGCGGCGGTAGTGAACTCTTACGGAAGAGGAGCTTTTCCCCTTTTAGGCGACTCGGCCTCCAAGTGTATGGAGGCCGCCCAATTCTTTCTTCCCCCACTGGGGATTCGTTTTCCTCCTCCTCGTCGTCCTCTTTGGAGGCAGAACGGATGTTGGAGCCTTCGGATATTGTGTCCGAAGTGTCGCGGCGACGAAGGCCGCCCCGGGTCTTTTTGGCCTCCTTCTCGGTCTTCTTCTTCGGCGCCTTGTACGGCGTCGGGACTAACATCTTCGTCAAAAGTGGGCCGGCCGGTTCATCGGGAAACGGGGCCGGATAGTGGATCTGCCCCGCCTTCTTCGTCCAGCCCTAGGGGAGTTGAGGAAAACACATTGAGCATTTCCCTTGGGTTATGCGGGTAAAGCGCATAAAAACTTACCGAGCTTGCAGGGCAGGACAGTTGATACCCGCGGTCCTCGGCCGAGTCCGGCCATGATTTGCCGGACTTGAAAAGCACCTTCCAGATGTCTCCGTGCTAGGAGCCAAAGAGCTTTCGCAGGGTCTGGTGCTTGGCCGGATTGAATTCCCATAGATTGCAAGTCCGGTGCTGACAAGGCAGGATCCGGCGAACTAACATCACCTCGACTACATTGACAAGTTCGATTTTCTTGTCTTCCATATCTTTAACGCGCGTCTGGAGCATAGACAGTTCGTCGGACGAAGACCAGTTCAGGCCCTTCTTGGGCCAGGACGTAAGCCGCAGAAGGGCTCCGGAACGGAACTCTGGAGCAGCGGCCCATTCCGTGCCGCGCGGCTCAGTAATGTAAAACCACCACTGTTGCCACTCTTTGATGGAATCATTAAAAGTACCTATTGGCCATGTGACTTTGGGCATCTTGCTCACCATGGCGCCCCCGCACTCGGCGTGCTCGCCGCTCACCACCTTGGGCTTCACATTAAAGATCTTCAGCCATAAGCCAAAGTGTGGTGAGATGCGGAGAAAAGCCTCGCACACGACGATGAATGTCGAGATGTTGAGGAAGGAATTGGGGGATAGATCGTGAAAATCGATCCCGTAATAATACATGATGCCGCGAACGAACGGGTGGAGGGGAAACCCAAGCCCGCGGACAAAGTGAGGGAGGAATACAACCCTCTCTTGGCGTTCCGGAGTAGGGACGATCTGTCCCGCCATCGGGAGACGGTGGCCGATTTTCTTGGCCAGATACCCGGCCTCCCTAAGCTTTTTGATATGCTTCTCCTGGACGGTAAAGGCCATCCACTTGCCTCCTGCTCTAGATCCGGACATTTTCGGAAGGCCTTTGCGGGCGGAGAAGACGAATGCTCGGGCAATGGAGCTCGGGCGAGGGGGAATGGGTCGGGAAGAAGAAGGCATGGGTGAAAAGGAGGAGTCTTTGTCCCTTTATAAGGTTGGAAGAAACTATGCGCCTCCCCACTTGCCTGGTAAACTCGCTTATTCCCCAAGCACTATGACTGATGGCGCGGTTGGGTTACCCGCACCCGTATTGATGAGAATCCCATGATAAGGGGACACGATCTTTGCTTCGACAAGACGTGCCGAGAAAACCGCCTCGCAATATGTGCAATAGCTGGTTGAGAAAACCGGTTCGAATAATGACCGGGCCATGGCGTGATGTCACGTTATGAAAAGTTGTCAGTAGATTAGATTTGTGGAAGTATTATACTCTCTACGGTGGTATGTGGAATTTGTTTTGCAGAGCTGGACACTATCCTGGTGTTCAAAATCTTCTATGGAGTATTCGGAGAAGGAACCCGCCTTGCAATGCCGAAGACAAATTTGCGCGCCGGACTCATCGTCATTGAAGCCTGGTTCAAGGGCTACTGAGGGAGTCCTAGATTAGGGGGTCCTCGGACAGCCGGACTATATACTTTGGCCGGACTGTTGGTCTATGAAGATACAAGATTGAAGACTTTGTCCCGTGTCCGGCTGGGACTCTCCTTTGCGTGGAAGGCAAGCTTGGCAATTCGGATATGTAGATCTCCTCCCTTGTAACCGACTCTGTGTAACCCTAGCCCCCTCTGGTGTCTACATAAACCGGAGGGTTTAGTCCGTAGGACAACAACAATCATAATCATAGGCTAGCTTCTAGGGTTTAGCCTCTACGCTCTCGTGGTAGATCAACTCTTGTAATACTCATATCATCAAGATCAATCAAGCAGGACATAGGGTATTACCTCCATCGAGAGGGCCCGAACCTGGGTAAACATTGTGTCCCCTGGCTCCTAGTACCATCCGCCTTAGATGCACAGTTCGGGACCCCCTACCCGAGATCCACCGGTTTTGACACCGACGACATGCCTGCTAATTCTTGGAGGGTCCCAGAGTCATTCTGGAAACTTTCTAGAATTTTCCAAGATAAAAGCTGGAATTGTTCCGGAGCTGTCGGTACCGGTTTGGTTGCTTTTCACCGATGAAATTCACTAACCTAAAATTGTTTCAGAATGAATCCAAAATCATTTTAGTGGGTACTGGAATTATTCTAAGACCCACAAAATTTTTTTCGGATTGAATGGACGCGAAAAATTGTCTTCATGAATAATGAAAACACATTCTTGTTTGCTTTTTGCAGATGAAATTCACTAAACCGAATTTAGTTCGGAATGCGATGAAAATTATTTTAGTGGGTACTGGAAATGTTCTGAGCCCACATAAATATTTTCAGTTCGTACGGACGCTGAAAAATATCATTGTGAATAGTGAAAGTGCTTTTTGCTTGGCTTCTTGGAGAAGCCACCTTGAGGGCCTTTTGGTATTATCCCCTTTGGCTTCTTGGAGAAGCCACCCTTGGGCTTGGCCTATAAAGAGGGGTGGAGGGGGCTGCCTAAAGACAGACTCTTGCTCTCATACAAATGCCATAAATGATCTGGCTCTCTCTCTCTCCCAGCGAAATAGTTTCGTAGAGCCGAAAGTCTGTCTGGGTTCCGGCAGGAACTAGTTCTGGATGGCGAAGCCCTGCCGGATAGATAACACCGTATGTATGCAACCCCGTAGAGAGGTCGTAGTTTCCATCCTTTTGCTCGAGGGGCTGTTTTGAGAGTGCCTCCCGAAGGGCTGTCCAAGTGACGGTCTGAGTTCTGTGAGTCCTCCCGCAGGGCTGTCCAAGAAACCGTTCGAGTTTTGAGGGTCCTCCCGAAGGGCTGTCCGCGACACCGTCCGAGGGACTGTCCGACCGCCTCCCGGAGAGCTGTCCGTGGGGCGGATGAGGGTATACATCCTTGCGGTTGGGAGGTTGTAAATCCTAGCTACGGGGATCTGCACCGCCGTTCGTCGTCGACTCTACTTCCACTGCGCTACGAGTCGGTAACGAAAAAGATCAAACCATGTATGCGGTCTCCATAGTGGTCCTGGGCTAGTGCATAGGTCGGAAATTTTTTGTTTTCTGCTGCGTTACCCTAGAGTGGCATCATGAGTCGTGCTATGCGTAGATGCAGGTTGCGATCTAGAATACATAGAGATGTATGGGTGTTGCACAATATAATTTGTAGTATATGAGTTCTATTACTAAAAATTATTTGTGCGGGTTGCAGAAGAAATCTGTTACCCGATGTTCTTGTTGCTTCCCTGGAATTTTCATATTTCTGATCTTGATAACGGCATGGTGGATTTTCAATGTTCTGGCAATCGGCAATCCTGATTGATCAACGAAGTGCTAACAGTTCGTTGAAATCCACCATAGTTAGAAAGAAAGATGAAATTTCGCAGACGAAAGGGCAATGCAGATATGATCTGCACGGGGGTCATGCATATGACAAAGTTCAGTATGGGGCTTGAGATTTTATTATCTCGTGTTTCATGCACCCCACAAAGTTAATCTAGCGACTTGAATTATCATACTTGATGATGGACGTTAGTAGCTTCGGTTTGTTTCGAAACCTTAGAAGCCACGAAAAACAAGTTTTTGCATGAACCGATTAGAGGCGTCTAACTTGGTTTTGCAGGAGGGTTTGCATGTGCATGTGATGTAGTATAGCATGCTCATAATAATTTGATTATGTATGAGATGACTATATGATGTAATTAACATGACCTGCATGTCATGATTCGGCATGATGGCTGGAGCCATATGATTGCCCTTTAATGACCTGCGTGTCAACCTTAAGTAATGAATTTATTTTATCCGCTATGGAGATAGCGATATTATCTGGTGCATCGGCAAGGTGGTGGCAATATTCACGAAGGTGAACACCGACGCGAATGTCGAAGACGAAGAAATACTTGACTTCTCCCAGAAGAGGCTATACCATATCATGCTATTATGAATTGCCCGAGATGTTTATCCCTCTTGATGCACCCTTCTTGATTCCATGGTAGTCGCTTTTATTAGGGTGATCTCTCAAAAAAAAATCAAGTAGTTAGTGTTCTCCCAAATGTAGCACCGTCACGGCACCTAACTTTTCGGGCTATCGTAGGATCTCCCTAGGTACGAACGATTAGGGAAGTGTGAGGCGGGTGAGTTGAGACCTCGCAGCAAGATCACTTGGTTTTCTTGATGTTCTGGAAGGATCTCCCTGAGCTCGGAACACGCCCATCGAAAGATGAACAAGAGTCACATAGAGATGTGGTCGGCAAGTTTGCCTACCGATTGAATTTCGCGCCATCAGTGTTCATCTCGTTCAATGGCGTTGAATGGATATGCGGGTCTTGTGTCACTCATAATCAATTTTGAGATATATTGATTTGAGTGGGAGCGCACTGTTGAATTAACATGTTTAATTCTCAGTGCAATTTATTATGAACACTGTCTAAGTGTTTTTTGCAAAATAGTTGTAGAATAATGGCTCGTGTTTCCACCTTCCCTGTTAAAATTGAATAGTTGTTAAATATCTGGTTAAAACTTTATGATTGGTAACGTAATGTGAGGATTGTCCTCGAAAGTGGCGCGAAGGACTTTGTCCTATCGCATGCTTTCCGTATACTGCTGCTAAATGCAATGGATGATGAGACTCTCGTCCTTCTATCCAAAAGCTAGAATTCCATTACGGTCAAGTGCAATATGTTTGCTTCCATGAAACCCGAACTTCGAAAGTTTTGGGATAGTTATGTGATATTCATGGAACTGAAAATTAATTTTCAGATACAAACAAAGGCTGAGATATATGAAATATCCAAAGCAATGTTTGTTTGCAAATTATTAGTAAAGTGTTTACTATGCATTAGACTGAAAACAGAGGGATCCAGAAGAACGCCTGTCATATGATGAAAGGTGAATAAAACAACAACTTAAAAAGAAAGGAAGTGTCCAAAGGGTGTTAGTATACTTACACGCCTAGGAAGTCTGGGGCTAACGCCACTCTTAAGTTGGGTGCTTCTTTTGCGAGTAGGAAAAACTAAAAGTTAAACTATTAGAAGTATAAAGGCAGAAAGAAAGATGACTGGAATATCCAGCTCATGTATGAATGTCATACAAGTTTTTTATGTATAGAAGGCTAGTCAAAGATATAGTGTCGTGGAATTGTCACGACAGATGTCCTAGAGAAAGGACTTAGTTGTAGGGCCATCGCAACTAGGAAGCTTAAAGGGGTTAATCGGGACAAAGGACATGAGAGGTTTTATACTAGTTCGGCCCCTTACGATGAAGGTAAAAGCCTACGTCTAGTTGTGTTGGTATTGTTGAGGTTTCGATCACCAAGAGGCTCAACTCGCGATCTTGGTTGTTGATCTTTTGTTTCTTGCCCTAAGCCACCACCGGGTCGTCCCCTTATATACATGGGTTGACGCCTGGTGGCTTACAGAGTCCCGGTCGGCTCATAATCGTGTCCGGCTCGGTGACTTCCTTTACATGCCTTTATTTACAAGTCTTTCCTTACATACGGCGGTTTACAATATCGGGCCTTAAGCCGCCTCCAGGCCCTTGGGCCTTCTATAAGGTTTAATAAACTATCGTCTTGAATGTTTACTGGGCTTCTTGCGTAACCCGCCATTGGGACTGACCCGGCCCCTCCTGGGCGGGTCTTGACTGATAGTAATATCCCCAACATTAGGCCCCAGGTTGACTTTGAATTTCATTCTTTGTCAATCTTCAATACTAAGACAAAAATCCATCTTCTTATCTTCGCTGAAGTTTTTGTAACCCGTCGTGACGTCATCTCTTGAAAACGCAAAAAACTTTCATGACGTCATCTCCCAACAGATATTTTATCTTTAATGTTTCCCGAGAATCGAGGCATCTGTGTAACTAGATAACCATTATTCGGCTCTCCTCGATTTTCACGCCCGTCTGTTCGCATCTTTCCCTTATAAATAGGCATGCCTCAGCCTTCCTCATTCTGCTCTCTTGCTCCGTCTTCTTCCTCTCGCGCACCCCCTGCTGCTCAAGCTTCGCGGCCGCCGCGCTTCACCTCCGTCTCCGTCGACGTTGGCCGCTGCATCAATCTAAACCGATCCAGAAAACGGCGGCGACCTCCATAGAAGACCTGTGACTATAAGTTCTCTTCTTTTCACTTCTCAGATCCGCACTTAGGGTTTCTGGATTCCTTCGTGTTCTTCCGAGGTCATCGCAGTCCGTTGTAGTTTTTCCACCGCAGGCCTCTTCTTGATCCAACATATATATATATATATATATATATATATATATATATATATATATATATGCTCGTGCGGTAGTGTTTTTGTGCCTTTTCTTGATCCACAGATCCCTTTCTCTGTTTCAAAGGCTGCATTAGAACTTTACATACTCTTCTGCGATGAACTTTTTTAGGTCTAGAATTCTTTTTATTTTGAATAGCCATTTGATCTGGAATAATACCAAACAATTTAGGAAACTTGTTTGTCTCAACACATAGCTGAAATTGCCTTCTTCAAATATCTGTAGTCATGGCGGCTTACCTTGCCGGCTTAATTTTCCTTATATGTCATTAGCCCTTAACTAAGCCGACATTACTTGTTTGCATCATCATCAGTTAACTGTCAATCTCACCATTAAACTGAACCGCCATGTTGCCTTTCTTTTCAGTTCGTCTTTGCACATCATGCCGTCCAAAGCACCAACCATCTGTAACTGGGTTCCCTCAACCGTAACTGAGGAACGTTTGAAAGAGTTCTTCACCGTAGGATTTCTGCCAGCGAAAACCGTCATGTCTTACCGTGCCCCTGACTCGGAAAAAGAATGGCCCAATCCAAGAGACGGCGAAGTGATTGTTTTACTGACCACATGAACCGTGGCTTCTCACCGCCCGGCTCAAAGTTCTTCAGAGAGGTCCTCCACTTTTTCAAACTCCACCCTCAAGATATCGGGCCCAATTCCATATCTAACATCTGTAACTTCCAAGTGCTCTGTGAGGTATATCTTCAACAATAGCCGAAAGTGGAGTTGTTTAGAGAATACTTTTATCTAAATCGGCAGAACGAGTGCACCAACGGCCTCAGCTTAGAACTCGGAGGCATCTCAATTCAGCGCCGGCAGGGTGTTGTCTTCCCTCTCATAGTCTTACCAAGTCACCCAAAGGACTGGAACCAGACTTGGTTCTACTGACAAGACATTTCGCCAGTGAACGGGAAGCCACTGCCGGGTTATCGCCCCGATCGTCTTGACTCCAAGTTCGCGCTTCCCGACAAGCTTATTGCCGCTGAACGCAAGAGGCTGATACCCTCCATTAAAAGGATTAATGCTCTGTTAGGGAACGGGTTAACTAGAGTTGATTTGACCCACTGCTGGATCTCATGGCGGGTCATCCCTTTAAGCCGTCGATCAAAGCTGATGTATGAGTATGGTGGAGGCCCGGATGACTCTCTTCATCACAGCCCCGTTCAATTAATGGAAGAAGATATTGTTTCAATGTCAACCCTTTTGGTGAACGGGAAATACGAAGACTGCAGTATTGTCAGGTTAAACCCCTTCTGCAAGCTTAACCTGGCACTAGAAGTAAGGATATTCTGATCTCTCTTCTTCCAGCCGTATTGCTTAATACTTGCCTGACCTTTTCATCGTGTTTTTTACCTGTCTGCAGGCCAACTCTGACTTCTGGAAAGTCAAATATGATCATGAGGTTGCTAAGAAAGCGAGAGCCGCCACCATAAACGCCAAGAAAATGACCTGGAGATCGAAAAAGAAGAAAAAGAACACTGCTGAAGATTGGATGAAGCTTGATGATACATCTGATTCAGAGGTAGCCCTTGATTCCCTTGGCCAATTATTTAACAATTTTATTGACACTGATCATTACCAGGATGACACTAGGGCCAGTCAGGCTGTGGAAGCAGAGGTAACTATCATTTCCTCCGACTCAGAGCCCTTGCCAAGACAAAAAATTCGACGAGTGATCCGTAAAGTAAGGTTTTCTAACCCTTTAGCTCACTTGGATCCCACCTTTCATTTGTAAAAGCAGCAACATGAAAGCCGCCATCAGGCTCGGACTGAAGGTGAGCCGGCTGTCATTCTTCAACAAACTCCTCAGAAGCGCCCGAATGAGGTTTACTTCTTTCTGTCTTTAACTCTGTTTAATGGATCCTTTCCCCTGCCTTTTTTAGCTTTGTTTTATCTTTTCAGGAGGTGTCTCGCTCTTCTGGCGACTCATCGTAGACGTAATTTCCAGCCTTCAAGACTGCCCCTGGGTAATGAAAAATCCTCCTTTTTCTGGGTTGTTCAAACTGTATCTTTATACTAACAACCTTGCAACATTTCTCTTAGTGGCCAAGCTAAATCCAAGAAGGCAAAGGCAGCTAAACCGGTGGAAGACCCGCCGGTGCTTGCATCTGACCCAGCCAGGCCATCTTCTCCATTAACCGACGCCCTAGAAGACCCGCCTGTTGATGCAGAAGCAAATCCTCCTGAGCCGTCATTTGATGAGACCACTGTGAACCCTTCTGCTACTGGACAATCAAGCTCAACCAACCCGCCATTACCGTCTGCACAAGACGTTCAGATCACCGGGAGCCGCTTTATTGAACCAGGGAATCCAACCGTGTTGGCTCGGTGTACTGCGAAACAAGAGGCATTGGAGAGGCAGAAAGTGCGCTTTGACGTTGCCAATTACGACCATCTAAATGCCAACGATATTTTATCCGGCTATCTCAGCCATGTGCACTCAAGTCGCGACTCTGAGATTGAAATGGTCAAACAGTTGTAGCTGAAATATGAGGTATGTTCTTCCGGCTTATCTATATTCCTTCAGCCCCCAAGTCTTCAGATTATGAGACAACCGGAATGATCTGTAGACCTTAGCATATAGGCCAAGACCTTTACCTTTGATTTTCTTGAATTCAATAAAATAGAACAAAACTTCACATGTAGTCCCCAAGGGTCGGTTCTTTTTTATCATAAATGAGCCGGTACCTTAAAATTGTTTTGTACTGTATTCAGAGAACTTAATATTTCGGCTTAACCTTGAGAAACTTGCTGAATTGCATACATTAGCCCCCAAGTGCCAAGTGCTGTTACTTTGTAAAGTACTTGGGACTTAAAGTATGTCTTTAGAGTCATAAAAATTTGATTTGGCATACATTAGCCCCCAAGTGTCAAGTGGTTTTTTGTAAAGTACTTGAGACTTGAATCTTGATTGTTGAACTTTAAGCGAAATCTTGACTCACCTGAGTATGCTCTTTTTGCAGAATGCTTTATCTGAACTGAACTCGCAATTGACTGATGCGAAGACCCGGCTAGTGAGTCAGGAGGCAGAAATCAAGGCTGCGAACTCCAAATTGCAAATAAGTCTCTGTGAGACGGAGAATTTAAAGACCAGCTTCGTCACCAAAAAGAAAACCTGGGCAGATGAAAAAATGATTCTAACACAATGTGCTGAGAAAGTTGAAGCAGCCCTTGAAGAGGTTTCAACAGAGCTAGACAGCTTAAAGGGCCGGGTGCCTCAAATGGTGGCCGCCATCTTTGGTAAGCCATCCGTTTTTAATCTTGTATACTTTTGCTGATCCGGAATATAAGTCGCCAGCTGACTTGGTGTAAAACATGCGCAGGCCCACGAAGCAAGAATCTGAGCCAAGATCCTTTGATTAAACTGAAGGCAGTGTATACTTTAGTAGAACAATTGTATATCGGCACACAAAGGGCACTTGCCGCCATCTCTCCTGCCAAGGAAGGACCCAACCGGCTCAGCGACGTTCTAAAGAAACTGGCAATCCTGCCTGCCAGATTTCAAGAAGTGAAGCGCTCCTGTGCGCGAGCCGGGGCTTTGACTGCCCTGAGCCGCTCCAAGGCTTGGGTGCCAGACCTAGACCCGGTGGACGTGGCCAGAGGCTATCCCACCGTGAAGGAAGACGGATCTCCCTTTGAGCAGGATGACTTCATGGCTTGCGTGCGCGGAGTTCGGCCTCAGGCAACTACCGTTGGAGATGATACCAACATTGACAAATATCAGCCTGGTTTTGATGCTGAAAATAAGAAGATGGCGACTCCCTCATACAAGGTGACAGATTTGATCCCGCCTGTAAGAGAAAATACATTTGCCCCGGAAGTTGACCCGGCCGGCCTGATCGACGAAGAAGCAGAATTCGTCGCCGTGAATGGTTTTGACTTGTCAAAACCCAACTTCCAGCCAACAGAGGGCAGTGAACCGGCGAGGGAGGAATAATAACCATCTTCATTGGCTTATAAAAAGCCGTGTAATAGTTTACCTGTGAAAACACGGAATGCCTTGCTTATGCCATCGTGCATAAAACACTGTGTGTGACTCCGTGTTTCCTGATGGCAATATATGCATTATATTTGATGATTGTTTCTGCAACACTTTAACTCTGTTCCCTATAGATACAAGATAAAAGACTGGCTTGGCGGCTTAGAACCGAATGGGTTAAAACACCCAGCCTATATCCAATATGTTTGTCATAACAGAAAATAGAAAAAAGATATAAATAAAAGACAAGGGCTGAAACTAACTCTTTAGTTAATGCAGCAGGCAATTACATATAAATAATAGCCATACTTGTATCTTTGATCCTTAGACCACCGGCTTGAGTAACCTGGGTAATGAAGTTGATAACTCAATCTTTTTGAGAAATCAATGCCTTTGAATACTTTAATGATCATCATACCTTGGTAGCCTTGTTGTCAAATAGACATGCCGGCGAAGTATTTCTTGGCCTTCTTCAGGGGAAACACACCGTTGAAATGCTCCAGAAATGTTGTGATGGTATAGTTCTCCATCAGAAATCATCATTGATTTAGACCGCCGGGTTATTTGTCGAGCCAGGGTCTCATCCGCTGGCAACTCTCCCCGGGTCATGTAAGCCAAGAATGGCACTGTCCAATCTGGGATGACTTGAAGAGCCGCCACCAACTGCGCCTCTGGGTCAGGAACAGCTAAATCTTCTTCTGTGGGCAACTTGACAGACGGGTTATGCAAAACATCCAAAAAGGTGTTAGGTGGTACCGGCTTAAAGCATCAGCCGCTTCGTTCTTTCGACGGTCAATGTGCTCCACCTGATAACCTTTAAAATGCCCTGCAACAGCATCAACCTCTCGGCGATAAGCCGCCATGAGAGGGTCCTTGGAATCCCACTTGCCTGATACATGTTGAGCCACTAGATCTGAGTCGCCAAGACATCTGACCCGGCTCAAACTCATCTCTTTTGCCACTCGAAGACCATGGAGCAAGGCTTCATACTCTGCTGCGTTGTTAGTGCAAGGAAACATCAACCGTAACACATAACAAAATTTGTCACCTCGAGGAGAGGTTAAAACAACTCCAGCCCCCGAGCCTTCCAACTGTCTGGACCCATCAAAATGAATAGTCCAATACGTGTTGTCTGGTTTCTCTTTTGGCATCTGCATCTCTGTCCAGTCATTAATGAAGTCAACTAGTGCTTGAGATTTGATCGCGGTACGTGGCACATACTTCAACCCATGAGACCCAAGCTCAATCGCCCACTTGGCGACTCATCCGGTGGCTTCTCTGTTTTGAATGATGTCTCCCAAAGGAGCAGAGCTAACCATGGTGATTGGATGTCCTTGAAAATAATGCTTAAGCTTCCGGCTTGCCATGAACACCCCATATACGAGCTTCTGCCAATGTGGATATCGTTGCTTGGATTCAATTAACACCTCACTAACGTAGTAAACCGGCCATTGAACCGGATGTTCCTTGCCAGCCTCTTTTCACTCCACCAAAATAGCCACACTAACAGCTCGTGAGTTGGCGGCCAAGTATAACAACAGCAGCTCTTTCTCAACTGGAGCAGCCAGGACCGGCGGCTCAGCGAGCTATGTCTTCAGATCTTCAAAAGCAGAGTTTGCAGCATCGCTCCAAACAAAATCATCTGTTTTCTTCATCATCTGATACAAAGGCATTGCCTTCTCTCCTAACAGGCTTATGAACCGGCTCAAAGTAGCAACACGACCCACCAGTCGTTGAACGTCATTGATGCACATTGGTTTGGCCAAGGATGTAATTGCCTTGATTTTCTCTGGGTTAGCTTCGATACCTTGGTTAGACACTAAAAACCCAAGAGCTTGCCGGCTGGGACTCCAAAAACAAACTGGCCGGGTTAAGCATCATTTTGTAGACCCGGAGATTATCAAAGGTCTCTTTCAGATATGTGACCAAGGTTTCCTCTTTCCTGGATTTTACCACTATATCATCCACATAAGCATGAACATTACACCTAGTTTGATCATGAAGACAATTCTGCACACACCGTTGGTATGTTGCCTGGGCACTCTTAAGCCCAAAAGGCATAGACACATAGCAGAAAGCTCCAAAAGGAGTGATAAAAGCCGTCTTCTCGTGATCTTTGACTGCCATCTTGATCTGATGATATCCTGAATAAGCGTCCAAGAAACTCAAACATGCGCAACCCGTCGTAGCATTGATGATCTGATCAATACGGGGGAGGGCAAAAGGATCAGCCGGACAAGCCTGGTTCAGATCGGTGTAATCCACACACATACGCCAGGTGCCGTTCTTTTTGAGTACAAGCACTGGGTTGGCTAACCACTCTGGGTGAAAGACTTCAATAATGAACCCGGCTGCCAAAAGCCGGGCCACCTCTTCTCCAATGGCCTTGCGCCTTTCTTCATTGAACCGTCGGAGAAACTGTCTGACAGGTTTAAACTTTGGATCAATATTGAGAGTGTGCTCAGCGAGTTCCCTCGGGACACACGGCATGTTTGAAGGTTTCCATGCAAAGATGTCCCGGTTCTCACGGATGAACTCGATGAGCGTGCTTTCCTATTTTGGATCCAAGTTTGCACTGATGATGAACTGCTTGGATGAGTCGCCTGGCACAAAGTCAACCATCTTGGTGTCATCAGCTGATTTGAACTTTAGTACCGGCTCATGCTCTGTTGTTGGTTTCTTTAATGACGTCATGTCTGCCGGGTCAACATGATCTTTGTAAAACTTTAACTCCTCTGTTGCGCAAACGGATTCAGCATAGGCAGCATCACCTTCCTCACACTCCAAAGCTATTTTCCGGCTCCCATGTACCGTAATGGTGCCCTTATAACCCGGCATCTTGAGCTGCAAATACACATAACATGGCCGATACATGAACTTGGCATAAGCCGGCCGTCCAAACAGAGCATGATATGGGCTTTTGATCTTAACCACCTCAAAGGTTAATTTTTCTGCTCTGGAGTCATACTCATCTCCAAAGGCTACTTCCAACTCAATCTTACCAACTGGGTATGCCGATTTGCCAGGTACCACACCGTGAAAAATAGTGTTGGATTGTTTAAGACTCTTATCAGTCAATCCCATCCGACAGAACGTCTCATAGTAGAGGATGTTGATGCTGCTGCCTCCATCCATGAGTACCTTAGTGAACTTGTATCCACCAACCTGAGGCGCCACTACCAAGGCCAAGTGACCCAGAGTATCAACCCGGGGTGGGTGATCCTCTCTGCTCCACACAATAGGCTGCTCTGACCAACGTAAGTAATGTGGAATCGCTGGCTCAACGGCATTGATGGCTCTCTTGTGAAGCTTCTGGTCCCTCTTACATAAACTAGTGGTGAATATGTGGTATTGCCCACTACTCAGCTATTTTGGGTTGCTCCGATATCCGGATTGTTGCTGCTGATTACCTTGGCTAGGTTGTGGATTATATCCTCCTTGATTACCAGGATGGCCCTAACCGTGAAATCCTCCTCCACCTGAACCGGTGCCCGGGCCTTGGAAACCGCCTCCACCTAAACAACCACCTGGGTCGTGACCACCATCAAACGCGTTTGAATTTATAAACGCCTTCATGATCGTACAATCTTTCCACAGGTGGGTGGCTGGCTTCTCCCAGGTGCCGTGTCCTGGACAAGGTTCATTCAATAGTTGCTCAAAGGTGGGACCTGACCCGCCCGACCGAGGGGGTTGTCCGCCCTTGCGCCGTTGATTTCTGCCCTATGCATTGGTGTTAGCAACAAACTCATCAGGCTTACGTTTATTACCTCCTTGATTCGCCAGGTTATGCTGGTGACCCTTGCCATTGACGTTCTTCTTTCCCTTCATTGTCTTTTCTTCGTCAGACACCGGGTCCTTGGTACTATCAGAATCAGCATACTTGACGAGAGCCGCCATCAACTGGCCCATGTCATTACAGTCACGCTTGAGCCGCCCCAGCTTCTACTTCAGAGGTTCAAAACGGCAATTTTTCTCCAACATTAAGACTGTTGAACCGGCATCCATCTTATCAGATGAATGTATTATCTCCTTGACCCGGCGCACCCAATGGGTTGTGGATTCACCATCCTATTGCTTGCAATTGGTCATGTCCACAATCGACATAGGCTGCTTACACGTGTATTTAAAGTTCTGGATGAACCGGGCCTTCAACTTCGCCCATGAGCCGATAGAATTGGCTGGCAATCCCTTCAACCAAGTACGAGTTGTTCCATCCAACATCATAGTGAAATACTTGGCCATTGCTGCGTCGCTGACCTCCAACAACTCCATAGCCATCTCATAACTCTCAATCCAAGCCCCGGGTTGTAAGTCAGCCGTGTAATTAGGCACCTTACGAGGCCCCTTAAAATCTTTTGGCAAACGCTCATTACGTATGGTCGGCACCAAGCAAGCAACGCCTCCGGTTCTTGTGGCCACTCCTGCCTCGACCAGTGTTACTGGATAAGCCGGAAAAGTTTGATGAGCCACCTGATCTGCTGCCATTTAAATTGCTCATTCTGCCTCTTGCCGAATCCTCTCCTGATCCGCCAAGTTAAGGGCTCCAGCCCGCACCGGCTCATGCCTGTATGGTCGGTTGTGGCGTTGAGCGTTGCTTGACATGTCTGCGGATTCCATATGCCTACTGTAACTCGGGCTCCGGCTTGGGCGAGGAGTTGAATGGATCCTGTCTTGACTGTACGAATATGCATCCTGCTGTGCCAGAGCTGTTTGAAGAAGTTCTCTTACCCCCCGCGTTTCAATCGCCGCCGGTGAGTCACCTTCCATCAGGAGAGCCGCCAGACAAGCCGATGTTGCGATGAGGTTTTCCAAGGGGTTGGAGAAGTGACCCGGCGGCGTTGGGACGTAATGAGGTGGAGCGGTAATTATGCGAGGTGGATCCATGGCACGCGGCTGGACCGGCGCGCCGGGTGTTGTAATCTGTCGGTGGGAACGACACCTATGGGATCACAAGAATCCCTACTATGGTTAGCGGGGCGCGGGGTCGTGAGAAGAGCGGATCAAACAGATAGCACACGGTTTGTTTATCCAGGTTCGGGCCGTGAGGATGCGTAAAACCCTACTCCTGCTTTGGTGGATTGTATATATGTGTTCTTGAGCTAGCTATGGGGCGTGAGCAGCTCCAAAAAGGCGAATCCTTCCTCTGGTCGCCTCGGTCCTCCTTTTATAGAAAAAAGGGGTTGCCACAGTGGCACACAGGAGGTGGAAAGGGTATAGTGTTGCGAGGTTATCCCTCGCATCACATGACAAGGCGCATTTAATGTGTCTTGCTTAGGTGTCCTTTCTTTATCGGGGACGGGGGAGAAACATGTCTCGTCCGTTGCCGCTCCTTCTTGTGTCGACACGCGCCCAGGCCAGCGACGCCTGCGATGCCATGTAGGTAGGCAGGCAGCTGAGGTGGCGCAGTGGTGGGTCTTCGCGAAGATCTGCATGCCGCCACGCGGGTGCCTGCCCAGTTGGTTGGGTCGGCAGCTGCATGCATGCGGTGGTGGAGGTTTAGTCGGCGTGGGCCTGATGGTGGCCCTGCGGGTGTCCTCCGCAAGGGCCTTGCCGGGGCCCCAGCAAGGGTCTTGCCGAGGCGCCTGCTGTCATCCCCGGCAAGGCGCTTGCCGGGGGCCTTGTGGTCTTCCTCGGCTGGGATCCTGCCAAGGGTTGTTGTCTCCTTAGTGCGTACCTGATCTTGAATGTCTTCACAAAGATCTGCATGCCGCCACAGGGATGTCTCCCGAATCCTTTCCCTTTGGGGGTAGCGGACTCAAGGGTGATTTGCTCCATAGGCGCGGGACGAGTCGCCGCGGCAAGGGACTTACCGGGGCTGCTAGAACTGTCTCCCGGCAAGGATCTTGCCGGGGGAGTCCGCTTCGTCCCCTTTGCTCTTCGTGGTCTTGGCCTTGGCGTCGTTCTAGTTCTCTTGAGCTTTGGTCTTACCCTGGCTCACCTCCCTTGCCTTGCTTGGTGTGGTGGTATCCGCGGCTCAGACTGCCCGTGCACAGTTATAGGGGTACAAAAAGTGTACCCCTCTTTTTGTACACCGACAGGAGCCCCCGGGCCTGGGCCACACATAAGCGCAACGCATTGTTGGGCTAGGCCCAAAAACGGTGCGCGGGCAGGCAGGGCGGTTTTTACCACGGTAAGATTCTTCGCGTGCTGCGCTTCCCACGATTCCCGCGCGTGGCGCGGCGTGGGTAGGCGCGTGTGACGTGGGCGGCATGCGTGGGGTTGGTTCCCGCAGGCAAGCGTCACATCATAGTAAAGGGGCGGTTCGCGCCTTCCCCATAAATGGAGGGAGGCGTGGAGGCGCGGCCCATTTACTGAATGGGGCTGAGGCACGGTCTTCAAGGCGTCCACTCCCCACGATCACGGGGTGGGGAGTGGTCGTCTCACCCGTCCCATCGGTTCTGCATGTCCGCCATGTGTCTCCCATGCGCCTGGGGTGGCAAACGGTGGAGGCGGGAAACCGGGCCGTCGCTGGTTGGGGCGGCGGGTCGGTCCTGGCTCCCTGCGCCTTCCGTATGTTCATTGGCCGAGCGGGGCGGCCGAGCCCCAACCCCGATCCTTTATAAAGGGCGGGAGGGGGGATGGCGTCCCGCATTCTTTCATCTTCTTCTTCCTTCAGCTTCTGCTCCTCCCTTCCATCCGACATGGAGAGAGGGAATCCCGGTCCTTCAACAGTGGCGGCGAGGGTCGCCGCTCGACAACACGTCCCTCCTTCTCCTGCGCTTGCGGTGGCAGAGCCAGCCGCGAGGGGAAGGGGGAGGGGGCGAGGCCGTGGGCAAGGCCGAGGCGCTCGGGGAATGGGAGGACGGGGCGGCGCGACGGCCTCGCCTCCGCCAGCAGCTCCTCCTCCAATGGAGGGCCATGTTGGGGATGACCCTTGTGAGTTCTTCGTCAGGCTGCGCCGGCCGCCGCGTCGTCGCCTTCGTCTCCCGACTCCATTTGCGCGGGAGATGGAGCTGGATCCACCGGAGTCATTGCGGCTGCACATGAGGGGCTGCGAGATCAGTGGCACGCGGGTCCGCATCGACTTCCCTGCACCTCACGTGATGTATCTTCGTCGGGGATGGAAGACGTTTGCTCATATCCACCGCTTGACGAAGGGCTCACTCTCCATTTTAAGCTGATGGAGGGTGGCCTTCTCTCCATCAAGGTCTTTGGGCTCTTTGGGACCCGTGCAAGGTGCTGCGTGGAGAGCTCTTCTGATAGTGAAGACTCCTCCTCGAGCGGGAGTGACGAGGAGGACAGCGGCAGCGACGACGAGGGTAGTAGGCGGCAGGATGATGGGTCCGACTAGGTGTCGGGTGCCACTCCGTGCGGCACCGGCGACCCCATCATCTGTGTCGCCGGCTCCCTGAACTTCTCGGGGTTGTCTCCTTGGGCGGCTGGCGTTGGGAGGCTACGGAAGAGGAAGAGGGCGGGCGGCAAGGCCGTCGAGTCGGAGTACGCAGGCACCGATGCCTTCTACACGTGCTGACGTCCTACCGCCTCGTCTTCGAGCTCTGCTTCCGGCGCCGCCATCACCATCCAGCCTTTGGACGGCCACCAAGATGTTCTCTTGGTGTCTTCTGCCACCCGTAGCTCGCCTAGGCGCTCCTTTTGTCCTTTTCGCCTCCTTGACCTGCCTCCTGAGGAGAGGGACAAGAAAGGGATTACAGGCACCTTATCTCTTTTTAGTTTGTAAGCCTTCGGGCCTTTGTTGAATTTAAAACTTGTAATCCCATCATTCATGTTTTTCATTCCCCATGGACTGTACCTGAGTGGAATGTTTTTTAATGAAAAAGGGATGCTTGCCGGGTCATTTGTTTGCGGGTGGAACCCACAACAAGGAGTAAATCCTTGATATCTTCAAGATAAACATTTCCTTGCCCGGCAACAGGCCTTGCCGTTTCCCCACTTCGCTCGACCTTCCTCACGCCTTTGGCGGAGGCAGGGATGAGGTGGGTTCAGGCTCCTTGTTTCATCCTTTCGCTACCGCGACTACGACAAAACTTGGCCCCAGGAACGAGGCCTAGGGCCTAGAGTTAGGGGAGCACGGTAGCTTAGGGGAAAACGAGGTTTCACATACCTCAGTCCATAATGGAATGCATGATAAGGGATGAAGAACTTATCTGAAGCTGCAGTCCCCGGCAACCTTGGTTCGCCGTGGGTGAATCTTTGCTCTTGCAGCCCCCGGCAATACTGGCTTGCCGGGGGCTAGATGCTGGTATGTTCCTCTTTTTTTCTCCCCAAGTGGTTCAGCACGGATATCTGTGTGTCCTGTGAACCAAAGAAGACAAAAGAAAGACAAAGAGACGCACACTCGACCTCTAAGCTAGGGGTTAGTCGCCGCTAAGCACTATCAACCCTAACCAAGGACGAGACTCGACCTAGCATGCATGCAATAACTTAGGGCGCCAGCGCTTCATTTATTTATGCTCAGGGTCTGCGCCTGGCTTTGTACAAAGGGTTACATGCGGCATCGGCAAGGCTCGTACAAAAGGTGGCTTGCCGGGGGGCCCGGCAAGCCGCGCCTCACGGGTAAAACTTGCGAAGATGCTCAATGTTCCAGGAGTTACTCACCGGAATGGCATCTTCGGTCTCCAGGCGGACTGCACCGGGCCTGGTGACTCGTATTACCCGATAAGGGCCTTCCCACTTTGGCGTCAACTTGTTGGAATTCTTGGCTGATTGAACATGCCGAAGAACAAGGTCGCCTTCCTCAAAGCTTCGGGCATGAACCTTGTGGCTATGGTAGCGGCGCAAGGCTTGCTGGTAGCGCGCTGCTCTCACAGCCGCCCGAAGACGATCTTCCTCAAGGAGCGTTGCGTCATCTTGCCGCGATTGCTCTTGCTCAAGCTCGTCATAAGTGAGTACTCGAGGTGACCCGTATATGAGTTCCGTGGGGAGAACTGCTTCTGCCCCGTATACCAGGGCAAAGGGTGTCTGGCCGGTGGCTCAATTTGGTGTCGTTCTGATTGACCAAAGAACCGCCAGCAATTCATCAATCCAGCGCCTTCCACTCTTGTGCAGTCTGTCAAAGGTCTTTGTCCTCAGGCCTCGCAGTACTTCAGTATTTGCCCTCTCAGCTTGACCATTGCTTCATGGGTGAGCAACGGAAGCGAAACAGACCTTGCTGCCGAGGTCTTGAATATATTGCATGAAGGTGTGGCTTGTGAACTGCGTGCCGTTGTCGGTGATAACCCTATTGGGTACACCAAAACGGCACACCAGTCCTTTGAAGAACTTGACGGCTGACTGTGCTGTGACCTTCCTCACTGCTTCCACTTCTGGCCACTTTGTGAACTTTTCGATTGCAACGTACAAGTACTCAAAGCCCCCGACAGCGCGGGGGAAAGGGCCCAGTATGTCGAGCCCCAGACCGAGAAAGGCCAGGAGAGAGGAATGGTTTGAAGGGCTTGAGCTGGCTGATGATGATTCTTTGAATGGAACTGACATGCTTCACACCTGGTGACTAGTGTCGTCGCATCCTGGAGGGTGGTGGGCCAGAAGAAGACTTGCCGAAACGCTTTGCCGGCAAGGGCCCTTGACCCGATGTGGGATCCACATATGCCTCCATGTATCTCCGCCAACAGCCCCAGTCCTTCCTCTCGAGGGATACACTTCAATTTCACGCCGTTCGGCCTCTTTCTGTACAGGACGTCATCGACGAACTGGTACATAGTAGAGCGATGGGCTACTTTTTCCACTTCTTCCTGCTCCTCAGGAAGTTCCCCTGTTTGGAGGAATCGGACGGTATGTTGTGCCCACGCTGGAGCCTAGGGTTCGACGGCGAGGACTAAAGGCATTTCCTCCGCTATCGGAGCGGCTGTCTCCATGGAAAGAGCTTGATGCTCTGTCGGAGCTAGCCGTCCCGTGGCGGGCTCAGTGTCTCCAGCAACATCCTTGCCGGCAGCTTCGGGGAGCTTGGCAGGAAAGTACTTGCCAGGCCCTGATTTTCTCCTCTTGTTCTGCTCTGTTGATGGATCAACGGATGGCTGAGTTAGCCGAAGCACAAAGGTACCTGGTTCCATAGGTAGCTTGAGGGCAGCGCGTTTTGAAAGGTAATCGGCGATATCATTCTCCGCTCGGGGAACGTATTCTACCTGTATACCGTCAAAACGCTCTTCCAGCTTTCTCACTTCATCGACGTAGGCCTTCATCAACGGGCTCTGGTAATCCTTGTTGACTTGCTTGACGACAAGTTGCGAGTCGCCTCTGACGACGAGTTTCTTGATTCCGAGGTCCGCCGCGATCCTAAGACCGGCAAGCAGCCCTTCGTACTAAGTCGTATTGTTTGTTGACACCTCCCTGGGGAAGTGCATCTGGATCACGTACTTGAGGTGCTCTCCGGTGGCCGCGACAAGTAGTACGCCAGCCCCGGCGCCCTGTAAGGAGAAAGCTCCATCAAAGTACATGATCCAGTCGCAACTTGCCTCCTTGCCAAGGAGAGCAGTCTCTTGGGTTTCTTCGTCAGGCGTCGCGGTCCATTCTGCAACGAACTCCGCCAGGACTCGGCTTTGAATCATCGAGGTACTCTCAAACTTGAGGCCAAAGCTGGACAGTTCCAGTGCCCACTCTACGATCCTTCCCGTTGCGTCTGGATTGTGCAATATCCGTTGCAGAGGGAGGCGAGTGACGACAGTGATTTCGTGCGCCTGGAAGTAGTGACGCGGCTTCCTCGAGGCCATAAGAAGGCCGAAGAGCAGTTTCTGCACACCGGAGTACCTCGATCTAGCCCCTGCAGGAGGGAACTAACAAAGTAGACCGGGTGCTGCATCATTTTCTTCTTCGGCGGCACTTCAATTGGCTGCGTCGTCTTGGCATCGGTGGCATCGGGCTCTGTCGCTGCTATTACCTCATCATCAATTTCTCTCTGCGCCACTAGTGCAGTGCTGACCACCTGGTTCGTTGCCGCCAGGTACAGCATCAACGGTTCATGTGGCCTAGGCGCAACTAGTATTGGCGCGGAGGAGAGGTACCTCTTCAAATCTTGCAATGCTGCTTCGGCTTCTGGCGTCCACTCCATCGGGACCGCCTTTTTCAAAATCTTGAAAAAGGGAAGGGCGCGCTCGGCGGACTTGGAAATGAACCTGCTCATGGCAGCAATGCAACCAGCAAGCCGACGCACATCCTTGACTCGCTTGGGCGCTTCAATCTGCTCTATAGCTTTGATCTGGTCCGGGTTGGCCTCTTTCCCACGCTGTGACACAAAGAACCCGAGAAGCTTGCCAGACGGGACGCCGAAGACGCACTTCTCAGGGTTCAGCTTGAGATTGATCTTGCGTAGGTTTGCAAATGTTTCTTGTAAATCTGATATGAGGGTTGCCCTGTTCTTGGTTTTGACCACTATATCATCCATATAAGCTTCCATATTTCTATGGAGCTGGGGTTCAAAACCAATTTGGACCGCCCTTGCAAACGTTGAACCAGCACTCTTCAACCCGAAAGGCATCCATATAAAGCAATACGTACCACATGGGGTGATGAATGTCGTTTTCTCTTCATCTTCCCTTGTCATGAAGATCTGGTGGTAGCCGGAGTAGGCATCGAGGAATGACAACAGATCACACCCAGCTATGGAGTCAACAATCTGGTCGATGCGCGGCAACGGGAAGGGGTCTTTGGGACAAGCCTTATTAATATCTGTGTAATCAATACACAGCCTCCACTTCCCATTTGCCTTACGCACTACCACTCGATTGGCCAACCACGTTGGATGGAGCACTCCTCTTACCAAACCCGCTGCTTCCAGTTTCCGGATCTCCTCTGTGATGAACACTTGTCGTTCCAAAGCTTGCTTTCTGACCTTCTGCTTGACGGGCCGCGCATGAGGACAGACAGCAAGGTGGTGCTCAATCACCTCCCTGGGAACACCGGGGATGTCAGATGCTTGCCATGCAAACACATCGATATTCACCCGCAGGAAGGTGACGAGCGCGTCTTCCTATTTGTCGTCAAGGGTGGAGCTTATGGTAAAAGCTCCTCCCGTGCCGTCCTCCTTGACAGAAACCTTCTTGGTTCCCAGCGGTGTGGCCCTGGACTTCTTGTTTCTGTCGGCGGAGCTCTCTGGCACGTCCTCGACGCGAGCGCTACACTCCGAAGAGGTGCGCTTGCCAGAGTGGGTGCCTGAGGTCTCACCGGTCTTCTTCTTTTGCCTCCCCGGGGCTCCAGCGGCAGGAGCAAGCACCTTAGCAGTGGCGGCTGCTGCAACTTCTTGTTGGTAGAGTTGGTTAGCGCAAATTAGCGCATCCTTCTTGTCTGATGGGACGGTGATGATCGTCACAGGCCCCGGCATCTTCAGGGTGTTGTAGGCGTAATGTGACGCCGCCAGGAACTTGGCCAGCGCTGGGCGGCCAAGGATCCTGTTGTAAGGAAAGGGGATCTTGGCAACATCGAACACAATCCTTTCTGTCATGTAGTTCAGATCACTCCCAATAGTCACGGGCAACGTGATCTTTCCCTTTGGTTGACTTCTTCCCGGGTTGACCCCCTGAAACGTGCCCGTCTCTTCGAGGTCTTCATCAGGAATCTGCAATTTCTGAATCATGGCAGGCGAGATTAAGTTCAGACCGGCCCCGCCATCGACTAGCATCTTTGTCACCTTGAGGTTGTGTATTGTTGGTGAAACCAAGAATGGCAAGCACCCGACTGCAGTAGTGCGATTAGGGTGATCCTCAGTGTCAAAAATGATAGGTGTGCTGGACCACTTCAGCGGCCTTTGGGCATCAAACGACGGTTCTGCCGCTGTAATCTCACGCGCCCACTGTTTAAGCTGTAGGTGAGAGGTATGCAGCGAGGCGCCGCCATCGACGCACATGGCCTCTATAGCTTTCTGAAATTCTTGGTCACCAGACTCATCGTCCTCTTTGTGATCATCATCTTCTGGCTTTTTGTCACGGCCCCGGGCGGGCCTCTCCTGCAGTTTATCTTTGCCGCGACGGCCCGCCTGGCCGTCACACTTCTTGCCGGACCCCTCAGCACCGTCCTGGCCTTTCTCCTTGTCCCGCCTCTCATATTCAGCCGTCTGCTTCTCAGCAAGGAGCTCAACCTATCGGCAGTTCTGGAGATCATGGCCTTTGGTGCGATGGATCTTGCAGTATTGCTTGTCGGAGTTTCCTGGCTTCTCGGTAGCCGCCAAGGCCCGGCAGGCGACACATCTGGCAATTTCCTTGCCGGGGTCATCTGCCTTGGTTTTCTTGGCGGAGCCGGCGTCGTCAGATCCCTCGACAGCAAGCACAGCTTTACCTTTGCGCTTCCTATTGCGGCACTGGCCTTTCTTCGCCGGGGCGGCAGTATCCTCATCTGAGGAGTCGGTTTCCACGCCGGCATCTTCGCCGGGGTACTTCCTTCCCTCTTCAGCTCAGGCACATCTGTCAGCAAGAACATAAAGGTCTGCCACATCTTTCACCTTGTTCATTGCCAGTTCTTCGCGCATCTTGCGGTTACGCACGTTCTGATGGAACGCGCTGATGATGGCGGCAGGGTGAACATCAGGGATATTGTACTGTACCCGGCTGAACCTCTATATATACTTGCGCAGACTCTCGCCTCCCTTCTGGGGAATGACATGCAGGTCGCTTGCTTGGCCATGGGCTTGGTGACCTCCAGTAAAGGCGCCCACAAACTCATGGCACAAATCCAACCAGGAGGAAATAGAGTCTATCGGCAAGTGCATCAACCACGACATGGCGTTGGGTAGATGACTCAAGTAGATATATGGATATTTGCTTGATGAGACGTAAGTCTGGATCTTTTGAAATCATTCGAAAGGTTTTCAAAAATGAAGTAGAAGTTATTGTAACAAGGAAATTATGTTTCTGCAATTTTATTGCAGAAAGGAATATTTGAGTTACAAGTTTAGCAAATGTATGATGATTTGTGAAAAGAGTTTCATAACTTACAACTCCCGGAACACCACTATGAGTGGAATGTCTATGAAGATGTAATCAAACCATTTATGACATGGTAAGATCAAAGTTGACATAAATAAATTCGCCATTATCACTTTTGAAGAGTAATGCTTTAGAGACTGCGGCTTTTACACTGAAAAGAGCTCCATCAGGTCTGTTGAAATGACGGCATGGTATGGTACGCCCAACCATGTTATGTCTTTTCTTAGCATTCGGAATATGGGGCTTGTGTAAAAGGTTACAAACCTATTCGAAATCAGACAAGTTCAACTTTGTAAGTTATCCCAAGTCATTGGGTATTCCCCCACCACTATACCGAGGCAAAGGATTTTTGCCACAAAATGGTATGCTTTTAAAGAGAATAGTTCTTGCAAAAGGGTAAGTGGGAGGACAGTGCAACTCGACGAGATAACAAGTATCTTCGTCATCAGGTCAAAGGAAAGGAACCTTGGAAGTAATTCCAGAATTTCCTGCTGCGACTGATACGGAAGCCTCTACATTATATGTATGGACTTCGTTCGAACTTGTAGCTGAACAACATAGGCAAAGCTCGTGCAAACCTCTTAGGTGCGCAAACGAGATATTGTTGTTAGACAACAGTATACCTATGATACATAAGGAAGCGTTGATGGGCCCTGACTCCGGAATTGGCTGAATTCCAATATAATCCGAGATAGTTTCCATAAATGATTCAAGATTTAAATCTTGATAAACCCTCTGAAAGACATGGAGTCTAACGGATTGTAATGGGACTATAAACTGATATGGATAAAAATGTTTTATCCATTAAGCTCGACTTGTTGCAATAACAAGTTCAAGGAGTTGACTACAATGAGATTGTCTCACCGTAGCAATGCTTAAAGTCGGTTCAGGTTAAACTAGCAATTAATAGATATTTGAAAACGTGAGATATGAAACATGGATGACAAAAGAATTTCCATGAAATGGAATTACAACCTAGGACTTGTATGTGATACATTCCAAAGTATTTTGTTGGTCCAAAGGATGCTAGTAACTATGCTAGCTTCAGAGTTCCAGCAATGGACAGAAGAGAGCAAAATGGAGTTGGAATCTTCGTTTTTTATGGAATTGTCAAAGGGATTTGACTTCATCAATGGGTAACGAAGATGCTTGTGGTTTGAAGAAAGTAAGTGGGAGCATAATAATATTTCTGAAAACCTTGTGTGCTTGACACATTGTTAATTGGAAATAAATTTCTTGACACGAATTAGGACTTCATTTGAAAATAGTTTTTCGATGAAGTTCTTGGGCTAAATAGCCTTGATATTAGGCATAATGATCTATGGAGATAGATTTACCAAATAGGGCTGAGCAAAAATACATATTGACAAGATGCTAAAACCGTTTAGCACTAAGAACGACAAGGAGTGATTCTTGCCGAAGTCCCATGGAAAGAGTTTTTGCAAGAATCAGTGTCCCAAAACACTGATGAGCAAAATACATGATGGAGATTCCACACACTCCTGTGTTTGGATTAATCATGTATTCCATGGTATGTAAAACAACCAGATATGTCCAATACTCCCAAGCTGTTGCGAGTATAGATACCAAAGTGATCAAAAGTATTGATCATGGGACAACAGTGAAAAAGGATCATTGAGTACAAAAGTAGCACTGATGACATGTTTTCTCGCAAGTGGAGATCATGAAGAGTTCATTGTAAAAGGTTACATTGATACAATCTTCATCATTTCTCCATGTGATTTTCGATTTAAATTGAGGGTTTTGTGGAACACACAATATGGTGGTGCAGTTAGTTGGAAATTGTTCCAAACAAGTTACTATGGCGAATTCTATAACAGAGGCGAAGTATGTTGCCGCTTTAGAAGCGATAAAGACAAAGATGTTGAATCATATAGTTCATTCATGAACTTAGTATGGTTCCAAGAAGGCTTTGGTAAATGGGACACTATTGTAGATAGTTGCTCCATAACTCAGTCTGAGAATCAAGTTTCAACCAATGATTCACATATATACAAAGCCAAGTCCGCAGAAAATATGAATTTTGTGAAAGCGTGAAAACATGAGGATATGTAGAGATACACACGGAGCTGAAGTTGTCAGATCCGATGGACATCAGGCTATACCACATGCGAAGCATTTTTTACACCAGTATGCCATAGGTGTAAAGTGCATTAGCATTAACTAGATTATTGAGTCTAGTGCAAGTGGGAGTCTGTAGGAGATATGCCCTAGAGGCAATAATAAATGATATTATTTATCTCCAAGTTCATAATTATGTTTATGTTCCATGCTATAACTGCTAGGGTTCTCGAGTCTGCAATAACACGAGGCTCGGAGGAAGACTCATATGCACGTGTGGAATAATAAACGGTAACAAGTATTCTTAGTTTGGCCTCTAAGACTAGCTCAAGTGCTGCATGATGGTTCTGTTTTCCTGATCATGGGCATGTCTATCCCAACAACTTTGAGGGCACAATGTTAAGAGAACATTTGTGTTGAATCGACCCGGATTGATGTTATGCTACGAGATTCATTCGTCACAAGTTAATGGTACATAACATAGAGATGGTTAATGTTTTCATGATTCCTTAGACCATGAGAGTATCGAGTTCTTCATGCTTGCTTCATGAACTTTGGGGTTTGTTAAACGTCACACGTAAATGGGTGGCTATTACGGCGGCTTACGGGTTCATGGAAAAGTATGTCAAGTAACTTGATAGCTCAAGATTGGGATTTTCTCCTCTGACGATGGAGAGATATCTCTGGGCCCTCTCGGTATTACGGTATCCATCATCGTCGGGCCAGACACTTTGTGATTTGATCACGGGGATGCTGGAACACGGGAACGAGAAAAGAGAACAATACCGGTAACGAGGTAACTGGCATAGTGGACAAGTTGTTGATCCACGGGGATGCCAACATGTCTCACCTCGGGTATTTGTAACATATCACGAAGCAACAGGAATAGCACATGACAACTGGAGGTTCGCTCGAATATTCATTCGTGTGGGTATAGGGGTCAATATGGGTGTCCACGGCTCCGATGTTGATCATTGATCGGAAAGTGTTCCGGTCATGTCTACGCTTCACCGAACCTATAGGGTCACACATTTAAGGGTCATCTATCTGCTGAATACTAGACAGGGAGTTTGAGAGAAAATCACCGAAAAAGTTTCGGACACCGAAATGTTTCGGACAGCGGAAAAGTTCCGCAGAGAGAGGTCATCGGATGAGTTTTGGTGAAACCAAGAAGTTGTTTAGGGATATACTATTAAGTGAAATTGGTTTCGGCACATGCCTGATAATTCTTGGAGGATGCGAGAGTCATTCTGGAAACTTTTTGGAATTTTTCGGGATAAAAGCTAGAATTGATCCGGAGCTGTCTGTACCGGTTTGGTTGCTTTTCGCAGATGAAATTCACTAATCTGAAATTGTTTTGGAATGAATCCAAAATCATTTTAGTGGGTACTGGAATTATTCCAAGACCCACAGAAATATTTTTGGATTTAATGGACATGAAAAATTGTTTTCATGAATAGTGAAAACGCATTCTTTTTTGCTTTTCACAGATGAAATTCACTAAACCGAAATTGGTTCAAAACGCGATGAAAATTATTTTAGTGGGTACTGGAAATGTTCTGAGCCCACATAAATATTTTCAGTTCATATGGACGCTGAAAAATATCATCGTGAATAGTGAAAGTGCTTTTTGCTTGGCTTCTTGGAGAAGCCACCTTGAGGGCCTTTTGGTATTATCCCCTTTGGCTTCTTGGAGAAGCCACCCTTGGGCTTGGCCTATAAATAGAGGTGGAGGGGGCTGCCTAAAGACACACTCTTGCTCTCATACAAATGCCATGCATGATCTGGCTCTCTCTCTCCCTCCCAGCGAAATAGTTTCGTAGAGCCGAAAGGTTGTCTGGGTTCCGGCAGGAACTAGTTCTAGACGGCGAAGCCCTGCCGGATAGATGACACCATATGTGTGCAACCCCGTAGAGAGCTTGTAGTTTCGATCCTTTTGCCCGAGGGGCTGTTTTGATAGTGCCTCCCGATGGGATGTCCAAGTGACGGTCCAAGTTCTGTGAGTCCTCTCGAAGGGTTGTCCGAGTGACTGTCCGAGTTTTGAGGGTCCTCCCGAAGGGCTGTCCGTGACACCGTCCGAGGGACTGTCCGACCGCCTCCCGGAGGGCTGTCCGTCGGGCGGATGAGGGTATACATCCTCGCGGTTGGGTGGATGTAAATCCTAGCTGCGGGGATCTGCACCGTCGTTCGTCATCGACTCTACTTCCGCTGCGCTATGACTCGGTAACGAAAAAGATCAAACCATGTATGCAGTCTCCATAGTGGTCCCGGGCTGGTGCGTAGGTCGGAAATTTTTTGTTTTCTGGTGCGTTACCCTACATTTATTATATCCCTCTTGGATGTCTATCATATTAGGACTAAATTTATAACCAAGCAATTACCATGCTATTTAGAGACTCTCAAAATAGTAGTGAAGCATGAGAGTTCAACAATTTCTATAAAATAAAGCCATTGTCGTGCTCTAAAAAGATATAAGTGAAGCACTAGAGCAAAATTGCCTAGCTCAAAAGATATAAGTGAAGCACATAGAGTATTCTAATAAATCATGATTCATGTGTGTCCCTCTCAGAAGGTGTGTACAGCAAGGATGATTGTGGAAAACTAAAAATCAAAGACTCAAATCATACAAGACGCTCCAAGCAAAACACATGTCATGTGGTGAATACAAATATAGCCTCAAGTAAAGTTACCGATAGACGAAGACGAAAGAGGGGATGCCTTCCGGGGCATCCTCAAGCTTAGGCTCTTGGTTGTCCTTGAATATTACCTTGGGGTGCCTTGGGCATCCCCAAGATTAGGCTCTTGCCACTCCTTATTCCATAGTCCATCAAATCCTTACCCAAAACTTGAAAACTTCACAACACAAAACTCAACAGAAAATCTCATAAGCTCCATTAGTATAAGAAAATAAATCAACACTTTTGGTACTGTTGTGAACTCATTCTTTATTTATATTGGTGTAATATTTACTGCATTCCAACTTTTCCATGGTTCATACCTGATACGTCTCCAATGTATCTTATTGTTCCATGCTATTATATTATCTGTTTTGGATGCTTTATAATATATAATATGCTATTTTATATTATTTTTGGGACTAACATATTAACCTAGAGCCTAGTGCCAGTTTCTGTTTTTTTCCTTTTTTTCGAGTGTCGCAGAAAAGGAATACCAAACGAAGTCCAAACAGAATGAAACCTTTGCCATGATTTTTCTTAGACCAGAAGACAACGAGGAGACTTGGAGATGAAGTCGGAGGAGCCACGAGGCGGCCACAAGGACGGAGGGCGCGCCCCCCACCCTTGTGGGCCCCCCGTGACCCTCCCGACCTAATTCTTTTGCCTATATATTCCCAAATATCCCCAAACCACCAGAGGCATCCACGAAAACACTTTTCCACCGCCGCAACCTTCTGTACCCATGAGATCCCATCTAGGGGCCTTTTCCGGCATCCTGCCGGAGGGGGATTCGATCAAGGAGGGCTTCCAGATCAACTCTATTGCCCTTCTGATGAAGCGTGCGTAGTTTACCATAGACCTACGGGTCCATAGCTAGTAGCTAGATGGCTTCTTCTCTCCCTTTGATTCTCAATACCATGTTCTCTTCGATGTTCTGGGAGATCTATGAAGGAAATATGCCCTAGAGGCAATAATAAAGTTGTTGTTTATATTTCCTTAGATCATGATGAATTTTTATTATTCATGCTAGAATTGTATTAACCGGAAACTTAGTACATGTGTGAATACATAGACAATCTGATTGTCACTAGTATGCCTCTACTTGACTAGCTCGTTAATCAAAGATGGTTATGTTTCCTAACCATAGACATGACTTGTCATTTGATGAATGGGTCACATCATTAGAGAATGATGTGATTGACTTGACCCATTCGTTATCTTAGCACTAAGCTCGTTTAGTTTATTGCTATTGCTTTCTCCATAACTTATACATGTTCCTATGACTGAGATTATGCAACTCCCGAATACTGAAGGAACACTTAGTGTGCTATCAAACATCACAACGTAACTGAGTGACTATAAAGATGCTCTACAGGTGTCTCTGATGGTGTTTGTTGATCTAGCATAGGTCAAGATTAGGATTTGTCACTCCGTGTATCGGAGAGGTATTTCTGGGCCCTCTCGGCAATGCACATCACTATAAGCCTTGCAAGCAATGTGACTAATGAGTTAGATGCGGGATGATGCATTACGGAACAAGTAAAGATACTTGCCGGTAACGAGATTAAACTAGGTATTGAGATACCGACGATCGAATCTTGGGCAAGTAACATACCGATGACAAAGGAACAACGTGTGTTGTTATGCAGTTTGACCAATAAAGATCTTCGTAGAATATGTAGGAACCAATATGAGCATCCATGTTCCGCTATTGGTTATTGACCGGAAGTGAGTCTCGGTCATGTCTACATAGTTCTATAACCCGTAGGGTCCGCATGCTTAACGTTCAATGATGATCGGTATGATGAGTTTATGTGTTTTGATGTACCGAAGGTAGTTCAGAGTCCCGGGTGTGATCACGGACATGACGAGGAGTCTCGAAATGGTCGAGACATAAAGATTGATATATTGGAAGGCTATGTTCGGACACCGGAATGGTTTCGGATAAGTTCGGGCAATTACCGGAGTACCCGGGGGTTACAGGAACCCCCCGGGGAGTCAATGTGCCTTAATGGGCCATGGTGGGAGAGAGAAGGAGGCGGCCAAGTGGGGGTGCCCCCCTAAGCCCAATCTGGATTGGGGAGGGGGGCGGCCCCCCTTTCCTTCTCTCCTTCTCCTCTTCCTTCTTCTCCTACTCCAACTAGGGAAAAGGGGGAAACCTACTCCTACTAGGAGTAGGAATCCCCCTTGGGGCGCGCCATAGAGAGGGACGGCCCTCCCCTCCTCCACTCCTTTATATATGGGGGAGGGGCACCCCATAGACACATAAAGTGATTGTTTAGCTGTGTGCGGTGCCCCCGACCATAGAATTCCACCTCGGTCATATCGTTGTAGTGCTTAGGCGAAGCCCTATGCCGTTAACTCCATCATCACCGTCATCACACTGTCGTGCTGAAGAATCTCTCCCTCGGCCTCAACTGGATCAAGAGTACGAGGGACATCACCGAGCTGAACGTGTGCAGATCGCGGAGGTGTCGTGCATTCGGTACTTGATCGGTTGGATCGCGAAGACGTTCTACTACATCAACCGCGTTCCATAACGCTTCCGCTTTAGGTCTATGAGGGTACGTAGACATACTCTTCCCTTCTCGTTGCTATGCATCTAGATAGATCTTGCGTGATCGTAGGTATTTTTTGAAATACCGCATTTCCCCAATAGGGCATCCGAGCCAGGTCTATGCGTAGATGTTATATGCACGAGTAGAACACAAAGGATTTGTGGGTGTGGGTATATACATATTGCTTGCCGTCACTAGTTAATTCTTCATTCAGCGGTATTGTTCGATGAAGCGGCTCAGACCGACATTACGCGTACGCTTACGCGAGACTGGTTCTACCGACGTGCTTCGCACACAGGTGGCTAGTGGGTGTCTGTTTCTCCAACTTTAGTTGAATTGGTTTCAATGTACAGGGTTCTTTCTGAAGATCAAAAAGCAATCACTATGCTACGTTATGGTTTTGATGCGTAGGTAAGAACGGTTCTTGCTAGAAGCCCGTAGCAGCCACGTAAAACATGCAACAACAAACTAGAGGACGTCTAACTTGTTTTTGCAGGGCATGTTGTGATGTGATATGGTCAAGACGTGATTATATAAATTGTTGTATGAGATGATCATGTTTTGTAACACTGTTATCGGCAATTGGCAGGAGCCATATGGTTGTCGCTTTATTGTATGAAATGCAATTGCCATGTAATTGCTTTACTTTATCACTAAACGGTAGAGATAGTCGTAGAAGCAATAGTTGGCGAGACGACAATGATGCTTCGATGGAGATCAAGGTGTCAAGCAGGTGATGATGGTGATCATAACGGTGCTTTGGAGATGGAGATCAAAAGGCACAAGATGATGATGTCAATATCATATCACTTATTTGATTGCATGTGATGTTTATCCTTTATGCATCTTATTTTGCTTAGTACGGCGGTAGCATTATAAGATGATCTCTCACTAAATTTCAAGGTACAAGTGTTCTCCCTGAGTATGCACCGTTGCTACAGTTCGTCGTGCCGAGACACCACGTGATGATCGGGTGTGATAAGCTCTACGTTCACATACAACGGGTGCAAGCTAGTTTTGCACAAGCAGAATACTCGGGTTAAACTTGACGAGCCTAGCATATGCAGATATGGCCTCGGAACACTGAGACCGAAAGGTTGAGCGTGAATCATATAGTAGATATGATCAACATAGTGGTGTTCACCATTGAAAACTACTCCATCTCACGTGATGATCGGACATGGTTTAGTTGATATGGATCACGTGATCACTTAGATGATTAGAGGGGTGTCTATCTAAGTGGGAGTTCTTAAGTAATATGATTAAATTGAACTTTAATTTATCATGAACATTACTACCTGATAGTATTTTGCATGTCTATGTTGTTATAGATAAATGGCCCGTGGTGTTGTTCCGTTGAATTTTAATGCGTTCCTAGAGAAAGCTAAGTTGAAAGATGATGGTAGCAATTACACGGACTGGGTCCGTAACTTGAGGATTATCCTCATTGCTGCACAGAAGAATTACGTCCTGGAAGCACCGCTCGATGACAAGCCTGCTGCAGATGCTGCTGACAACGTTAAGAACGCCTGGCAAAGCAAAGCTAATGATTACTCGATAGTTTAGTGTGCCATGCTTTACGGCTTAGAACCGGGACTTCATCGACATTTTGAACGTCATAGAGCATATGAGATGTTCCAGGAGTTGAAGTTAATATTTCAAGCAAATGCCTGATTGAGAGATATGAAGTCTCCAATAAGTTCTACAGCAGCAAAATGGAGGAGAATAGTTCTGTCAGTGAAAACATACTCAGAATGTCTGGGTACCACAACCACTTGACTCAGCTGGGAGTTAATCTTCTTGATGATAGTGTCATTGACAGAGTTCTTCAATCACTGCCACCAAGCTACAAGAGCTTCGCGATGAACTATAATATGCAAGGGATGGATAAGACAATTCACGAGCTCTTCGCAATGCTAAAGGCTGCGGAGGTAGAAATCAAGAAGGAGCATCAACTGTTGATGGTCAACCAGACCACCGGTTTCAAGAAGAAGGGCAAACGGAAGAAGGGGAAACTTCAAGAAGAACAGCAAGAAAGTTGCTGCTCAAGTGAAGAAACCCAAGTCTGGACCTAAGCCTGAGACTGAGTGCTTCTACTACAAAGGGACTGGTCACTGGAAGCGGAACCGCCCCAAGTATTTGGCGGATAAGAAGGATGGCAAAGTGAAAGGTATCATTGATATACATGTTATTGATGTGTACCTTACTAATGCTCGTAGTAGCGCCTGGGTATTTGATACTGGTTCTATTGCTAATATTTGCAACTCGAAACAGGAGCTACGTATTAAGCGAAGATTGGCTAAGGACGAGGTGACGATGCGCGTGGGAAATGGTTCCAAAGTTGATGTGATCGCCGTCGGCACGCTACCTCTACATCTACCTTCGGGATTAGTTTTAGACCTGAATAATTGTTATTTGGTGCCAGCGTTAAGCATGAACATTATATCTAGATCTTGTTTGATGTGAGATGGTTATTCATTTAAATCAGAGAATAATGGTTGTTCTATTTATATGAGTAATATCTTTTATGGTCATGCACCCTTGATGAGTGGTCTATTTTTACTAAATTTTGATAGTAGTGATACACATATTCATAGTATTGAAGCCAAAAGATATAAATTTAATAATGATAGTGCCACTTATTTTTTGCACTACCGTTTGGGTCATATTGGTGTAAAGCGCATGAAGAAACTCCATGCTGATGGACTTTTGGAATCACTTGATTATGAATCACTTGATGCTTGCGAACCATGCCTCATGGGCAAGATGACTAAGACTCCCTTCTCTGGAACAATGGAACGAGCAACGGACTTCTTGGAAATAATACATACTAATGTATGCGGTCCGGTGAGTGTTGATGCTCGTGGCGGGTATCGTTATTTTCTGACCTTCATAGATGATTTGAGCAGATATGGGTATATCTACTTTGTAACATCCCAAATTTTCAATTTGGAATGTTATACATTAGATAATCATTGCATACCATATTTTATTTTTGCATTTTGGTTGATCCTACAAATTCTACGCAACTCAATGACCCACGGAGAGAGTTGGGAATTTCGTTATTTTCATATTTGAGTTTTCTCAAATTTTGAGAATAGGATCATTTGATTTTATTTATGTTATCATCAATTATTTCTATTACAAAAATATGAGAGAGGGAATAAAATGACTTTCCCAAAATAAAGAAATATTGAGGATTTAATAAAAAAAATCAAATAAGATTTTATTTTGGATTTTTTCGGTGTTTTATTTGAATTTAGGAAAAATGTGCGTTTTTCAAATTTGCATTTAGGTCCCAAATAAATGTTCACCTTGTGCGGCTTGATTTTAGAAGCCCGTGAAAATTTATTTCGGAATTTTTGGAGTCTGTTTAGTATTTATTTTTATTTTTCTTCTGCGCGTAATTAATTAATTAAAAAAAGAAAAAAAATCGAACCGACCTAGGGCCATGTCCGACTAGGACTCCCGGCCCGTTAGGCTATTTAAGCCGGGGGAAGGCCCAGACAGAGCTAACCCTAGCCCGAGCCACCCCCAGCTCACGCCGCCGCCGCCGCCGCCCTGCCGCCGCCGCACCGCCTCGCCGCCGCACGCCGCCCGAGGTCCGCCACCGCCTCGAAATCCGCGCCGGTTTTTTTTTGAAAAACCGTTTGGTTTTTCCGTCGGTTTTTTTAGATTCGGTTTTTTTTAAATAGATCGGTTTTTCTGGTTAATTTAATTTAGCCAGCGTTCGTCGTTTTTCTTTTTCTCGGATTAAATCTGCGATTTTTCTGATCGCGATTCCTGATCCGATTTTCGTTTTAGTATCACTTTTCGCTCGTTTATCGGAATCAGGTGATTCAAGCGCCTAGAGTTTCGTCTCGAAACCCTCTATACGTTTAACCAACTTAAACAAGATTTTGCTACTGTAAAATTTACCCTAGATCCAGATTAGTAGAACGAAGTTGTTTTCTTTCACCGTTTGACTTTCGTTGCTTCGTTCGATTTGTTTCTTTTTGCCAACCGGAGTTCTTAAGTTGAACCTTCTGGTTAGATCTCTTATTTGAGTTTTACCCGTGCATTAGATGAGTACTTATTGTATGCTTGTTTGTTTGTCTGTGATAGAACACCCATAGTGCGACGCTTGTTACTTCAAATCTCTAGGTTTCCCGGATCATCTGCAAGGCAAGTAACACTTTGATCATACCTTTTCTACTACCCAGTTTTATTGCATTAGATCAATCCTCACACATTGCATGATTAGGATCTAATTAAATTGTGGGATGGGAAGTAGTTGAGGTAGTACCTATTACCTGTTTATTATCAAACCTTTGGGAGTTACTTCTACGTTTGCTTATTATGCCATGCTATGCTATTAGACGTGGATTGGGTGAGTGATATCCATGACAGATGTGAGTTTTGTTAATTAATGGTTTATCTAAGGTGGCAACCTAAACACACATCTGGGTGGATTGAGGTACCTGGGTATTCCAGGATTGCCTGTTTTCTTTTGGACCGCCACCCAGGCTCAAAGGGATCATGAGACTATTCATACTAGAAACTTCCGTGTGCAGCCACAAGCTATTATGGGCTCTAGCATAGTTACCTAAGTCATGCGAACTCTTACAGTGGTAGACTAGCAGATGTAGGTGGTACGGTCTGCCTGATCGTAAGGTGCTAGCGCTTCTGAAAGACTATGTCTCGGTCATCCGTCTTCTCAAACACCCTGTAGTGCGAGAAACCCAACGGAGGCGATCGAGTCTTATGGGGAAAGTGCGCAAACCTCTGCGGAGTGCAACAAACTAATCATGGTTAGCCGTGTCCCCGGTTATGGACATCTTGAGTATCTAGTACCTGGATTATCATGTGAAACTCAACATGTTACTCTAAAATTAATTTTGTTGGGTTATGTTTAATGATGATGCTTAATTGGGATTGAGAATGCTGTCAACCATTCTCAATGTTTAACAACTACCATGATAGATAAGTAAATCTTATTCCTTTGAAGTAGGGAAAATTTGGCTTTACGCAAAACTGTAACCATAGAGCTTTCCACCAGCCAAATATGCATATAGTATAGCTGTTTCATTCCATTACTCTCTATGTGTTACATTGCCAGCATATTCCATGTGCTGACCCGTTTCGGGCTGCAACGTTAATGTTGCAGACTTTTCAGACGACAATTAAGGAGTTTTAGGTCGTGGTTCTATACTCAGTGATGCCGTTGGAGTTGATGGACTCACTTATCTTCCAAGCCTTCCGCTGTATCATTATTAGATGGCCTTAAGCCATATTTATTGTAATAAGTTCTCTTTTGAGACACTCGATGTAATAAGTGTGTGATTGCTACTCTGCTATAAATCCTCCGAGTACTGTGTGGTGTCAGCATTACTGATCCAGGGATGACACCGGAGCACAGAGATCAGACTGTTTGAGGTCTGGTCGCTACAGAGATGGTATCAGAGCACACGCTGACTGTAGGACACGATCACTAAGATAAAAGACCTAGATCACTATCCACTCTCTTCTCTTCTGACTTCTCATCTTTTCTACTCTTTTAGGATGGCAGATGCAAGGAACAAGTTCACGCAACCGGATGAAGATACACCCTTTGGACGTCACTTGAAGGAAGTCACTAGATACCTGAATATAGGAGTACCAGGCTTCACAGGAACCTATAACGCCACTTTACCTGAAGAAGAGCGCTGGATGATTCAAGTTCAAGTTCCAGGAAGGACGTTCACGCCAGTCATTGAGCCCATAGAGTTTTCTTTTGATGCACCAACTTGGAGTCTAGGAAAGAGCATGGCAGCTCACATCGCCATGAGACGCATTGGAGAAGTCTACCGCAAGGATCTCAAGGATACTATCTACCAGATTTGTGGGCGCCGAGATGAACACTGGGAGATGATCAGCACCAGGAAGGATAGATCAATCGCAGCTTTTATCCAGGAGTTAAATCAGCACATTCGACGACAGGAGAACCGGATGTGCGCCGACATGATAGATCTGAAGAAGGCTAAGACTAGAATCAAGGAACTGGAGGAAGAACTCAAGGCTACACGTGAAGATTATGAAGAGGAAATTGAAGTATTGGTGGAGAAGAATGACGACCTGATCAAGAAGATTGGAATATTTATGGGAGGCCCTACGCTAGTAGAGGAAGACGAAGAACCCAAGGAGATTAGCCCGAAAGACTACATCATCATTGATGGCACCGACTCAGATCCAGATAGTAGCGATGATGACTATGTTGATGAAGCTGGAGCAGATATCATGGAGTCTGCAACTGAAGAATATTTCTAGTAGAACACCTCATCAGTAGTAGTAGTCCACCATGTAAATATAGTAGTCCGAGCACTTTTGCGATAGATAGATCGATTGTATGCCCTTGTTTGATTGATTGAAGTGAATTGTTTGCTTTTGCCTCATGTGCATATGGGTAGTGTTTTCTCTTTAGACCCCCTCTATTCTTAAATCTCATCTTTTCTAAAACCCTCAGATGCCTCCGAGACGTGACCCCGGATTCACCTTTCCACCGGAGCTCACCTAGTTGATCCAGCAGCAGAACACATTGATGCAGTTGCTAGTCCAGAATCAGAATCAAGGGAACAACAACAACAACAACCCAGCACCACCACCACCACATGTTGATCACTTAGCCCGTTTTCTTAGGCTGAATCCGCCGGTGTTTTCCAGTAGCACCGAGCCGATAGTAGCAGATGATTGGCTCCGCAAGACAGCTAGGGAATTGACCACAGCAGGATGCACAGATGCAGAGAAGGTGAAGTTTGCCGCACATCAGCTAGAAGGACCCGCAGCATCATGGTGGGAGAATTTCACAGCCACTTTCCCAGTCGACACTATCACATGGGACCAGTTTCAGCAGGCCTTTCGTACTGCCCATGTTTCAGCAGGAGCTATGGCCATGAAGAAGCATGAGTTTCGCAACTTACGCCAAGGAGGACGGACAGTTGGCTAGTATGTGGAGGACTTTAGTAAGTTAGCACGTTATGTGCCAGATGACGTCGCTACGGATGCAGCTAAGCAGGAGAAGTTTCTGGAAGGACTAAATGATGAGTTGAGCATGCAGTTGATGGTAGCAACCTTCAACAACTACCAGGAGTTGGTAGATCGTGCTCTTATGATTGAAGGGAAGCAGCAGCAAATTGAGAATCGCAAGAGGAAGTATGGACAAGGGAAGTACAATTCAGGAGCTCAGTAGAAGCCACCTTTTACCCCTAGACCGGGAGGACATTTTTAGCATACCCATGGAGGAGGTAGCTCGCACAATCACAATGGCACCAAGAATGGTAATGGCAATGGAGGAAGCAACGGCCAGAACCGCACCAACCCATCAACCCCAGCCAAGAAGGACCTGAGCCAAGTCACTTGCTTTAAGTGTCAGAAGACCGGACATTATGCCAATGAATGTCCTGAAGGCCAAAATGGCAATGGAAGTTCTGGGAAGAAGCCGAACCCTTTCAACAGGGGACAGGTGAACCACGTTAGCATGGAGGAGGTTGAAGCTCAGCCCGATGCAGTAATAGGTAAGTTTTTGGTTAAGTCATTTACTACACTCGTTCTTTTTGATACTGGTGCATCGCATTCATACATCTCAAGGGGATTTGTGGATAAGTATAACCTATCAACCCAAGCCCTTAGGTCACCCACGTTAGTAACCTCACCTGGAGCAGAGTATGTGGCTAGTCTATGGTGTGATCGGTTACCATTAAGGATTGATAACTATGTTTTCCCCTCAGACCTAATAGTATTGGAATCCCAAGGATTGGATGTGATATTAGGCATGGATTGGTTATCAAAGTATGAAGGGAATATTGAATGTGCTAGTAAGTCAATTTTGCTTACCACCCCAGAAGGGAGAAGGAACAAGTATGTATCCCGGCATGTGCCAAGGAGGACTCAAGTAAATTGCCTAACAGGAGTTGTGCAGGAGGAAGTACCAGTGGTAAGGGATTTCCCTGAAGTATTTCCACAGGAGTTGCCAGGCATGCCACCGGATAGAGATATTGAGTTTTTGATTGAGCTATTGCCAGGCACAGGGCCAATATCAAAGAGACCATATAGGATGCCAGCAAAGGATTTGGTGGAAATTAAGAAGCAGATTAAGGAGTTACTGGATAAGGGATATATCCGCCCAAGTTCTTCGCCTTGGGGATCGCCAGTACTTCTAGTGGAGAAGAAGGATGGATCGTTAAGGATGGTTGTTGATTATCGAGGATTGAATGAAGTAACGATCAAGAACAAGTACCCACTACCAATGATCAATGATCTGTTTGATCGATTGCAAGGAGCTAAGGTATTTTCCAAGATCGATCTGCGATCAGGATACCACCAGTTGAAGATTCGAGAACAGGATATTCCGAAGACAGCTTTTACCACCAGGTATGGGCTGTACGAGTATACCGTTATGTCATTTGGTCTGACTAACGCACCTGCCTATTTTATGAACATGATGAACAAAGTGTTTATGGAGTTCTTGGATAAGTTCGTCGTAGTGTTCATTGATGATATCCTGGTTTATTCGAAGAATGAAGAGGAGCATAAGGAGCATTTGCGTTTGGTACTTGGAAAGCTCATAGAACATCAATTATATGCCAATTTCAGCAAATGTGAGTTCTGGTTGAAGGAAGTAGGATTCCTCGGACACGTTATATCTGGAGAAGGTATAGCAGTTGATCCCACTAAAGTTGATACCGTGACCAAGTGGGAAGCCCCAACAATAGTTGGAGAGATCCGGAGTTTTCTTGGACTCGCAGGATACTACCAGAGATTTATTGAGAATTTCTCAAAGATTGCGAAGCCTATGACTGAGTTGTTAAAGAAAGATACCAAGTTCATATGGACAGAGGAATGTGAGGCTAGTTTCCAGGAGTTGAAGAAACGCTTGGTTACCTCACCAGTGTTGATTTTCCCAGACCAGACCAAAGATTATGAGGTGTATTGCGACGCTTCATGTCGAGGACTTGGAGCAGTGCTTATGCAGGAAGTGAGAGTTGTTTCATATGCCTCACGACAGCTTAAGCCTCATGAGTTGAATTATGCTACGCATGATTTGGAGTTAGCAGCCGTAGTGCATGCACTGAAGACTTGGAGACATTTTCTGATTGGAAACCATTGCGAGGTGTATACGGATCAAAAGAGTTTGAAGTACATTTTCACACAGAAGGAGTTGAATCTCAAACAAAGGAGATGGTTGGAACTCATCAAGGATTATGATATGAAATTGCATTATCACCCCGAAAAGGGTAATGTAGTAGCCGACACATTAAGCCGTAAGAGTCATGTCAACACCCTAATGACGGGAGAATTACCAAGGGAGTTAGTCGCAAATCTTCGAGAGTTATGTTTAGAAATAGTCCCGAGAGGCTATGTAGCAGCATTGGAGATTCAGTCTACATTGATGGATAAAATCAGAGAAGCCCAAAGGACTGACAAAGAGATTGCCTCCGTTAAGGAGAAACTGAGCAAAGGAAAAGCTAAGGGATTTCGTGAGGATGAGCACGATACCCTATGGTTTGAAGACCGTATTTACGTGCCCAATGACCTGGAGATCAGGAAGTTGATACTGCAAGAGGCACATGATTCACCATATTCGATTCACCCAAGAAATACCAAGATGTATTTGGATTTGAAGGATATTTTCTAGTGGACCGGAATGAAGAAGGATATTGCGGAGTACGTAGCAGTTTGTTATGTATGTCAGAGAGTGAAGGCAGAGCATCAGAAGCCAACAGGATTGCTACAACCATTGCCGATACCCGAATGGAAGTGGGATAAGCTAGGCATGGATTTTATCACGGGATTGCCCAGGACTCGTTCAGGCTATGACTCGATTTGGGTTGTAGTAGATCGATTGACGAAAGTAGCTCATTTCATCCCAGTAAAGACCACTTACACCAGTGCTAAGTTGGCAAAGATATACATGACCAGGATCGTATGTTTGCATGGAGTTCCGAGGAGTATCGTATCAGATAGAGGAACCCAGTTTATTTCAAAGTTCTGGAAGCAGTTGCATGAAACTTTGGGTACCAGGCTAGAATTCAGTACAGCTTTTCATCCACAGACAGATGGACAGACCAAGAGAGTCAATCAGATTTTGGAGGATATGCTGAGAGCTTGTGCGCTAGATTATGGATCTAGTTGGGACGATAATTTGCCATATGCAGAGTTCTCTTACAACAACAGTTACCAAACTAGTTTAAAGATGGCCCCTTTCGAAGCCTTGTACGGAAGGACGTGCAGGACACCGTTATCGTGGGACGAAGTTGGAGACCGCCAGTTGTTTGGACCTGACTTGATTAAAGAGTCTGAACAGAAGGTGAAGTTGATTCGCGATAGGCTCAAGGTAGCCCAGTCCAGACAGAAAAGTTATGCAGATTCTAAACGCAAGGAGACAGTTTACGAAGTCGGAGATAGAGCTTATCTTCGAGTATCTCCACTTCGGGGAACAAAGCGTTTTGGAGTTAAAGGGAAGTTAGCACCGCGATTTGTAGGACCATATCGAGTTTTGGAGCGTATGGGAGAAGTGGCCTACAAGTTGGAATTGCCCGAAGGATTGTCAGGAGTTCATTATGTGTTCCACGTTTCTCAGTTAAAGAAATGTCACACGGAGATGGTTGACATACCGTTGAGAGACACAGTACCCTTGGAAACTATTCAGTTGGATAATGATTTGACGTACGAGGAGAAACCAATTAAGATCCTCGAGTTTGCCAGCCGAGTTACTCGCAGCAAGGTTATCAAGTTTTGCAAAGTTCAGTGGAGCCACCACACAGAGGATGAAGCCACCTGGGAGCGAGAAGAAGATTTGCTCAAGGACCACCCTCACCTATTTTCTAGCCAACCCGAATCTCGAGGGCGAGATTCATCTTAAGGGGGGTAGGTTTGTAACATCCCAAATTTTCAATTTGGAATGTTATACATTAGATCATCATTGCATACCATATTTTATTTTTGCATTCTGGTTGATCCTAGAAATTCTACGCAACTCAATGACCCACGGAGAGAGTTGGGAATTTCGTTATTTTCATATTTGAGTTTTCTCAAATTTTGAGAATAGGATCATTTGATTTTATTTATTTTATCATTAATTATTTCTATTACAAAAATATGAGAGAGGGAATAAAATGACTTTCCCAAAATAAATAAATATTGAGGATTTAATAAAAAAATCAAATAAGATTTTATTTCGGAGTTTTTCGGTGTTTTATTTGAATTTAGGAAAAATATGCGTTTTCCAAAATTGCATTTAGGTCCCCAATAAATGTTCACCTTGTGTGGCTTAATTTTAGAAGCCTGTGAAAATTTATTTCGGAATTTTTGGCGTCCGTTTAGAAAAAATCGAACCGACCTAGGGCCGTGTCCGACTAGGACTCCCGGCCCGTTAGGCTATTTAAGCCGGGGGGGAGGCCCAGCCAGAGCTAACCCTAGCCCGAGCCGCCCCCAGCTCCCGCCGCCGCCGCCGCCGCCAACGGACGCCACCGCCACTGCACGCCGCCCGAGGTCCGCCGCCGCCTCAAAATCTGCGCCGGTTTTTTTATTTTTTTCGAAAAACCGTTCGTTTAGTTTTTCTGGTTTTTTCCGTTGGTTTTTTTTAGATTCGGTTTTTTTAAGTAGATCGGTTTTTCCGGTTTATTTAATTTAGCGAGCGTTCGTTGTTTTTCTTTTTCTCGGATTAAATCCGCGATTTTTCTGATCGTGATTCCTGATCCGATTTTCGTTTTAGTATAACTTTTCGCTCGTTTATCGGAATCAGGTGATTCAAGCGCCTAGAGTTTCGTCTCGAAACCCTCTATCCGTTTAACCAACTTAAACAAGATTTTGCTACTGTAAAATTTGCCCTAGATCCAGATTAGTAGAACGAAGTTGTTTTCTTTCGCCGTTTGACTTTCGTTGCTTTGTTCGATTTGTTTCTTTTTGCCAACCGGAGTTCTTAAGTTGAACCTTCTGGTTAGATATCTTATTTGAGTTTTACCAGTGCATTAGATGAGTACTTATTGTATGCTTGTTTGTTTGTCTGCGATAGAATACCCGGAGTGCGACGCTTGTTACTTCGAATCTCTAGGTTTCCCGGATCATCTGCAAGGCAAGTAACACTTTGATCATACCTTTTCTACTACCCAGTTTTATTGCATTAGATCAATCCTCACACATTGCATGATTAGGATCTAATTAAATTGTGGGATGGGAAGTAGTTGAGGTAGTACCTATTACCTGTTTATTATCAAACCTTTGGGAGTTACTTCTACGTTTGCTTATTATGCCATGCTATGCTAGTAGACGTGGATTGGGTGAGTGATATCCATGACAGATGTGAGTTTTGTTAATTAATGGTTTATCTAAGGTGGCAACCTAAACACACATCTGGGTGGATTGAGGTACCTGGGTATTCCAGGATTGCCTGTTTTCTTTTGGACCGCCACCCAGGCTCAAAGGGATCATGAGACTATTCATACTAGAAACTTCCGTGTGTAGCCACAAGCTATTATGGGCTCTAGCATAGTTACCTAAGTCATGCGAACTCTTACAGTGGTAGACTAGCAGATGTAGGTGGTACGGTCTACCTGATCATAAGGTGCTAGCGCTTCTGAAAGACTATGTCTCGGTCATCCGTCTTCTCAAACACCCTGTAGTGCGAGAAACCCAACGGAGGCGATCGAGTCTTGTGGGGAAAAGTGCGCAAACCTCTGCAGAGTGCAACAAACTAATCATGGTTAGCCGTGTACCCAGTTATGGACAACTTGAGTATCTAGTACCTGGATTATCATGTGAATCTCAACATGTTACTCTAAAATTAATTTTGTTGGGTTATGTTTAATGATGATGCTTAATTGGGATTGAGAATGCTGTCAACCATTCTCAATGTTTAACAACTACCATGATAGATAAATAAATCTTATTCCTTTGAAGTAGGGAAAAATTGGCTTTATGCAAAACTGTAACCATAGAGCTTTCCACCAGCCAAATATGCATATAGTATAGCTGTTTCATTCCATTACTCTCTATGTGTTACATTGCCAGCATATTCCATGTGTTGACCCGTTTCGGGCTGCAACGTTAATGTTGCAGACTTTTCAGACGACGATTAAGGAGTTTTAGGTTGTGGTTCTATACTCAGTGATGCCGTTGGAGTTGATGGACTCACTTATCTTCCAAGCCTTCCGCTGTTATCGTTATTAGATGGCCTTAAGCCATATTTATTGTAATAAGTTCTCTTTTGAGACACTCGATGTAATAAGTGTGTGATTGCTACTCTGATATAAATCCTCCGAGTACTGTGTGGTGTCAGCATTACTGATCCAGGGATGACACCGGAGCACAGAGATCAGACTGTTTGAGGTCTGGTCGCTACATACTTGATGAAAAATAAGCCTGAAACATTTCAAAAGTTCAAAGAATTTCAGAGTGAAGTGGAAAATCATCGTAACAAGAAAATAAAGATTCTACGATCTGATCGTTGACGAGAATATTTGAGTTAAGAGTTTGGTCTTCATTTGGAACAATGCAGAATAGTTTTGCAACTCACGTCACCTGGAACACCACAGCGTAATGGTGTGTCCGAACATCGTAACCACACTTTATTAGATATGGTGCGATCTATGATGTCTCTTACTAATTTACTACTATCGTTTTGGGGTTATGCTTTAGAGATGGTTGCATTCACGTTAAATAGGGCACAATCGAAATCCGTTGAGACAACACGTTATGAACTATGGTTTGGCAAGAAACCCAAGTTGTCGTTTCTTAAAGTTTGGGGCTGCGATGCTTATGTGAAAAAGCTTCAACCTGATAAGCTCGAACCCAAATCGGAGAAATGTTTCTTCATAGGATACCCAATATAGACTGTTGGGTGCACCTTCTATCATAGATCCAAAGGCAAGATATTCGTTGCTAAGAATGGATCCTTTCTAGAGAAGGAGTTTCTCTAGAAAGAAGTGAGTGGAGGAAAGTAGAACTTGATGAGGTAATTGTACCTACTCCATTATTGGAAAGTAGTTCATCACAGGAATCAGTTCCAGTGATTCCTACACCAACTAGTGAGGAAGCTAATGATGATGATCATGAAACTTCTATCAAGTTACTACCGAACCCCGTAGGTCAACCAGAGTAGGATCCACACCAGAGTGGTACGTTAATCCTGTTCTAGAAGTCATGTTACTTGACCATGACAAACTTACGAATTAAAAGTGATGATGAGAACAAAGTATGGAATTTGGTTGACTTGCCCTATGATCGGCAAGCCATAGAGAATAAATGGATCTTCAAGAAGAAGACTGACGCTGACGGTAATGTTACTGTCTACAAAGCTCGACTTGTTGCGAAAGGCTTTCTACAAGTTCAAGGAGTTGACTAAGATGAGACCTTCTCACCCGTAGTGGTGCTTAAGTCCGTCTGAATCATGTTAGCAATTGCCGCATTTTATGATTATGAAATTTGGGAAATGGATGTCAAAACTGCATTTCTTAATGGATATCTTAAAGAAGAGTTGTATATGATGCAACCAGAAGGTTTTGTCGATCCAAAAGGTGCTAAAAAAGTGTGTAAGCTCCGGTGATACATTTATGGACTGGTGCAAGCATATCGGAATTGCAATATACGCTTTGATAGTGTGATCAAAGCATGTGGTTTTATACAGACTTTTGGAGAAGCCTATATTTACAAGAAAGTGAGTGGGAGCTCTCTAGCATTTCTGATATTATATGTGGATGACATATTGTTAATCGGAAATGATACTGAATTTCTGAATAGCATAAAAGGATACTTGAATAAGAAATTTTCAATGAAAGACCTCGGCGAAGCTGCTTATATATTGGGCATCAAGATCTATATAGATAGATCAAGATGCTTGATTGGACTTTCACAAAGCACATACCTTGATAAAGTTTTGAAGAAGTTCAAAATGGATCAAGCAAAGAAAGGGTTCTTGCCTGTGTTACAAGGTGTGAAGTTGACTCAATGCCCGACCACTGAAGAAGATAGAGAGAAAATGAATGTCATTCCCTATGCTTCAGCCATAGGTTCTATCATGTATGCAATGTTGTGTACCAGACCTGATGTGTGCCTTGCTATTAGTTTAGTAGGGAGGTACCAAAGTAACCCAAGAGTGGATCACCGGACAACGGTCAAGAACATCCTGAAATACCTAAAAAGGACTAAGGATATGTTTCTCGTTTATGGAGGTGACAAAGCGCTCGTCGTAAACGGTTACGTCGAGGCAAGCTTTGACACTGATCCAGATGACTCTAAGTCACAAACTGGATACATATTATTATTGAATGGTGGAGCTGTCAGTTGGTGCAAGTCTAAGCAAAGCGTCGTGGCGGGATCTACGTGTGAAGCGGAATACATAGCTGCTTCGGAAGCAGCAAATGAAGGAGTCTGGATGAAGGAGTTCATATCCGATCTAGGTGTCATACCTAGTGCATTGGGTCCAATGAAAATATTTTGTGACAATACTGGTGCAATTGCCTTGGCAAAGGAATCAAGATTTCACAAGAGAACCAAGCACATCAAGAGACGCTTCAATTCCATCCGCAATCAAGTCAAGGAGGGAGACATAGAGATTTGCAAGATACATACAGATCTGAATGTTGCAGACTCGTTGACTAAGCCTCTCTCACGAGCAAAGCATGATCAGCACCAAGACTCCATGGGTGCTAGAATCATTACTATGTAATCTAGATTATTGACTCTAGTGCAAGTGGGAGACTGAAGGAAATATGCCCTAGAGGCAATAATAAAGTTGTTATACATATTTACTTATATCATGATAAATGTTTATTATTCATGCTAGAATTGTATTAACCGGAAACTTAGTACATGTGTGAATACATAGACAAACAGAGTGTCACTAGTATGCCTCTACTTGAGTAGCTTTGTAACACCCCGGATGTAACTTGCCATATTTATAACTCTGACTCTTGCCATTTTCGGAGATTCCCTTCGTGGTTGGGTTTTGTCTTCGTTTTGCTTTTTGTTCATGTCGTGCATTTCATATCATGTCATCATGTGCATCGCATTTGCATTCGTGTTCGTCTCATGCATCCGAGCACTTTCCCCGTTGTCCGTTTCGCAATCCGACACTCCCACATGCACTGGCGCACCCCTCATGTCTCTTTTCGTGAGCGGGAGTTAAACGTTCTCGGAATGGGCCGAGATTTGTCAAGTGGTCTTCGTACATCACCGGTAGACCGCCTATCAAATTTCGTTCCATTTGGAGTCCATTTGATACCCCCAACGTTTAACCGGGTAACCGCAACAGCCTGTTTGGGTTGCAGCCCAACACCCCTCCAAAACAGCCCAATAACCCATCTAAACCATCTCCATGTCCTCCATCGTTGGATCATGATCGTGTGGGCGAAAACCGCACCCCATTTGGACACTCCAAACTCCCTCTACCTATAAATATGTGCATCCCCTTCAAAATCCGGGTCCAAACCCTAAAAAAATCATCCCCGCCACCACCGGACGCGTCCGCGACGGCCGGCCACATCCGCCGCCGCCGCCAGACGAATCCCCCGTGCACCGCCCGCTCCGCCGCCACCACGCACCCGCGCCCGACGCCGTGTCCTCTGCCGCCCTCCGTCCTCCACCGCCGTCGCGCCGGATCCGGCCGGAGTTCGTCGCCCGACCACCTTCCTCCTCTCCGGCCACCTCTCCGGCCAACTCCGGCGAGGCCCCCCAGATCAGAACGAGATCCACCACCCCCGTCAACCAAATGCCATCCTGTGACCCGGATCCCTCCGTCCCACTCCGTCTCGTCCCGCGTTGACTTTCGCGAGGTGAAATTTCACCAAGTCCCGGAGGTCTTTGTAATTTTCATGCCATGTTCATCATGTCGTATCTCGGCGACCGTGGCTCCAAATCATACATATGATATGTCAAATTGTTTGTCTCGTTCAGATTTTCATGTTAGAAGCATTTCCATGCATATTACCGTCCATTATGATGTCATTTTCATTGATGCAAGCGTGCTATAAAATGTTAGCTGCTGGTACTTATCAGATCATGATGATTTGTCATTTTTGTTGCATTTGATGTGTGCATCATATGAGCATGAGGTATACATGTGTTATGAACTACAACATGCCATCTTTACAAGGGAGCTTCTCTTGTATTTTTGTGATCTTTGTGGTGTCTAGAACAAGCATGCAAAGTAGGCTCCATAATGTTGCTGTTTTCAGGGACTTAGGATTTTGCTAAGTCTTTTTCCTGCTGTTATTTTGATGCCATGTAAACTTGATGATAGAGTGAGATCCGTGCTTATGTTGAGATACTTCAGTAAGGATGTTTTGAACATGCGGTTATGATATATCCATCCATTCCCCTATTTGAAATTATGGAGTGCTTTAGCATGTCTTTTTCTTGCTCTACTTTTGCTATAAAATGTTCCTGGAAGAATTTCAACATGTTAATCAACATTTCCATGGTTGTTGCTAGTGATCCATGCATCCTATGAACTTTCTCTTGCCTTGGTTAGCTTCATAAGCATGTCATCTTGCTATTGGTATGCTTATGTTGTCATTTAATGCTTTGTGGTGAGTGGCATGAGCTCACAAGGTTGCTATCATAATTCTGTTTATGCCATGCTTTGTTTTTCACCAAGTCTGAAACTGTTAATAAAACTTGCTATGTTTACATGGGTGCCATCATATCTTATGTGCCTTTTTGGCTCACGTTCAGTAAGGGACTTTGGATATCTGCTTTTAGTAGAATCATGACATGCCTTTGCTTACCATTATATGTTCCTAGAGCATGTTGTTTGCTTGCTCTAAATATTGCTTCCTGATGTTGTTTTTGACATGTTAGTAATTTTCACTGTCTGTGAAGCTGATATCTTTTGCACTTTTGCCATGCTTGTTTGAACCTGTTCTGGTGTGATTTAGCTGTAGCTCAGTGTTCATGTTTTGTCAAGCATCTCTTGTAAATTACTGCCATATGCCTTGTTAATATGTTGGAGCACAGTAGCTTAGTTTCTTGTTGCATTCTAAGTGGCATCGTGCTGTTAATCGCAGTTTTGCGTCATCCTTGTTTTGCTTGCCATTTGCAAACCGTGCATCCATTTCAGGTGATCTTTATATCGATTTCAAACAAATTCATCTCACCTTTCCAGCGGCATACTTGGTTTGCCAACTTGATGCCTGGTACATTCTTTCCCTTCCGGAGCACGCATATGCATTGCATATCATATCTTGCAAATCATGTCATGTATTGCATCATGTTGCTTGTGCATTGCACCGTGATTGATTGTTGTTCCATTGCTTGTGTTTTTGCCTTGGGTAGATCCGGGAGACGAGTACGTCATCGAGGAACCTGTTGAGTACGCTACCGAGGATCAAGCTTTCGACAACTCTGAGAACTTTGTAGGCAAGATGACCATACCCTCAAAATCACTTCTATATTTGCTTGCTAGTTGTTCGTTCTATCGCTATCTCGCGCTACCTACCACTTGATATATCATGCCTCCCATATTGCCATGTCAAGCCTGTAATCCACCTTCCTAGCAAACCGTTGTTTGGCTATGTTACCGCTTTTGCTGAGCCCCTCTTATAGCGTTGCTAGTTGGAGGTGAAGTCGAAGTTTGTTCCATGTTGGAACATGGATATGTTGGGATATCATTATTATATCTTAATTACTTTAATGCATCTATGTACTTGGTAAAGGGTGGAAGGCTCGGCCTTATGCCTGGTGTTTTGTTCCACCCTTGCCGCCCTAGTTTCCGTCATACCGGTGTTATGTTCCTTGATTTTGCGTTCCTTACGCGGTTGGGTGTTATGGGAACCCCTTGACAGTTCGCTTTGAATAAAATCCTCCAGCAAGGCCCAACCTTGGTTTTCACATTTGTCACCTAAGCCTTTTCCCCTTGGGTTCCGCGGACTCAAGGATCATCTTTATTTTAATCCCCCAGGCCAATGCTCCTCTGAGTGTTGGTCCAAACTGGGCGATGTTCGGCGTCCCCTAGGCAACCAGGGTCTATGCCAACCCGACGTCTTGCCCATCCGATGTGCCCTAAGAACGAGATACGTGCGACTCCTATTGGGATTTGTCGGCACATCAGGTGGCTTTGCTGGTCTTGTTTTACCATTGTCGAAATGTCTTGTAACCGGGATTCCAAGACTGATCGGGTCTTCCTGGGAGAAGGAATATCCTTCGTTGACCGTGAGAGCTTGTGATGGGCTAAGTTGGGACACCCCTGCAGGGTATAAACTTTCGAGAGCCGTGCCCGCGGTTATGTGGCAGATGGGAATTTGTTAATATCCGGTTGTAGAGAACTTGACACTTAACTTAATTAAAATGAATCAACCGCGTGTGTAGCTGTGATGGTCTCTTTTCGGTGGAGTGGGGGAAGTGAACATGGTCTTGTGTTATGCTGGAACGTAAGTAGCTTCAACATCACTTCTTGATCACTTCTAGCTTCTCGACTATTGCGTTGCTTCTCTTCTCGCTCTTATTTGTGTATGTTAGCCACCATATATGCTTAGTGCTTGCTGCAGCTCCACCTCACTACGTTCTCCTACCCATAATCTTAAATAGTCTTGATCTCGCGGGTGTGAGATTGCTGAGTCCTCGTGACTCACAAATACTTCCAGACAGTTGCAGGTGCCGATGATACCACTGTAGGTGATGCTACCGAACTCAAGTGGGAGTTCGACAAGGATCTGGGTCGTTATTACGTTTCGTTTCCTGATGATCGGTAGTGCAGCCCAGTTGGGGCGATTGGGGATCTAGCATTTGGGGTTCTCTTCCTTTATTTTTGTTCCATAGTCGGACCTTTGATTGTACTTTGGATGATGTATGGATTATTTATGTATTGTGTGAAGTGGTGATTGTAAGCCAACTCTTTATCCCTTTCTATTTAGTACATGGGATTGTGTGAAGATTACCCCTCTTGCGACAAACCTACCATGCGGCTATGCCTCTAAGTCGTGCACCGACATGTGGGAGATATAGCCGCATTGTGGGTGTTACAAGTTGGTATCAGAGCCATCCCCGACTTAGGAGCCCCCTGCTTCATCAAAACGTTGACGTTGTTGAGTCTAGAACAAAATGTTGAGTCTTAGGATTATATATATCGGAGAGTAGGATTCTTTTTACTCCTCAGTCCCTTCGTCGCTCTGGTGAGGCCTCCTGACGTAGAAGTTTTGACTCTCCTCTCCTCAAATTTCACAAAAAAAATTAGGATCACGCAGGTATCTTAGAATCGTTCCGATAGTCTTGTGATGAGAACATTGTGCTTGGTGCCTCCTGACATTTAGGGGTTGTGGCAGTGTCCCGAGGAGTTGAGCTCCGAGGTGTTGTCATCACAATTTTATCGTTGCAGTTCTGGAATACCTGAGTTCGCCGACATCGAAAATCTCTTTTATGCAGTTGTTGGTGAGATAACCTCGACGCCACCCAGTACTAGGGCGGGAGTTCGGGAGTATTTCCATAACTCGTATAACAGATGCTTTTTGAAGGTTGAGGTACATGATTTTCGAAGGTTTCTTGGCTATGTGTTGAAGGATGGATACAGCTGGATGTAGGGATTGTTGGTTTGGGTGAGATATTATGCTTCCCCTATATCCCCAACACCTGATTGCATAACCAGAAAGTTTCGGGAGTTTTATAGGTGGGAACTTAAGTAGTTCTAGTATTTCTTCCCGTGGATATTTGGTTTGTGATTGGGTAATCCTTACCACTTATTTGTTCATATTTGTACTTTGTTGCTTTATTCATCTACCTTTATCTAAGTGGCTTCTCAACCTAATGGGCATGTGATGATTTACTTTGGAATTCATTCGTTCATCCTTGTTTGAATGTTTATTTGTGAAGACTACATGTTGTAATTTTGATCCATTGATTCAGCTTGTCTATCTGTATTTCAAGATTCTAACGGATGTCACCCTCTTCAGGATGGCTCCTCCAAGATGTTAGAATCCGCCACCACCTCCACCTCCGGAGGCATGGCAAGCTGTCATGGCAGCCACCAACGCCAACACTCAGATGCTTTTGCAACTCTTTCAAGAGCGAAACCAAGGGCAAGGCAACCAAGGAAATCAAGGCCAAGGCAACAATCAGCCTCCGTTTGCTACCCTCAACCAGTTCCTCGCAAACCAGCCAAAGTCTTTCAGCAAATGTGCCGAGCCACAGATGTCGACGACTGGCTCGTGGACATCTGCAAACATTTTGAATGTAGCAATGTCAGACCTGAGGACTTTGTCAAGTTTGCTTTGTTTCAACTCAAGGACCAAGCTGCTGAGTGGTATCAACAATACAGAGATTCCAGAGGAGGTCGTGTGATTAGGGATGATTTCCGCCAAGACTTCAAACCTCATCACATCCCACCAAGTGTTGCTGAGAGCAAGCGTGAGGAGTTCCGCAATCTCAAGCAAGGCAGCATGTCCGTGTATCAATACAATATCCAGTTTCAGAAACTTGCTTGCTTCGCTAAGCAAGACGTTCCTGATGAAAAGAGTATGATCTATCAATTCAGAGGTGGCCTCAGAGAGGATCTGTAGTTAGCTCTCGTGCTTCTTGAGCCGACCAAGTTCGATCAATTCTATAACATGGAACTAAAGCAAGAAGCTTCTCAGCTCAAGTGTGAGGTATCTAAGAAGAGAGTCGGGGACGCAATTCAGTCTTCTTCCTCATCACAAGTGGCAGCTAAGCAACATAAGTTCTGGTTTCCTCCTCCTCCGTTTCGCCAGCCCTACCAGCAAAAGAGCAAAGGTGGCAATGGATCTTCCCACCCATCCAAACCAGGCTATCAAAACAAAGCTCAGTCTCAAACTCCAAGGTCAAGTGCTCCTTATCATCGTCCGCTCTCAAAGGTTACTTGCAACAAGTGTTAGCAAAAAGGGCACTATTCAAACAAGTGCTTCAACCAAAGGCGCGTTCCGCCTCCTCCTCCTGTGAGATCTTCCAGCAATGCAGTGGTAAAGCATAATTCCAAGTCTACAAGGGTGAACATGATGAACGCAGCTCAAGCAGAAGTTTCTTCAGAAGTGATCATGGGTAATCTTCCAGTCAATGATATTCCTGCAAAACTCTTATTTGATACTAGTGCATCTATTTCATTCATATCAAAGCCTTTTGCATCCATGCACGATTTGCATACTGTCGATCTGCCTAAGCCGATAGCGGTTTCCTCTCCGGGTTTGTTCATGAACACCAAAATGATGGCTCCGGATGTTTCCATCAAGATGGGAGACTATAAATTTCTGTCTTCTCCAATGGTTCTTGGTGATTCTGATATTGATCTAATTCTCAGCATGGACTGGCTTTCTAAGCACAAGGCTCAGCTTGATTGTGCTGCAGGGAGATTCAATTCACACACTCTTCTTAGGAGGTGATCATCTATGCCACTCGGGACGAAACCATTCGACTATTTTCTCTCAATGAGAAGGGCGAGTTGAATGCCATCTCTCAAATTCCAGTCGTTTTTGAATACTAAGACGTCTTTCCAGAAGAGCTTCCGGGAATGCCCCCTCACCGGCCAGTTGAATTCGTTATTGATCTTGAGCCTGGCACGGAACCTGTTTGCAAGCGTCTCTACAAGCTTGGACCAGAGGAGTTGAAGGAGTTGAAGAAACAGCTCGATGAACAAGAGCGTATGGGTCTGACCAGACCGAGTTCATCTCCATGGGGTTGTGGTGTTCTTCTTGTCAAGAAGAAGGATCGAATGGAACGACTCTGCATCGACTACCGTCCATTGAACAAGAAGACAATTAAGAACAAGTATCCACTTCCCAACATCAATGAGCTATTTGAGAAACTTAAAGGTGCCAAAGTATTCTCCAAGCTTGACCTCCGGATGGGTTAACATCAGATTCGCATTCGTGAACAAGATATCCCCAAGACAGCATTTAGAACAAGTATGGTTCTTATGAATATACTGTCATGTCTTTTGGCCTTGTCAATGCTCCTCCAACGTTCTCTCGCATGATGAACTTTATCTTCAACCCTTACACAAATGATTTCATCCTGGTGTATATCGATGATACCTTGGTCTTTTCTAAGAATAAGGAGGATCATGACAAGCATTTGAGATTGGTGCTCGACAAACTCAGAGAGTATCAATTCTATGCGAAGTTTTCCAAGTGTGAGTTCTGGCTTGACGAAGTTCTTTACCTTGGTCATATCATCTCTGCCAAAGGCATCGCTGTTAATCCCAAGAAGGTGTTTGCAATTGTGAATTGGGAACCTCCTCAGAATGTCAAGCAGCTTCACAGTTTTCTTGGGCTTGCAAGCTATTGTCGGAGATTCGTTGAGAATTATCTAAGATTGCAAAGCATCTTTCCAACCTCCTCCAGAAGCATGTCAAGTATGTTTGGACGCCTGAGTGTGACGTTGCTTTCAACACCCTCAAAGAGAAGCTGGTCACAGCTCCTGTCTTGACTCCTCCTGATGAATCCAAGCCATTCGAAGTTTTCTATGATGCTTCCTTGCAAGGTCCCGGTGTTGTGTTAATGCAAGAGAAGAAAGTTGTGGCTTATACCTCTCGCCAGTTGAAGCCCAACGAAAGGAACTACCCCACTCACGATCTTGAGTCGACGGCAGTTGTCCATGCATTATTAACATGGAGACATCTCTTGTTGGGAAGGAAAGTGGACATCTTCACAGATCATAAGAGCCTCAAGTACATCTTCACTCAACCCAACCTCAACCTCAGGCAGACTTGATTGGTCGAAATGATTCAAGAATATAATCCAATTATTGAATATACTCCACGCAAGGCCAATGTCATTGTAGATGCTTTGAGCAGGAAGGCTATGACAGCCTGGTTTTTGCCCTCTTTCATTTGTTTGAGTTTTCATTTGAAATTTTTGGAAACTTGGAGTTTTTGAATCTTTTCATTTGGACTTAAACACTTGGGCATCCTTGGCTTTCATCCAAGTGTCCACTTCTCTCCCAAACCATCATTTCACTTATGATCCACCAAAAAATAATCTTTGGAATATTTTTCTTAAATGAAAAATATTCATTTTCTCTCTAAAACCCTAAGCCAAATCTGTTTGCTCCAAAGCAACCCTAATTTTTATGGCTCAGAAAATTCTAAGATAATTCACAAATATTCTAGGGACCCTAGGGCACCTCCCTGAGCAAAAATATTTCATCACTTTTTGGAATATTTTTGCTACAGAAAATCTTTTCTATTCTAGAATGAAATGGTGGTTTCTACAGCAACTACCATTTTACTTGCTCCATTTGACCTGATCTTTCTTGTGCTTATTTACCTTAGTAACTCCAAGCTAGCCTCCAAAGCACAGCTTCAAACTCCCAGCCATTTGACCACTGTAACATCACAAAGTTACTGTCCAGAAACTTACCAGACTTGTAAAACTTTCCCTACTGCACCTGGATCCAAACCAAACCGTGGTAAACTTAAAAACCACCGCGAACAACATGCCAGACATGAATTTTGGACGAAGGCTGCCCTGTGGAGAGAGTTCACGCGGTGACCACGCGTGTCCATGATGCCAGGCATGCGTGTCGACACAGTCTGGGAGCCGCCGAGCGCTCTGTTCGCGCGTGCTCGCTTCCCCCGACTGCCAAACCTAGCCAAAACTCGCCACCATCATCGTCTCGATACCATTAACTCCAACCTAGCACTCGCTGACGCCGGAGCTCACCGCAGTGAGCACGAGCAAGGTTCGGCCAGCCCAACAGTGCGGGCGCACTGTGCTCGTCGTCACCCCCCTTGATCATGTGCTCGTCTCCGCTTGCCCACAGTGGCCGCGTGACCTCCGTCGCCTTCTTCCCCTCTCACTGACACCGCTCGTCGCCGGGCGCCGTGGACAGGTGTCCACCAGCGGAGCCCGAAGCACCCTCGCCGCTCGCCTATATATAGAGCCCCTCCCCAACCTCCTCGAGCATCCTCCAGCACTCACACACACTCGAAGGTCGAGTAGGAAGCCGTAGCCCGGCCGGGCAGGCCTCAGGCCGCCGTCCCCGAACTCGAGCTCGCCGGCGATCCCCTCTGGTCACTGCGGCAGCTCCAGCCCCTCCCAGGCCTGGGCGACCCCTCCAGGGCCTCCGCCCCTCTCCGGTGAGGCCGTCTCGCCCGCTTGGAGCCCCTGGAGCGGCCTCTGCTCGCCGTCTTCTTCAACTCCGGCGACCTCCTTGTTCTGCCTCCGCTCGCGAGCTCGATTCCGACGCCGTCCGACCACCCCTAGCCACGCTACGGGTATGGGCAGGTGCGCCTTGACCTCCTCTTGCCATCCGTCCCTCCCGTTTTGGCCAAAGGGCCCTCGTCGCCGGCGAGAGCTCTGGCGAAGCCGTGGCCATCTATGTTTCCCTCTCCCTCTTCCCCCACCTGACTAGTAGGGCCCGCTAGTCAGTCACTCAATACGCGCGTGAAGCGGTACGAGTGGTGGCGCCCCTGGGCTTTACGCCTTTGACATCACCCCCCAGTCTTTTTCTTTTATTCTGATTCATTTGAATTTACAAAACACTTCAAACAGTTATAAATTTTTAACCATAAGTCCAAATGAATTGATTCTTTTTGCATTGTGTTCTTTGAAAGGAAATCTAATAGCTCACCAAGGATGAGATTTTTCTGAGCTGTTTAGAATTTCTGGTGAATTTCAGAAGTGTTCTTGATATTTTCTTTTGTGTTTAAAATTAATTTTAGAAGGTGAGGCTTGTCTTGAGGATCACCAGGAGGCTTGTGAACCTCATCTGCACTAAGGCAAGCCACAGCAACATTTTTATGATGCCATTGCAATATTTGTGGTTTTTCCACTTGAATGAAATGATTAATCCATGCATTTAAAGAATTATTGAATTATTTGTATTCTGTTAAATGTTGAATAGTTGTTATGCTTGATTTATAGAATAGTTGAAACTAGTTTAGTGAATAAAGCAAGTTAAGATTTATTTGAGGTGATGTTAGAAATTATTTTGTTATGCATGGTAGTTATTTTAGCTATACTTTAGCCTTCCTAAAATTGGTAAAAATTTGTTAGAAAATATTCTGTTAAATATTCTGTTAAATCATGTTACTTCTTTTACAGAAAGTTTGAACTTAATTTAGTGATAAAGAAAGTAAGGATTGTTGATTGAAAAATCTTTTGCTATGCATATGAAAAAAAGTTCTCGGGACTGCTTTCTTGCATAAGAAATTAATGAAACTTGTTACAAAAATATTTTTTGGTTAAGTTATGAGTCATTTGAGCTCGTAAAGTAACGTGAGTTGTTGATGGTCATGCTTGGTGTATAGATGACATCGGTCATTTTTATGATGCATGTGTTGTTTTGCATTTCATGGCATGCTATGACACCGGTCATTGTTAGTTTAAAGTTGAAACTGAAAATAACTCAACTTGAATACACCATTGACTGGGTCATGGTGCCGCTGAATTGAGCTCTTTCCAGTGCAACCACATTTGCCTTTATGAGGGGCCTTGATTCAGCCATTGACACGGCCTCTGGTCGGTGCCTCAATCTAGGGAAGGTTATGTCGTGTTTTCCCTGGCCCGGCAAGCAGGCATAATCTTGTGTGCTCGTTAATGAGATTATGGTACCGATTTCCCCAAGTGGGAGTTTCCCCAAGTGGGAGTTTCCCCGAGTGGGAGTTTGGCCACGACGGTGGTCGGGGTGTCTTTGGTAGACACGGGGCCACCCAAGACCAGCCCGTTGGGGATTTGGGTCGGAGTGGCCGGGAGAGTGCTGTGACAATGGAGGGGTTTCGTCAGAATGCCGTTGGTCCACCCGAATGGGAGTGCGAGGCCATGGGTTCCGTGGTGTGGGTCCAGTGTGCTACCTCTACAGAGTGTATAATCTGTTGATAGCCGCGTCCACGGTTAAGGACACCTCGTAGTAGGTCCCACCATGAGTCAACGAACAATAAAAATTGCACACTAAGCTGTAAACTTTGCATTGTCAAGGATGGCAGAAAGGCCATCGAGGAATTTGGGACCAGATATTGGTTGTGGTTGTGATCGCCATAAGGATCACGAGTCATTGTGTTTTACCACGCTGGTGGTGTGTTTTACCATGTTGGTGGTGTGTTTTACCACGTTGGTGGTGTGTTTTACCACGTTGGTGGTGGTTGTGATCTAAGGATGATCACGGTTGGTAAGTTGTCCTGAGGGACGTTCGAGCATGATCACAGCATGTTGACATATAGTGTTGCATCATTAATAATTGGCTAAATATCATGATATTGTTTGTCATTATGATTATGCTTGTTGTGAGCTTGCAAGTACATTCAATGTACTGACCTGGCGTATCATGCTAGATTTCAGGAGAGTCTCGTTGGAAAGGAGCGTTGTTCAAGTCTAGATCGTGTCCACATCGGTGTCCCTGTGAGATGGAGCTTCCGCTACGACGTTATTCCGCTGCCACGTAGTTGTTCGAGTCGAGGCCCCTTTATGTTCACTAAATAATGTACATATTGATCAGCCGCACCGAGTGTGCCGCTTGGCCTCGACCGCTGTTGTAATATGAACTCTGTTCTGCTAGCATCAATAAAGCGGTTGTTTTCTATACCAATATGTTGTGTGTTGCTAGAAGACATGGTCTCTGGGCTGGCAATGCAGGGTAAACTGGTCACTCTGAGCCAGGGTGCCACAACGATTGGCATCAGAGCCGCGCTGACTGTAGGCCACGCTAGGCTACGACGTGTTAACTGGACTCTAGGCGCGAGTAAATTTGAGTGCCGGTAGCAGTTATAGCTGGTTGTTGCATTCTAGTCATTTGATTATTATTGTTATGCTAACCTGCTAATGGTTGTGAGTGTAGATGGCTCCGGTGTCGTATTCGTGCCAGTTACAGCTGATGCCGTACACGTCACCACACCTTCTCCGCAACGTGTGGTGTCGGTTGTACCCTCACGGAGACGAACCAGTCTACCGTGTGTACCGGGAGCGTCTAGCAGACTCAGTGTATGAGTATCACGCAGTGGTTACTCTGCGCACCAGTTCTGATTCCGGCTCTTACACTCGCACTTCTCGGAGCGGATACGCCTCCACCGCTTCTCAAGTTGTCCAGTTTGCCGCATTTGAGGTCCTTGTCAAGCTTCATTATACCGAGGTTCGAATGCAGCACCACCCAGGTTTCTTTTACTACCCATCTCTACACGACAATGGTCGTGTACGTTTTCCTCTCATTGACCCGGAGTCTGATAGTGTTGCTAGCCATCTTGCTCGTTATATCACTGCTAGCTATCTGATGATCCATGAGCTGGCTCGAGAGCTGACTCGTGCCCGTAGTGCTTTAGCCGCTACCTTGGTCACTACTAGATCCACCACTACTCCGTCCTCACTGCGATTTACCCCGTATGTCCTAGTTAGTTCTAGCCCTCCTATTTCGCCGGTTACTCCCCCAAGTAGCACAGGCGTCTCCGCCGTGAACCCTCTCAGTGCTCCTGCCGAGTGGATCTCACTTCTTGCTACCCCTGCAGCCCCGATGCTTCATCCTACCCCTGCCCCTGAGGGAGAGCCCTTGAGGCAACGTCGTCGGGTTACCTTTAACCCAGAGGTTTCCGTTAACCACGTCAGTTCGGGATCTAAGACCGCTTCAGGGGAGGACACCGCAGCACCAGCAGAGCAGTAGTGTCTTTGAGTATTCGCAGTCATCTAGATGGTGTACGGATGTAGTTGTATGAGTCATGATGCTTCATGTATGAGAGTAGTGGAACCAGTCATGTTGTTTAATTTTCATGTATGAGTCTATGTATAATTATGTTGGGACTTTAATCGCTGTATTTTCTTGCTCTTTTTTGTCTTTTTCGAGAGTTGTTGCTGGCTTTTCCCCAATTTTATTCTTGGATGTCTCTCATCTCGATTGCGTTGCCTTGGGAAAAATACTCAATAGGATGACGTGGGGAGGCAGTAGTAGCAACGTTCGCGAGAGAACTCCTGTTCGTCGTTCCGCACGACAGGAAGGATATTTTCCCGAGCCGGACGTTCAGCCACCACCTCCACCGCCTGATCCTCCCTCCACCGAGGAAGTTCTGCGTATGTTTGAAGAGAAAAGGAACAATGAACTGATTGAAATATTGAGAAGTGTGCAAGCTATGGTTGGATAGAATGGAAATCAGAATGGTCACCACTCAAAGCTGTCAGATTTTCAGAGGACCAATCCACCCAGTTTCAGTCAGGTTGTTGACCCATTGGATGCAGACGATTGGTTGCGGACCATGGAGAAAAAGCTTGAGATCGCCCGTACTGAAGGAAATGATAAAGTCCCATTTGCAACCCATTACCTTGAAGGCGCAACTGCCATATGGTGGGAAAATACAAAAGCCATGTGGCCAATTGATGAGGAAGTCACCTGGGAAAAATTCAAGGATAAGTTCCGCAAGTATCACATCCCTACTGGAGTTATGAAGGCCAAGCAGTGTGAATTTCTCGCGCTCGTCCAAGGAAATCAGTCTGTGGCTGAGTATCTGCAAAAATTCAATCATTTGTCACGTTACTCTCTGTATGACGTGGCCACTAAAGAAAGGAAGATTGACAGATTTCTTGGAGGTTTAAATCCACAACTTCGGTGTGATCTCAGTATGTTTGATTTCACCGATTTCCAAACTCTGGTGGACAAGGCGTTCATTGTTGAACGGGAGCACAAGCTTATATCGGATAATAGGCCTGCTAACAATGACAACAAGAGCAAGTTTGAGCCAAAGAAGGATGGACAACCTGTGCAAAAAGCTCGTACCAAATTGGCAGCAGAATGTTAACAGGACCACCACTCAAGTCAAGAATATTGTAACCAGTCCAACACATGAGGAGCGCCAGCGCAATAATACTTGTTTCATTTGCGGGCAGCCCGGACATTATGCCAAACAGTGCCCCAAGAACAACAAAGTGAATGCTTTGAGCAAGCCACAGGTCAACTTTATGGAGTCAGGGCCAACCCAGCAAAACTTCATTGGGCACGTAAATCATATCTCCGCCGATGAAGCCCAAGAGAAGCCAGAAGTCATCATTGGTATGTTTTCTATTAATGACATACCTGCAGCAATTTTATTTGACTCTGGGGCTTCCCATTCTTTTATTTCTCAGAGTTTTGCCGCCCAAAACAATTTTCCTCGCACCATTTTGGGCAAAAATATGCCGGTACAAACCACGGGATCTATAATCAAGAGCAATCTAGTCTGCCGTGATCTGGAGATAAATATCAACGGGATCCACTTTCCAACATCTCTGATAATCATTGAGTCTGAACAGTTGGATATTATATTGGGGATGAATTGGCTGACCAAATATCAAGTTTGTATAAACTGCGCAACCCGAGAAGTCAGTTTGACCAGTCTGGATGGGCAGCTCATCAAATTCTATGCTCGCAAGCATGTACCCAAGCCAGAACTAGTTTGCACCGCTCTGGTTGAGTTGGAAATTATTCCTGTGGTCAGTGAGTACCCTGATGTGTTTCCAGAAGAACTGCCAGGCATGCCACCAAATCGGAAACTGGAATTTGCCATAGATCTTGTGCCTGGAACCGCACCAATATACAAGAAGTATTACCGGATGCCCTCATCAAATTAGTGGAACTAAAGAAACAGCTTGACGAATTACTCTAGAAGGGTTATATTCGTCCCAGCTCTTCACCGTGGGGGTCACCTGCAATTTTCGTGGGAAAAAAGGATGGCAGTCTCCGTATGTGCATAGATTACCGTCAGCTGAATGAGGTCACCATCAAAAATAAATACCCACTGCCAAGGATTGATGATCTATTTGATCAGCTCAGTGGGGCTAACGTATTCTCAAAAATCGATTTATGGACCGTATATCATCAGCTCAAGATTAAAAAGGAAGATATTCCTAAGACCGCATTCACTACACGATACAGTCTTTACGAATATACTGTGATGTCCTTTGGTCTCACCAATGCCCCTGCCTTCTTCATGCATATGATAAACAAAGTATTGATGGACTTCCTTGACAAATTCGTGGTAGTCTTTATCGACGATATCCTCATTTACTCCAAGAGTGAAGAAGAGCATAAGGATCACCTCCGAGCAGTGCTACAACGGCTCCGCAACCACCAGTTATACGCCAAGTTCAATAAGTGCGAATTTTGGCTCAAGCAAGTCGGGTTTCTCGGACATGTACTATCCGCCGAAGGTATAGCCGTGGACCCGAGCAAAGTAAAGGATGTGCTCGATTGGGTACCGCCCACGACCGTAACACAGATCCGAAGTTTTCTCGGATTAGCTGGATACTATCATCGTTTCATTGAAGGGTTTTCCAAAATTGCTAAACCTATGATGGAACTGCTCAAAAAGGATACAAAGTTTGAGTGGACAAAGGACTGTGAGAAGAGTTTTAATGAGCTAAAGACACGACTGACAACCGCACTGGTATTGACTCTTCCAGACATTTATCGCAACTTTGATGTGTACTGCGATGCCTCGAGACAAGGTATTGGTTGCGTGCTGATGCAAGACAGCAAGGTAGTGGCATATGCATCACGCTAGCTACGACCACACGAGGGAAATTATCCTACTCATGATTTGGAATTGGCTGCAGTGGTTCATGCATTAAAAATTTGGAGACACTATCTCATTGGAAAAAGGTGCCAAATTTTTACCGACCACAAAAGCCTCAAGTACATCTTCACTCAGCCAGATTTAAATCTCCGTCGGCGAAGATGGTTAGAGTTGGTCAAGGATTATGACCTTGGAATAAATTACTATCCAGGAAAGGCCAACGTCGTTGCCGATGCGCTCAGTCGAAAGCCTGTTAGCTTAAATGTCGTGTTAACATCATTGCCTACCGAACTTCAAGAGGAGATTGCTCAGCTCAACTTGGTCATCGTGGACGCTGGTCTCACTAATATTTTGTAAGTAACCCCCACACTCGAAATGGAAATCCGCAAGGCCCAGCCAGACGATGCCGAGCTACAAAAACATGCAAGGCATCCCCCGGATTTCTTCAAGGACAAATTCGGTACCCTCCGATTCCGTGGACGAATTTGTGTACCAGATCAACTGGACTTGAAAAAGAAAATCTTGTCAGAAGCACACGAATCCTTGTATTCCATTCATCCGAGAGGTACGAAAATGTATGAGGACCTTAAACAAATATTCTGGTGGGATGGGATGAAGAAAGACATTGCCTATTTTGTAGCCTGTTGCGACATATACAACAAGGTGAAAGCAGATCATCAGAAGCCAGCTGGACTTCTCCAACCACTGCCAGTTTCACAATGGAAATGGGATGATGTTTGCATGGATTTCATTACCGAATTACCTAGGACTCAGCGAGGAAAAGACACAATCTGGGTTATAGTGGACACCCTCACCAAGGTTGCTCACTTCATACCGATCAGCACCAGATACAGAGCAGATGAACTTGCACAACTGTATGTATCCAGAATCGTCAGTCTGCATGGAGTACCACGGACTATCACTTCCGACCGAGGTTCTTTATTTACCTCCGCTTTCTGGTCCCGTCTCCATAAAGCCTTGGGGACAGCACTGAAATATAGTACTGCTTATCACCCTCAGATGGATGGTCAGACAGAGCGAGTAAATCAAATACTCGAAGATATGTTGCGAGCCTGTGTGCTAGCCAACGGGGCAAAATGGGAAGATTGCTTGCCATACGCCGAGTTCACATATAACAACAGTTTCCAGACCAGTCTAAAGATGTCATCATATGAAGCTCTATATGGTCGTAAGTGCCGCACTCCTCTAAATTGGTCTCAAGATGGAGATAGCCATATCTTTGGAACCGATCTCATGATGGAAGCTGAGAGACAAGTCAGGGAAATCAGAGACCGACTGCAATTGGCCAAATCCCATCAGAAGAGTTATTATGATGCAAAGCACCGGCAGGTTAGTTTTGAACCCGGAGAACACGTGTACCTCTGAGTCACTCCAATGAAAGGTGTTAAGCGATTTCAGACTCGTGGAAAGCTGGCACCCAGATTCATTGGTCCATTCCCAATTATGTCTCAAGTGGGTATGGTTGCATACCAATTGGAACTACCCCCGGAGTTGTCAGATATTCACAATGTGTTCCATGTTTCGCAATTAAGACGATGCATATCCCCGCCTGAGAAAAGGACTGCACTGACTGAGATAGAATTGGCAAAGGATTTAACTTATGAAGAAAGACCGTTCAAAATTTTGGATCAAATGGAAAGGGTCACTCGTAACAGAGCCAGAAAAATTTACAAGGTTCAGTGGGAGCATCACACAGAGTCAGAAGCAACTTGGGAGCAGGAAGAATTCCTTAAGGGTCAGTATCTAGAGTGGTTTTCCCAAGCAACCGAATCTTAAGGACGAGATTCATTCTAAGTGGGGGAGGTTTGTGACAGCCTGGTTTTTGCCCTCTTTCATTTGTTTGAGTTTTCATTTGAATTTTTTTGAAACTTAGAGTTTTTGAATCTTTTCATTTGGACTTAAACACTTGGGCATCCTTGGCTTTCACCCAAGTGTTCACTTCTCTCCCAAACCATCATTTCACTTCTGATCCACCACACAATAATCTTTGGAATATTTTTCTTAAATGAAAAATATTCATCTTCTCTCTAAAACCCTAAGCCAAATCTGTTTGCTCCAAAGCAACCCTAATTTTTATGGCTCAGAAAATTCTAAGATAATTCACAAATATTCTAGGGACCCTAGGGCACCTCCCTGAGCAAAAATATTTCATCACTTTTTGGAATATTTTTGCTACAGAAAATCTTTTCTGTTCTGGACAGAAATGGTGGTTTCTACAGCAACTACCATTTTACTTGCTCCATTTAACCTGATCTTTCTTGTGCTTATTTACCTTAGTAACTCCAAGCTAACCTCCAAAGCACACAGCTTCAAACTCCCAGCCATTTGACCACAGTAACATCACAAAGTTACTGTCCAGAAACTTACCAGACTTGTAAAACTTTCTCTACTGCACCTGGATCCAAACCAAACCGTGGTAAACTTCAAAACCACCGTGAACAACATGCCAGACATGAATTTTGGATGAAGGCTGGCCTGTGGAGAGAGTTCACGCGGTGACCACGCGTGTCCATGATGCCAGGCATGCGTGTCGACGCGCTATGGGAGCCGTCGAGCGCTCTGTTCGCGCGTGCTCGCTTCCCCCGACTGCCAAACCTAGCAAAAACTCGCCACCATCATCGTCTCGATACCATTAACTCCACCCTGGCACTTGCCGACGCCGGAGCTCGCCGCAGCGAGCACGGGCAAGGTCCGGCCAGCCCAACAGTGCGGGTGCACTATGCTCGTCGTCACCCCCCTTGATCCTGTGCTCGTCTCCGCTCGCCCACAGTGGCCGCGTGACCTCCGTCGCCTTCTCCCCCTCTCACTGACGCCGCTCGTCACCGGGCGCCATGGACAGGTGTCCACCGGCGGAGCCCGAAGCACCCTCGCCGCTTGCCTATATATAGAGCCCCTCCCCAACCTCCTCGAGCATCCTCCATCACTCACACACACTCCACGGTCGAGTAGGAAGCCGTAGCCCGGCAGGGCAGGCCTCGGGCCGCCGTCCCCGAGCTCGAGCTCGCCGGCGATCCCCTCTGGTCGCTGCGGCAGCTCCAGCCCCTCCCAGGCCTGGGCGATTCCGACGCAGTCCGACCACCCCTAGCCACGCTACGGGTACGGGCAAGTGCGCCTCGACCTCCTCTTTCCATCCCTCCCTCTCGTTTTGGCCAAAGGGCCCTCGTCGCCGGCGAGAGCTCCGGGGAAGCCGCGGCCATCTCTGTTTTCCTCTCCCTCTTCCCCCACCTGACTAGTGAGGCCCGCTAGTCAGTCACTCAGTACGCGCTAAGCGGTACGAGTGGCGGCGCCCCTGGGCTTTACGCCTTCAACGTCACCCCCCCAGTCTTTTTATTTTATTCTAATTCATTTGAATTTATAGAACACTTCAAACAGTTATAACTTTTTAACCATAAGTCCAAATGAATTGATCTTTTTGCATTGTGTTCTTTGAAAGGAAATCTAACAGCTCACCAAAGATGAGATTTTTCTGAGCTGTTTAGAATTTCTAGTGAATTTCAGAAGTGTTCTTGATATTTTCTTTTTGTGTTTAAAATTATTTTCAGAAGGTGAGGCTTGTCTTGAGGATCACCATGAGCCTTGTGAACCTCATCTGCACTAAGGCAAGCCACAACAACATTTTTATGATGTCATTGCAATATTTGTGATTTTCCCACTTGAATGAAATGATTAATCCATGCATTTAAATAATTATTGAGTTATTTGTATTTTTTAAATGTTAAATAGTTGTTATGCTTGATTTACAGTATAGTTGAAACTAGTTTAGTGAATAAAGCAAGTTAAGATTTATTTAAGGTGATGTTAGAAATAATTTTGTTATGCATGGTAGTTATTTTAGCTATACTTTTTCCTTCCTAAAATTGGTAAAAATTTGTTAGAAAATATTCTATTAAATATTCTGTTAAATCAAATTACTTGTTTTACAGAAAGTTTGAACTTAATTTAGTGATAAAGAAAGTAAGGATTGTTGATTGAAAAATCTTATGCTATGCATATGAAAAAGTTATCGGGATTGCTTTCTTGCGTAAGAAATTAATGAAACTTGTTACAAAAATATTTTTTGGTTAAGTTATGAGTCATTTGAGCTAGTAAAGTAACGTGAGTTGTTGACAGTCATGCTTGGTGTATAGATGACATCGGTCATTTTTATGATGCATGTGTTGTTTTGCATTTCATGGCATGCTATGACACCATTCATTGTTAGTTTAAAGTTGAAACTGAAAATAACTCAACTTGAATACACCGTTGACTGGGTCATGGTGCCGCTGAATCGAGTTCTTTCCAATGCAACCACATTTGCCTTTATGGGGGGCCTTGATTCGGTCCATTGCCACGGCCACTGTTCGGTGCCTCCATCTAGGGAAGGTTATGTCGTGTTTACCCTGGCCCGGCAAGCAGGCATAATCTTGTGTGCTCGTTAATGAGATTATGGTACCGATTTCCCCAAGTGGGAGTTTCCCCAAGTGGGAGTTTCCCCGAGTGGGAGTTTGGCCATGACGGTGGTCGGGGTGTCTTTGGTAGACACAGGGCCACACAGGACCAGCCCGTTGGGGATTTGGGTCAGAGTGGCCGGGAGAGTGCTGTGACAATGGAGGGGTTTCGTTGGAATGCCGTTGGTCCACCCGAATGGGAGTGCGAGGCCATGGGTTCCGTGGTGTGGGTCTAGTGTGCTACCTCTACAGAGTGTATAATCTATCGATAGCCGCGTCCACGGTTAAGGACACCTCGTAGTAGGTCCCACCATGAGTCAACGAATAATAAAAATTACACACTAAGTTGTAAACTTTGCATTGTCAAGGATGGCAGAAAGGCCAGCAAGGAATTTGGGACCAGATATTGGTCGTGGTTGTGATCGTCGTAAGGATCACGAGTCATTGTGTTTTACCATGTCGATGGTGTGTTTTACCACGTTGGTGGTGTGTTTTACCACGTTGGTGGTGGTTGTGATCTGAGGATGATCACGGTTGGTAAGTTGTCCTGAGGGACGTTCGCGCATGATCACAGCATGTTGACATATAGTGTTGCATCATTAATAATTGGCTAAATATCATGATATTGTTTGTCATTATGATTATGCTTGTTGTGAGCTTGCAAGTACATTCAATGTACTGACCTGGCGTGTCATGCCAGATTTTAGGAAAGTCTCGTTGGAAAGGAGCGCTGTTCGAGCCTAGATCGTGTCCACATCGGTGTCCCTGTGAGATGGAGCTTCCGCTACGACGTCATTCCGCTGCCAGTAGTTGTTTGGGTCGAGGCCCCTTTATGTTCACTAAATAATGTACATATTGATCAGCCGCACCGAGTGTGCCGCTTGACCTCGACCGCTGTTGTAATATGAACTCTGTTCCGCTAGCATCAATAAAGCGGTTGTTTTCTGTACCAATATGTTGTGTGTTGCTAGAAGACATGGTCTCTGGGCTGGCAATGCAGGGTAAACCGGTCGCTCTGAGCTGGGGTGCCACAAAGGCTTACTGCAACAGCTTAATTCTCAAGCCCTTCCAACCGGACCTTTGTGAAGCTTTCCGCAAACTGAATCACCAAGTTGTTCCTCAAGGCTTTCTTGCCAACCTCCAAGTCTCTCCTACTTTGGAAGATCAAATTCGTGAGGCACAACTCCTGGACCATAGTGAAGAAGGTGAAACATGGGATTGCCAAGAGCCAACCCAAATACAAGTGATATCGCATTGATGATAAAGACACTCTATTCTTCGAGGACCGGATTGTGGTTCCTAAAGGTGATCTAAGGAAAGTCATTATGAACGAGGCGCATAATTCCCTTCTATCCATTCATCCTGGAAGTACGAAGATGTACCATGACCTCAAGCAGTCGTATTCGTGGACTCGAATGAAGCGAGAAATTGCTCAATTCTTGAATGAATGTGATGTCTGCAGAAGGGTGAAAGCAGAACACCAACGACCATCTGGTCTCCTCCAATCTCTTTCTATCCCAGAATGGAAGTTTGACCATATTGAGATGGACTTTGTGACTGGATTTCCCAAGTCCAAGCGTGGAAATGATGCTATCTTCGTCGTCGTCATCAAGCTTGAAAAGGTGGCTCATTTCCTTCCAATCAAAGAATCTATCACAGCAGCTCAGCTGGCAAAGCTATACACCTCCAGGATTGTCTCCTTGCACGGCATTCCACAATTGATATCTTCAGATCATGGAAGCATTTTCACCTCCAAATTCTGGGACTCCTTTTAGAAGGCCATGGGCACCAACATTCGCTTCGACACAACTTTCCATCCTCAAACTAGTGGTCAAGTTGAGAGAGTCAATCAGATCCTTGAAGATATGCTCAGGGCCTGTGTCATCTCCTTCGGTATGAAGTGGGAGGATTGTCTTCCATATGCCGAGTTCTCCTACAACAACAGCTTCCAAGCAAGTTCGGGCAAGGCCCCATTCGAGATTCTCTATGGCAGAAAGTGATGTACTCCTCTCAATTGGTCAGAGACTGGTGAACGCTAGCTTCTTGGCAATGACTTTATCACAGAAGCTGAATATATGTGTAAAGTCATCCATGAAAATCTGAAAGCCGCGCAATCGCGCCAGAAGAGTTACTATGATAGCAAGCACCGTGACTTGGCTTTCGAGGTCGGAGACCATGTCTACCTCCGCGTCTCTCCAATGAAAGGCACTCGTCCCTTCAGTATCAAAGGGAAGCCTTCCGCAAGATACGTGGGTCCTTTCAAGATCGTTGGCAAAAGAGGCGACCTCGCCTATCAACTTGAGCTTCCGCCCAACTTCGCAAATGTGCACGGTGTGTTTCACGTGTCACAGCTTCGCAAGTGCTTCAAGACTCCTGAGCACACCATCAACTTTGAAGAGATTGATCTCCAAGAAGATCTGTCTTATCATGAGCATCCCGTTGCTATTCTTGAAGAAACCAAGTGCACGACTCGCAACAAGTCTATCAAACTCCTTAAAGTGAAGTGGTCACACCATTCCGACCGAGAAGCCACCTGGGAGCGTGAGGATCACCTCCGTTCCGAATATCCAGAGTTCTTTCAGTCCTAGATCTCGGGACGAGATCCTTTTGTAGTGGTGGAGTGTTGTAACACCCCAGATGTAACTTGCCATATTTGTAACTCCGACTCTTGCCATTTTCGGAGATTCCCTTCGTGGTTGGGTTTTGTCTTCGTTTTGCTTTTTGTTCATGTCATGCATTTCATATCATGTCATCATGTGCATCGCATTTGCATCCGTGTTCGTCTCATGCATCCGAGCACTTTCCCCGTTGTCCGTTTCGCAATCCGACACTCCCACATGCACCGGCGCACCCCGCTTGTCTCTTTTCGTGAGCGGGAGTTAAACATTCTTGGAATGGGCCGAGATTTGCCAAGTGGCCTTGGTACATCACCGGTAGACCGCCTGTCAAATTTCGTTCCATTTGGAGTCCGTTTGATACCCCAACGGTTAACCGGGTAACCGCAAAATCCTCTTTGGGTTGCAGCCCAACACCCCTCCAAAACAGCCCAATAACCCATCTAAACTATCTACATGTCCTCCATCGTCGGATCACGATCATGTGGGCGAAAACCGCACCTCATTTGGATACTCCAAACTCCCTCTACCTATAAATATGTGCATCCCCTCCAAAATCCGGGTCCAAACCCTAAAAAAATCATCCCTGTCGCCACCGGACGCGTCCGCGACGGCCGGACACGTCCGCCGCCGTCGCCCGGCGAATCCTTCCCATGCCGCCCGCTCCGCCGCCACCACACGCCCGCGCCACCGCCGCCTGACGCGGCGTCCTCCGCCGCCGCCGTGCCGGATCCGGCCGGAGTTCGTCACCCGACCCCGGCAGCGCTTCGCCCGGCCACCTTCCTCCTCTCCGGCCAACTCCGGCGAGGCCCCCCAGATCAGAACGAGATCCACCACCCCCGTCAACCAAATGCCATCTTGTGACCCGGATCCCTCCGTCCCACTCCGTCTCGTCCCGCGTTGACTTTCGCGAGGTGAAATTTCACCAAGTCCCGGAGGTCTTTGTAATTTTCATGCCATGTTCATCATGTCGTATCTCGGCGACCGTGGCTCCAAATCATACATATGATATGTCAAATTGTTTGTCTCGTTCAGATTTTCATGTTAGAAGCATTTCCATGCATATTACCGTCCATTATGATGTCATTTTCATTGATGCAAGCGTGCTATAAAATGTTAGCTGCTGGTACTTATCAGATCATGATGATTTGTCATTTTTGTTGCATTTGATGTGTGCATCATATGAGCATGAGGTATACATGTGTTATGAACTACAACATGCCATCTTTACAAGGGAGCTTCTCTTGTATTTTTGTGATCTTTGTGGTGTCTAGAACAAGCATGCAAAGTAGGCTCCATAATGTTGCTGTTTTCAGGGACTTAGGATTTTGCTAAGTCTTTTTCCTGCTGTTATTTTGATGCCATGTAAACTTGATGATAGAGTGAGATCCGTGCTTATGTTGAGATACTTCAGTAAGGATGTTTTGAACATGCGGTTATGATATATCCATCCATTCCCCTATTTGAAATTATGGAGTGCTTTAGCATGTCTTTTTCTTGCTCTACTTTTGCTATAAAATGTTCCTGGAAGAATGTCAACATGTTAATCAACATTTCCATGGTTGTTGCTAGTGATCCATGCATCCTATGAACTTTCTCTTGCCTTGGTTAGCTTCATAAGCATGTCATCTTGCTATTGGTATGCTTATGTTGTCATTTAATGCTTTGTGGTGAGTGGCATGAGCTCACAAGGTTGCTATCATAATTCTGTTTATGCCATGCTTTGTTTTTCACCAAGTCTGAAACTGTTAATAAAACTTGCTATGTTTACATGGGTGCCATCATATCTTATGTGCCTTTTTGGCTCATGTTAAGTAAGGGACTTTGATCTATGCTTTTAGTAGAATCATTCCATGCCTTTGTTTACCATTATATGTTCCTAGAGCATGTTGTTTGCTTGCTCTAAACATTGCTTCCTGATGTTGTTTTTGACATGTTGGTAATTTTCGCTAAGTCTGTGAAGCTGATATCTTTTGCACTTTGGCCATGCTTGTTTGAACCTGTTCTAGTATGATTTAGCCATAGCTCAGTGTTCATGTTTTGTCAAGAATCTCTTGTACATTACTGCCATATTCCTTGTTGATATGTTGGTGTCATAGCTTAGTTTCTTGTTGCATTGTAAGTGGCATCGTACTGTTATTCGCAGTTTTGCGTCATCCTTGTTTTGCTTGCCATTTGCAAACCATGCATCCATTTCCGGTGATCTTTACATCGATTTCAACTGAAAACATCTCATCTTTCTAGAGGCATAATTGGTTTGCCAAGTTGATGCATGGTTCATTATTTCCCTTCTGAAGCACGCATATGCATTGCATATCATATTTTGCATATCATGCCATGTATTGCATCATGTTGCTTGTGCATTTCACTGTGATTGATTGTTGTTCCATTGCTTGTGTTCTTTCCTTGGGTAGAGCCGGGAGACGAGTACGTGATCGAGGAACCTGTTGAGTACGCTACCGAGGATCAAGCTTTCGACAACTCTGAGAACTTTGCAGGCAAGATGGCCATACCCTCAAAATCACTTCTATCTTTGCTTGCTAGTTGTTCGTTCTATCGCTATGTCGCGCTACCTACCACTTGCTATATCATGCCTCCCATATTGCCATGTCAAGCCTCTAACCCACCTTCCTAGCAAACCGTTGTTTGGCTATGTTACCGCTTTTGCTCAGCCCCTCTTATAGCATTGCTAATTGCAGGTGAAGTTGAAGTTTGTTCCATGTTGGAACATGGATATGTTGGGATATCATTATTATATCTTAATTACTTCAATGCATCTATATACTTGGTAAAGGATGGAAGGCTTGGACTTATGCCTGGTGTTTTGTTCCACTCTTGCTGCCCTAGTTTCTGCCATACCTGTGTTATGCTCCTTGATTTTGCGTTCCTTACGTGGTTGGGTGTTATGGGAACCCCTTGATAGTTCGCTTTGAATAAAACTCCTCCAGAAAGGCCCAACCTTGGTTTTAACAATTGCCACCAAAGCCTTTTTCCCTTGGGTTCTGCAGACCCAAGGGTTATCTTTATTTTAAACCCCCGGGCCAGTTCTCCTCTGAGTGTTGGTCCAAACTGGGCGATGTCCGGCGCCCCCTGGGCAACTAGGGTCTATGCCAACCCGACGTCTTGCCCATCCGGTGTGCCTTGAGAACGAGATACGTGCGACTCCTATCAGGATTTGTCGGTACATCGGGTGGCTTTGCTGGTCTTGTTTTACCATTGTCGAAATGTCTTGTAACCGGGATTCCGAGACTGACCGGGTCTTCCTGGGAGAAGGAATATCCTTCGTTGACCGTGAGAGCTTGTGATGGGCTAAGTTGGGACACCCCTGCAGGGTATAAACTTTCGAGAGCCATGCCCGCGGTTATGTGGCAGATGGGAATTTGTTAATATCCGGTTGTAGAGAACTTGACACTTAACTTAATTAAAGCAAATCAACCGCGTGTCTAGCCGTGATGGTCTCTTTTCGGCGTAGTCCGGGAAGTGAACATGGTCTTGTGTTATGCTTGAACATAAGTAGCTTCAGGATCACTTCTTGATCACTTCTAGCTTCTCGACCGTTGCGTTTCTTCTCTTCTCGCTCTTATTTGCGTATGTTAGCCACCATATATGCTTAGTGCTTGCTGCAGCTCCACCTCACTACCTTCTCCTACCCATAAGCTTAAATAATCTTGATCTCGCGGGTGTGAGATTGCTGAGTCCTCGTGACTCACGGATACTTCCAAACAGTTGCAGGTGTCGATGATACCAGTGTAGGTGATGCTACCAAACTCAAGTGGGAGTTCGACGAGGATCTGGGTCGTTATTACGTTTCATTTCCTGATGATCGGTAGTGGAGCCCAGTTGGGGCGATCGGGGATCTAGCATTTGGGGTTGTCTTCCTTTATTTTTGTTCCGTAGTTGGACCTTTGATTGTACTTTGGATGATGTATGGATTATTTATGTATTGTGTGAAGTGGCAATTGTAAGCCAACTCTTTATCCCTTTCTATTTAGTACATGGGATTGCGTGAAGATTCCCCCTCTTGCTACAAACCTACCATGCGGCTATGCTTCTAAGTCGTGCCCCGACACGTGGGAGATATAGCCGCATTGTGGGTGTTACAAGATTGTTAATCAAAGATGGTTAAGTTTCCTAACCATTGACATGAGTTGTCATTTGATGAACGGGATCACATCATTAGAGAATGATGTGATTGACTTGACCCATCCGTTAGCTTAGCACTATGATCGTTTAGTTTATTGCTATTGCTTTCTCCATAACTTATACATGTTCCTATGACTATGAGATTATGCAACTCCTGAATGCCGGAGGAACACTTAGTGTGCTATCAAACGTCACAACATAACTGGGTGACTATAAAGATGCTCTACAGGTGTCTCCGATGGTGTTTGTTGAGTTGGCATAGATCAAGATTAGGATTTGTCACTCCGTCTATCGGAGAGGTATCTCTGGGCCCTCTCGGTAATGCACATCACTATAAGCCTTGCAAGCAATGTGACTAATGAGTTAGTTGCGGGATGACGCATTACGGAACAAGTAAAGACACTTGCCGGTAACGAGATTGAACTAGGTATTGAGATACCAACGGTCGAATCTTGGGCAAGTAACATACCGATGACAAAGGGAACAACGTATGTTGTTATGCGGTTTGACCGATAAAGATCTTGTTAGAATATGTAGGAACCAATATGAGCATCCAGTTTCCGCTGTTGGTTATTGACCAGAAGTGAGTCTCGGTCATGTCTACATAGTTCTCAAACCCGTAGGGTCCGCACGCTTAACGTTCGATGACGATCGGTATTATGAGTTTATGTGTTTTGATGTACCGAAGGTAGTCCGAAGTCCCGGATGTGATCACGGACATGACGAGGACTCTCAAAATGGTCGAGACATAAATATTGATATATTGGAAGGCTATGTTTGGACACCGGAATGGTTTCGGATGAGTTCGGGCAATTACCGGAGTACTGGGGGTTTACCGGAACCCCACGGGGAGTCAATGGGCCTTAATGGGCCATGGTGGGAGATAGAAGGAGGCGGACAAGTGGGCCCCCCCTCCAAGCCCAATCTGAATTGGGGAGGGGGCCGGCCCCCTTTCCTTCTCTCCTTCTCCCTCTTCCTTCTTCTCCTACTCCAACTATGGAAAATGGGGAAACCTACTCGTACTAGGAGTAGGAATCCCCCTTGGGGTGCGCCATAGAGAGGGTCGGCCCTCCCCTCCTCCACTATTTTATATATGGGGGAGGGGCACCCCATAGACACACAAGTTGATTGTTTAGCCGTGTGCGGTGCCCCCCTCCATAGAATTCCACCTCGGTCATATTGTTGTAGTGCTTAGGCGAAGCCCTGCGCCGGTAACTTCGTCATCACCGTCATCACACCGTCGTGCTGACGAAAATCTCCCTCGGCCTCAACTGGATCAAGAGTACGAGGGACGTCACCGAGCTGAACGTGTGCAGATCGCGGAGGTGCCGTGTGTTTGGTACTTGATCGGTTGGATCGCGAAGACATTCGACTACATCAACCGCGTTTTCATAATGCTTCTGCTTTCGGTCTACGAGGGTACGTAGACATACTCTTCCTTTCTCGTTGCTCTTCATCTCCTAGATAGATCTTGCGTGATCATAGGAATTTTTTTTTGAAATACTGCGTTTCCCCAACGTGTGCAGATCGCGGAGGTGCCGTACTTTCCGTACTAGGATCATTCGATCGTGAAGACGTACGACTACATCAACCGCATTGTCATAACGCTTCCTCTTACGGTCTACGAGGGTACGTAGACAACACTCTCCCCTCTCGTTGCTATGCATCACCATGATCTTGTGTATGCGTAGGATTTTTTAAAAAATTACTGTGTTCCCCAACAGTGGCATCCGAGCCAGGTCTATGCGTAGTGTTATATGCACGAGTAGAACACAAAGGAGTTGTGGGCGTGGGTATATACATATTGCTTGCCATCACTAGTTGATTCTTGATTCAGTCGTATTGTTGGATGAAGCGGCTCAGACCGACATTACGCATACGCTTACGCGAGACTGGTTCTACTGACGTGCTTCGCGCATAGGTGGCTAGTGGGTGTTTGTTTCTACAACTTTAGTTGAATCGGTTTCAATGAACATGGTTCTTTTTGAAGATCAAAAAGCAATCACTATACTATGTTGTGGTTTTGATGCGTAGGTAAGAACGGTTCTTGCTAGAAGCCCGTAGCAGCCACGTAAAACTTGCAACAACAAAGTAGAGGACGTCTAACTTCTTTTGCAGGGCATGTTGTGATGTGATATGGTCAAGATGTGATTATATAAGTTTTTGTATGAGATGATCATGTTTTGTAACACTGTTATCGGCAACTGGCAGGAGCCATATGGTTGTCACTTTATTGTATGAAATGCAATCGCCATGTAATAGCTTTACTTTATCACTAAGCGGTAGCGGTAGTCGTAGAAGCAATAGTTGGCGAGATGACAATGATGCTTTGATGGAGATCAAGCTGTCAAGCCGGTGACGATGGTGATCACAACGGTGCTTTGGAGATGGAGATCAAAAGGCACAAGATGATGATGGCCATATCATATCACTTATTTGATTGCGTGTGATGTTTATCCTTTATGCATCTTATTTTTCTTAGTACGGCGGTAGCATTGTAAGATGATCTCTCACTAAATTTCAAGGTACAAGTGTTCTCCCTGAGTATGCACCGTTGCTATAGTTCGTCGTACTGAGACACCACGTGATGATCGGGTGTGATAAGCTCTACGTTCACATACAACGGGTGCAAGCCAGTTTTGCACAAGCAGAATACTCGGGTTAAACTTGACGAGCCTAGCATATGCAGATATGGCCTCGGAACACTGAGACCGAAAGGTCGAGCGTGAATCATATAGTAGATATGATCAACATAGTGACGTTCACCATTGCAAACTACTCCATCTCACATGATGATCGGACATGGTTTAGTTGATATGGATCACGTGATCACTTAGATGATTAGAGGGATGTCTATCTAAGTGGGAGTTCTTAAGTAATATGATTGAATTGAACTTCAATATCATGAACATTAGTACCTGATAGTATTGTGCATGGCTATGTTGTTGTAGATAAATGGCCCATGGTGTTGTTCCGTTGAATTTTAATGCGTTCCTAGAGAAAGCTAAGCTGAAAGATGATGGTAGCAATTACATGGACTGGGTCGGTAACTTGAGGATTATCCTCATTGCTGCACAGAAGAATTACGTCCTGGAAGCACCACTGGGTGACAAGCCTGCTGCAGATGCTGCTGACAATGTTAAGAACGTCTGGCAAAGCAAAGCTGATGACTACTCAATAGTTCAGTGTGCCACGCTTTACGGCTTGGAACCGGGACTACAACAGCGTTTTGAATGTCATGGAGCATATGAGATGTTCCAGGAGTTGGAGTTAATATTTCAAGCAAATGCCCGGATTGAGAGATATTGTAACGCCCCGAGACCGATGTGCCAAGTGTCTTCCAGTTATTCGTTGTCTTTGCCATGTCATTCGCTTGCGTGTTGCATCTTGTCATGTCATCATGTGCATTACATCATCATGTTTTCAAACTTGCATCCGTTCGGGTTCCCCAGTTCCGTCCGTTGTCCGTTCTGAGCCCACACACACTTGCACGCGCCCGCGGCACCTCCGAAATATTATTTTATAAGTGGCCGGAAAATGTTCTCGGATTGGGTTGAAAGTTGGCATGCGGTGTTGTTTTATTGTCAATAGATCGCCTGTCAAGTTTCATCGCATTCGGAGTCCGTTTGATGCCCAACGATTAAATATAGCGGCAATATAGCCGGTCTAACGTCAGACGTTTTCGATCTCCGGAAATAGTCGCCGGGCCTCCCTCTCTTCTCTTCTCTCATCTCGAGACCGTCTACACAGCCCACTACCTACCGCCAGATCCAACCTAACCTCTCTCGTCAGCACGCAGCCCCCCTCACGTGCGCGTCCGAAATTGTCCCGGACCCGACCCGGGCAGTCGTCACCGTTGGATCCGGATCATCCCCAAACATCTACAAAACGTCTCTGTTTTGTTAATTGGACTTCCTAATATAGTTATTCGCGACCGTTCGATTATGATCGAAGGGACCGGATAGCCCCAACTTAATCCACCTGCCATATAAATACACAAGGTCCAACCCTAAAAATCAGGTACCTTGTCCCATCCTACCTAGCGCCGCCGCCACTCCCTCGGGATCCTCCCCGATCCAAAAATTCCCCCTCGTTGTCTTCACCGGATCAACCAGCTCCCCCCCCCCCGATCCATCCAGCCTCCTCTCCCTCCTCCCCTCTATTTTTCCTCGTGCTCCCCGGCTCTCTCTCACGATCTCCCTCTCTCTCTGTTTTTCATCAGCTGCCGGTCGCCGTCGCCTTGGTCAACCCTCGCCGGAGCTGCGTCGACGCCCCATTGGCCGGATCCGGCCCGGAAACAAGCAGATCCCTTCATCCTCGGCGAGCTCCGCCTCCCGTTCCCGTTGCTTCGCCGTGCGCCAAGTTCCCTATCGTCGTGCCCTGCTTCTGCATCCTCCCGCTCGTCTCTGTGCGCGCTGAAAACGAGTGAGCCGCCGCCTGCGTTGACCCGCTGCTTCGAGGACGAGGACGCCCAGCGACCAGTGCCTGAGAGCCTCCTCCTGCTCGACCCCGCCGCCTCGCTGCGGGCCTCCTCCAGCGTGGACCCCGTAGGAGATCCGCAGGTCACCGACCCCTCCTCTCCTTCCTTCGGTCCGCCTCCGTGCTCTCTCGCTCACGTCTCTCTCGACTGCTCTCTCTGTCTTTGCTGCAGCTAGCCGCCATGACCACCGTGGGAGATGCCTCCCCAGCCTTGCTTGCGTCTGGATCCAGTCGCCTCGCTGGCCTGTGCCTCCCCGCCATGCTCCCGGTCCTCCACCCAAGTCCCTGCCGCTGCGCCGCCGTTGGTCAGGCCTCACCTCTGCTATGCTCGAACAGGGAGGAGAACGCCTCTGCCTCCAGTCGATCGATGCGACCGCGTTGACCCTTCCCCGAGCACCAAGGCCCAGCGTGCCAGCCGCCGCTGCATCCCGATCGAGTGCCTGGGCCGGCCTTGACTTGTGCTTCTTCGCGGCCCAGCAAGACGTTGAGACCCAGCCTCTCCACCAGCTGGTCTCCTCTTCGAACGGGCCGAGGCCCAATGTGAGCAGCTCCCTAGCTCTGTTCCAGATCCAGCCCGTTACGTGTTTTTTTTCGTCCAGCGATTTTCCTAATTTTCCAGGGTTCTGCCAGTTTTGCAGAAACACCCTTGCACTTCATGCATTTAATAACTTCACAACCGTGCATCGGATTAAAATGTTTTATGTATGAAACTTGCTTAGAATTTTGTCTAGATTCATAATATCCAACTTTCATCTATGTTTGAAATGTTTAAAATGCTGTTTGATTAAATTTGCTCCTATGTCATGTTAAAATGCTTTATTTCATAACTAAATAACCGTAACTCCGAATTTAATAAACTTTATATGTAAATGGGGTAGAAAAATGCCTAGTTTAACATGGTGGCATCACTTTACATGTTTAACAACTCTAAAATTGTGTTTAGGACAGATCAGTACCAAACCTAATATATGCATATGGGGATTTACTGGAATTGTTGTTCGTTGCTTCTGGCCTCATTTAAACTTGACTAGATAGGTAGTTTTACTTTGCTTCACCCTCTTGTCATGTTTAACAACATTTAATATTGTTGGGTACATAAACAAGATCGAACTAAATAAGTCACGTGGTGTTTCGTCACTATGCAACGGAGTTGCATATTGAGCTCCACTTAATTTGTAGTATTGCTTGTGCACTTTGCCATGCCATGCCTCATTAAACCAGACATGCATCATACTTGTTTGCGCATCTTGCCATGCTTATGTGGTGGTTGTTTACTATGTTGTTTGCTTCTTTTTCCGGTGTACTTCTTCTCGGTAATCCGGTAACGTCGTGTGGTGAGGATTCGTTCGACTACGTCCGTTTGTCTTCTTCATGGACTCTTTCTTCTTCCTTGCAGGATCTCAGGCAAGATGACCATACCCTCGAAATCACTTCTATCTTTGCTTGCTAGATGCTCACTCTTTTGCTATGCCTATGCTGCGATACCTACCACTTGCTTATCATGCCTCCCATATTGTGAACCAAGCCTCTAACCCACCTTGTCCTAGCAAACCGTTGTCTGGCTATGTTACCGCTTTGCTCAGCCCCTCTTATAGCGTTGTTAGTTGCAGGTGAAGATTGAAGTTTGTTCCTTGTTGGAACATGGAGATGTTGTTCCTTGTTGGAACATATTTACTTGTTGGGATATCACAATATCTCTTATTTAATTAATGCATCTATATACTTGGTAAAGGGTGGAAGGCTCGGCCTTATGCCTGGTGTTTTGTTCCACTCTTGCCGCCCTAGTTTCCGTCACATCGGTGTTATGTTCCCGGATTTTGCGTTCCTTACGCGGTTGGGCTATTATGGGAACCCCTTGACAGTTCGCCTTGAATAAAACTCCTCCAGCAATGCCCAACATTGGTTTTACCATTCGCCACCTAGCCTATTTTTCCCTTGGGTTCCGCGGACTCAAGGGTCATCTTATTTTAAACCCCCCTGGGCCAGTGCTCCTCTGAGTGTTGGTCCGACTGAGCTGCCTGCGGGGCCACCTCGGGGCAACTTGAGGTTTGGTTTTACTCGTAGCTGGTATCATCTGAGTGTGCCCTGAGAACGAGATATGTGCAGCTCCTATCGGGATTTGTCGGCACATTCGGGCGGTGTTGCTGGATTTGTTTTAACTTGTCGAAGTTGTCTTGTAGAACCGGAATGCCAAGTCTGATCGGAATGTCTCGGGAGAAGGTTTATCCTTCGTTGACCGTGAGAGCTTGTGATGGGCTAAGTTGGGACACCCCTGCAGAGTTATGAACTTTCGAAAGCCGTGCCCGCGATTATGGGTAGATGGGAATTTGTTAATGTCCGGTTGTAGAAAACCTGAAGTTGATCTTAACTAAAATACATCAACCGCGTGTGTAGCCGTGATGGTCTCTTCTCGGCGGGGTCCGGGAAGTGAACACGGTGTTGGGGTTATGCTTGACGTAAGTTGTTCTAGGATCACTTCTTGATCATAGTTTTCTCGATCGTGCTTTGCCTTCTCTTCTCGCTCTCATTTGCGTATGTTAGCCACCATATATGCTAGTCGCTTGCTGCAGCTCCACATCATACCTTTTACCCTTCCTATAAGCTTAAATAGTCTTGATCGCGAGGGTGCGAGATTGCTGAGTCCCCGTGACTCACAGATACTTCCAAAACCAGTTTGCAGGTGCCGATCTTGCCGAGCAGGTGACGCAACCAAGCTCAAGGAGGAGCTCGATGAAGATCTTGTCCTTTGTATTGCTTCGTTCTAGTTGATCAGTAGTGGAGCCCAGTCAGGACGATCGGGGATCTGTGTAGTATTTGGGGTAGTCTTCTTTTATTTTGGTTCCGTAGTCGGACCTTGATTGTATCTGGATGATGTAATGCTTTATTCATGTATTTGTGTGAAGTGGCGATTATAAGCCAACTATGTATCTCTTTCCCTTATGTATTACATGGGTTGTGTGAAGATTACCTCACTTGCGACATTGCTTTCAATGCGGTTATGCCTCTAAGTCGGGCATCGACACGTGGGAGATATAGCCGCATCGAGGGCGTTACAGATATGAAGTCTCCAATAAGTTCCACAGCTGCAAAATGGAGGAGAATAGTTCTATCAGTGAACACATACTCAGAATGTCTGGGTACCGCAACCACTTGATTCAGCTGGGAGTTAATCTTCCTGATGATAGTGTCATTGACAGAGTTCTGCCACCAAGCTACAAGAGCTTCGTGATGAACTATAATATGCAAGGGATGGATAAGACAATTCCCGAGCTCTTGCTTCAGAACTGCAGCTGCCCGTTGGCCTAAGCGTCGCCTTCCAAGGCGCTATTGCTTCAGAACTTGCAATTGCCCAGCGCATTGTTGAACTGAAGCAGAAAATTGATCATGAAAAGGCTCAGTTCAAGAAGCATATGGCCAAGCTCAGCGTGCAAGAAGTGAAGAGCTTCAAGGTCATGATGCACGAACTAAAGGAAAACTTTCTGAAGAAGCGTGCAGAAGCTCAAGGTTCGCGGGAGCGAATGAAGTCTCTGGCAGACAGATGTGTGCAGGCCTACAATGAGGCCGAGAAGCACAAGGCACTAGGGCGTCCCGGCATCGACCCCAGGATGGCCGCGAAGAAGAAGAAGAAGAAGCCTGCTATGGCTGAACCAGAGGCACCAAGGCAAGAAGCAGTTCCAATTGTCTTCCCAACTGCAACGACTGGCTCGAAGCCAAAGAGCCGGTCAACCGCTTCAGAGCTCAAGAAGACACGAACTGCAGAGGCTGAAGCCAGGAAGCAGAAACATAATGAAGCCTCTCCTTCTGCTCCCACTCAGAAGAAGCGAAAGATCAAGAAAGCTCGGGCTGCTCCCATAGAGCCCTTGATGGTTGAACCCCTTTCTGTCGTCCATCCTGACGCAGAACGACAACTGACAGTTCATGAGCCTGCTTCCACAGAGGCTCCTGAAGCTGAAGACATACCAGCAGCCGACCCCATCGCTGCTGAAGACATTGGTCATCGGGACAATGTACAAGATGATGCAGCCCTTCCTCAGTATGAACACAACGAACTCATCAGCATTGGTCGTCCTCTGACGCCAATTGCACAAGATGCTTCATGGGTGGATCGCCCTCAAGAGGAAGAAGACTATGAGGCCAGCCCACTCCAACACCACAGGCGTCGTCTGCGTTCCGCAGGCTTCGCAAAGGTCCAAGGCCTCAAGTCTATGCTGAAGACATTCCGGCTGCATCAGCCGCAGAAGAAGCACCACAAGAGCCCACTCCTATGCTCCACCAAGAAGCAGTTCTCCAGGAGAATGTGCTAGTGACCGACCCTCTAGCTAGTCAAGTGGAGGCTGAAAATACTGAGGCTGCCACAACCAACACTGAAGCCAATGTGGAGCCCTCCCCACCAAAAGCTTCAGAAGATAGCGAAGCTACTGATCCAGAAACTTCTGTTCCTGAGTCTGCTACAGGTCCTAAATTTGATTACCATGTTGAGCACAGGCCCCATGTCCAGAAGCCAGTCCCAAGGCTGCCGAGGTTCCCAGGTCCTGCATCAGCACCTGGCTCCTTTAACATCAATAGCTTCAAGGTAGATAATACGTTCTTCAACAGCTCCAAGAACCCCTATTCAAGGGAAAGGATTTCATCAGATAGGTTATGGAGCTATCCTCAGCGCAGCTACTATTCATGCATCCTATACAACCAAGGTCGCATCTTCCCGCACAAGCGCCTTGATGTTGAAGCCATTGCTGGTCTGCCCTGTTTAGAGGAAGCGTTGGATTGCTTCAAGCAAGTGGGTCTGCTGCAGTTTGTAACTGATGAAGAGCACTGGAATGAAGAGCTTCTGCTGCAATTCTATGCCACCCTCCACATCAAAGGATACAACAGAGATCCAAAGACTTGGGCCCTGGAGTGGATGACCGGCAATGTCCATCACGAAGCCAATGCATTTGATATCATTGAGCTCACCGGCCTGCCCACTCCTGGCGAATTCTTCGAGGAAGGCTGTCCACTACACACTAAAGCTCTTGAGAGCATATTCCAGAGGCCTGAACCAAATATGAGTCAGATGCTCTCAGTGATGAAGCCATTGCCCCACGATGCTCCTTATCCAACAGAGTTCTTCGTTGAAGACTTTGAGTACCTGCCCAGAACCATCTATCACATTATCCGGCGGACTCTCTGGCCTATCAAAGGGCACTCTCCAAATGCCAAGATCGACGGTGCAATGAAGACTCTGATATTTTGTATCCTTCATGGCAAATGCTTCAACGCACAGGACTTCTTCATACGCCAACTTGCTGCATCAGGCTCATATTTACTTGGTTTGAAGTTCTATGCTCCTTGGGTCATGAGACTGATCAAGCTTCACTCTGCGATCTCATATCAGCCCTCAGCCCGCAACCATCGGATCTTCTTGCCAGATGTGGATACCTCTGCTGAAGCTATATATCCTGAGCCTGCCAAGCAACCTTTGAGTCTTCAGAATGCAGAACACTAGAGCTTCACTCAAAATGTTGAAGGTGTTGAAGCCATCTCCAGGGTGTATCCTTTGGCTGGCACTACACGTGCGCCACACCCTGCTTCAACTGAAGCCACTGACAGTGCTACTGCTTCAAGACCCAAGAAGCGCACTCGTGTTCTCAACGACCGAGAGCTTCTTGTGGCCCTTCATCAAAAGCAGGATAGGCATCATGACTGGTTGAAGAGACAGATGAAAAGCCTCTTGGTGGATGTAAATCGCATCTGAAATCTTGCCACCAAGAATGCATTCGTTGCACATGAAACCTGTCGCCGCACATGGAAAGGGCTATCAATGATATGTACTGAAGCTGAACTTGAAGAGGATGGCTTCACTGAGCGATTCAAGTTTGACACCACACCTCCTAGAAGGGTTGTGATGCGAAGCACTCCATCTCTTGAAGACTCTGAGTTTTCTTCCTCTGCGGCCACAGTCACTGCCAGAATCATTGATGAAGAAGACGATGCTACCTCACCGCCACCTGCTTCAGCACCTCCAAGCTCTTCTGCACCGCCAAACAACACCAACAACCCTGCTACTTCATCTACTCCTCATGGGAACGAGTAGAGACTCTATGTCTTCAAACCGTTTTGGTCATTACTGACAAAAGGGGGAGAAGCATATGAGATATTGATAGTCTTCAAGCGGGTTCATATGGGCGGGTGCCTTATATTTTGCTTCGTGTTTACAACTCTCGTTTTTGCTTCATTTGGTTCTTATGAGTTGTAACACTTAAACCAGATGGTCGTCTGCTACTTATTTGCCACCCTGTTTTGCGAAGATAAATTCCGCATGTGCAACGATAAATTCCGCACTTATCTCATTCTGCAGACGTCCATTTTCCATTATGCATGTCATTATCTTCATATACTTTCACATGCATAGTGGATTGTCATCATAAGCTGAAGTGGATCTCCACAAGTACAACCTGCCATGTGCATTTGCATTCCAAAAGCAAATTAACTTATATGCACATCTTCACGGGGAGCCCTTGCAACTTATGAAGACAATTCCTTATCCTTTACAATTTCACAGACTATATTCCCCGTTGAAAACTTCAACTAGTTTGTCATCAATCACCAAAAAGGGGGAGATTGTAAGTGCATCTAGTGCCACCCCTAGTTGGTTTTGGAGTATTGACGACAAACCTAGTTGAGGGACTAATGTGTTTGTGAGAATTGCAGGATAACACAGGTAGAAGTCCCTCATTGATTCGGTTTTACTACCAGAGATGACCCCTAAAAATGTATGAAGACATTGAAGTCAAAGGTGGTATATGAAGATATTCACATTGAAGACTATGACAAAAGAAGACACGTTATGAAGCCTATGGAGCTCGAAGACTTAGATCTTTCGTAGTTCCTTTTCTTTTGTGTTGAGTCATAGGAACCACCGTACTGTTAAGTGGGGTCCAGGAGAACCAGTCAGAATGACTGAAGTGATGCCTAAACCAAAAACCTATGTCTTCGAGTGAAGACAATGAGAGCGAATCTTGTCCAGAGCCGGACAAGTCAGCTTTGCTTGTAGCCCAAGTAAAGTTGTCATGAGAGTTTGAAATCTGACCGTTGGGACACGTGTCAGTTCCTTAGTGACCCAGGGTCATTTCGGACAAATCAGGTCGGGTTGCCAAGTGGCTATAAATAGCCCACCCCCTACAACCATAAACGGTTGGCTGCTCAGATTTCAGTGCACGGCTTTTGTCGTTTGAGAGCAACCCACCTCGAAGCCTTTGAGAGAAAATTCCTAGCGAGGAGAAAGCCCTAACCACCCAGAGCCAGAGTAAATTGGGCATCACTTAAGTCTTCTTGTCTGAGTGATCTGAAGACTTACTACACTTGAGGATTGTGCATCCTCCAGACGGTTAGGCGTCGCGTTCTGAGCATCCAAGAGACATTGTGGATTGCCAGTGAACAAAGTCTGTGAAGGTTTGGGAGTCTACCTTGAAGACTTACCAGAGTGATTGGGCGAGGACTATGTGACCTTAGCTCAAGGAGAATACGGTGAGGACTTGGTGTCCTGAGCTGCGTGTTCAGGACTGGGTGTCCGGGACTGTGTGTCCTAAGGTTTAAATACCTAGCCGCTCCAACCAGACGTACAGTTGTCACAGCAACTGGAACTGGTCCAACACATCATTGTCTTCAACGAGTCACTGGTTTCATCTTCACTTCCTTTTACTTACTGTTACTCATTGTGAAGCCATTGCATGCTTGCTATATCTTTTGTATTCACAACGTAACTGTATGATTTGTTTGGCTTCATAACTTCTTCCTACCTGATCCTTATTACACTGCAGCTACTTGTCATTGTGCTTTCACTCTATTGAATTCTTGACCATGGCTTGCCTAGTGTAATCTAACTTCCGCTGCATAGTGATAGGCATATCTCTACTGTTTGTCTTCATAACTTCCACGTTTTGAAGACTTTCAGAAAAATTGCCTATTCACCCCCCCTCTAGTCGATATAACGCACTTTCAATGACTAAGACTCCGTTCTCCAGAACAATGGAACGAGCAACAGACTTATTGGAAATAATACATACTGATGTATGCGGTCCGATGAGTGTTGATGCTCGTGGCGGGTATCGTTATTTTCTGACCTTCACAGATGATTTGAGGAGATATGGGTATATCTACTTGATGAAACATGAGTCTGGAACGTTTGAGAAGTTCAAAGAATTTCAGAGTGAAGTGCAAAATCATCGTAACAAGAAAATAAAGTTTCTACGATCTCATCATGGAGGAGAATATTTGAGTTACGAGTTTGGTCTTCATTTGAAACAATGCGGAATAGTTTCGCAACTCACGCCACCAGGAACACCACAGCGTAATGATGTGTCCGAACGTCGTAAACGCACTTTATTAGCTATGGTGCGATCTATGATGTCTCTTACTGATTTACCGCTATCTTTTTGGGTTATGCTTTAGAGACGGCTGCATTCATGTTAAATACTGCACCATCGAAATCCGTTGAGACGACACCTTATGAACTGTGGTTTGGCAAGAAACCCAAGTTGTCGTTTCTTAAAGTTTGGGGATGCGATGCTTATGTGAAAAAGCTTCAACCTGATAAGCTCGAACCCAAATCGGAGAAATGTGTCTTCATAGGATACCCAAGAGAGACTGTTGGGTACACCTTATATCACAGATCCGAAGGCAAGATATTCGTTGCTAAGAATGGATCCTTTCTAGAGAAGGAGTTTCTCTCGAAAGAAGTGAGTGGGAGGAAAGTAGAACTTGATGAGGTAATTGTACCTGCTCCGTTATTGGAAAGTAGTTCATCACAGAAATCAGTTCCAGTGATTCCTACACCAATTAGTGAGGAAGCTAATGATGATGGTCATGAAACTTCTGATCAAGTTACTACCGAACCTCGTAGGTCAACTAGAGTAAGATCCGCACCAGAGTGGTACGGTAATCCTGTTCTGGAAGTCATGTTACTTGACCATGACGAACCTACGAACTATGAGGAAGCGATGATGTGCCCAGATTCCGCAAAATGGCTTGAGGCCATGAAATCTAAGATGGGATCCATGTATGAGAACAAAGTATGGACTTTGGTTGACTTGCCCGATGATCGAAATGGATATTCAAGAAGAAGACTGACGTTGACGATGATGTTACTGTCTACAAAGCTCGTCTTGTTGCGAAAGGTTTTCGACAAGTTCAAGGAGTTGACTACGATGAGACCTTCTCACCCGTAGTGATGCTTAAGTCTGCAGAATCATGTTAGCAATTGCCGCATTTTATGATTATGAAATTTGGCAAATGGATGTCAAAAATACATTCCTTAATGGATATCTTAAAGAAGGGTTGTATATGATGCAAGCAGAAGGTTTTGTCGATCCAAAAGGTGCTAACAAAGTGTGTAAGCTCCAGAGATCCATTTATGGACTGGTGCAAGCATCTCGGAGTTGGAATATATGCTTTGAAAGTGTGATCAAAGCATATGGTTTTATACAGACTTTTGGAGAAGCCTGTATTTATAGGAAAGTGAGTGGGAGCTGTGTAGCATTTCTGACATAGCATAAAAGGATACTTCAATAAGAATTTTTCAATGAAAGACCTCAGTGAAGCTGCTTATATATTGGGCATCAAGATCTATAGAGATAGATCAAGATGCTTAATTGGACTTTCACAAAGCACATACCTTGGTAAAGTTTTGAAGAAGCTCAAAATGGATCAATCGAATAAAGGGTTCTTGCCAGTGTTAGAAGGTGTGAAGTTGAGTCAGACTCAATGCCTGACCGCTTTAGAAGATACAGAGAAAATGGAAGTCATTCCCTATGCTTCAGCCATAGGTTCTATCATGTATGCAATGCTATGTACCAGACCTGATGTGTGCCTTGCTATTAGTTTAGTAGGGAGGTACCAAAGTAATCTAGGAGTGGATCACTGGACAGCGGTCAAGAACATCCTGAAATACCTGAAAAGGAGTAAGGATATGTTTCTCGTTTATGGAGGTGACAAAGAGCTCATCGTAAACGGTTACGTCGTTGCAAGCTTTTACACTGATCCGGATGACTCTAAGTCACAAACCGGATACGTATTTTTATTGAATGGTGAAGCTATCAGTTGGCTCACTTCTAAGCAAAGCGTCGTGGCGGGATCTATGTGTGAAGAAGAATACATAGCTGCTTCAGAAGCAGCAAATGAAGGAGTCTGGATGAAGGAGTTCATATCCGATCTAGGTGTCATACCTAGTGCATCAGGTCCAATGAAAATCTTTTGTGACAATACTGGTGCAATTGCCTTGGCAAAGGAATCAAGATTTCACAAGAGAACCAAGCACATCAAGAGACGCTTCAATTCCATCCGCGATCAAGTCAAGGAGGGAGACATAGAGATTTGCAAGATACATACGGATATGAATGTTGCAGACTCCTTGACTAAGCCTCTCTCACGAGCAAAGTATGATCAGCACCAAGACTCCATGGGTGCTAGAATCATTACTATGTAATCTAGATTATTGACTCTAGTGCAAGTGGGAGACTGAAGGAAATATGCCCTAGAGGCAATAATAAAGTTGTTATATATTTACTTATATCATGATAAATGTTTATTATTCATGCTAGAATTGTATTAACCGGAAACTTAGTACATGTGTGAATACATAGACAAACAGAGTGTCACTAGTATGCCTCTACTTGACTAGCTCGTTAATCAAAGATGGTTAAGTTTCCTAACCATAGACATGAGTTGTCATTTGATGAACGAGATCACATCATTAGAGAATGATGTGATTGACTTGACCCATCCGTTAGCTTAGCACTATGATCGTTTAGTTTATTACTATTGCTTTCTCCAAAACTTATACATGTTCCTATGACTATGAGATTATGAAACTCCTGAATACCGGAGGACCACTTAGTGTGTTATCAAACATCACAACGTAACTAGATGACTATAAAGATGCTATATAGGTGTCTCTGATGGTGTTTGTTGAGTTGGCATAGATCAAGATTAGGATTTGTCACTCCGTATATCGGAGAGGTATCTCTGGGCCCGCTCGGTAATGCACATCACTATAAGCCTTGCAAGAAATGTGACTAATGAGTTAGTTGCGGGATGATGCAGTATGGAACGAGTAAAGAGACTTGCCGGTAATGAGATTGAACTAGGTATTGAGATACCGATGATCGAATCTTGGGCAAGTAATATACCGATGACAAAGGGAACAACATATGTTGTTATGCGATTTGACCGATAAAGATCTTCGTAGAATATGTAGGAACCAATATGAGCATCCATGTTCCACTATTGGTTACTCACCTGAAGTGAGTCTCGGTCATGTCTACATAGTTATCGAACCTGTAGGGTCTGCACGCTTAACGTTCGATGACGATCGGTATTATGAGTTTATGTGTTTTGATGTACCAAAGGTAGTTCGGAGTCCCGGATGTGATCACGGACATGACGAGGAGTCTCGAAATGGTCGAGACATAAAGATTGTTATATTGGAAGGCTATGTTTGGACACCGGAATGGTTTCGGATAAGTTCAGGCAATTACCGGAGTACTGGGGGGTTACCGGAACCCCCAGGGAGTCAATGCGCCTTAGTGGGCCATGGTGGGAGAGAGAAGGAGGCGGCTGAAGGAAATATGCCCTAGAGGCACTAATAAAGTTGTTATTTATATTTCTTGGTATCATGATAAATGTTTATTATTCATGCTAGAATTGTATTAACCGGAAACTTGGTACATGTGTGAATACATAGACAAACAAAGTGTCACTAGTATGCCTCTGCTTGACTAGCTCGTTGATCACAGATGGTTATGTTTCCTAGACATAGACATGAGTTGTCACTTAATTAACGGGATCACATCATTAGGAGAATGATGTGATTGACTTGACCCATTCCGTTAGCTTAGCACTTGATCGTTTAGTATGTTGCTATTGCTTTCTTCATGACTTATACATGTTCCTATGACAATGAGATTATGCAACTCCCGTTTACCGGAGGAACACTTTGTGTGCTACCAAACTTCACAACATAACTTGGTGATTATAAAGGTGCTCTACAGGTGTCTCCAAAGGTACTTGTTGAGTTGGCGTATTTCGAGATTAGGATTTGTCACTCCGATTGTCGGAGAGGTATCTCTGGGCCCACTCGGTAATGCACATCACTATAAGCCTTGCAAGCATTGTAACTAATGAGTTAGTTATTGGATGATGTATTACGGAATGAGTAAAGAGACTTTCCGGTAACGAGATTGAACTAGGTATTGAGATACCAACGATCGAATCTCGAGCAAGTAACATACCGATGACAAAGGGAACAACATATGTTGTTATGCGGTTTGACAGATAAACATCTTCGTAGAATATGTGGGAGCCAATATGAGCATCCAGGTTTCGCTATTGGTTATTGACCGGAGACGTGTCTCGGTCATGTCTACATAGTTCTCGAACCCGTAGGGTCCGCATGCTTAAAGTTCAGTGACGATCGGTATTATGAGTTTTTGTGTTTTGATGTACCGAAGGTAGTTCGGAGTCCCGGATGAGATCAGGGACATGACAAGGAGTCTTGAAATGGTCGAGATGTAAAGATCGATATATTGGACGACTATATTCGGACATCAGAAAGGTTCCGAGTGATTCGTGTATTTTTCGGAGTACCGGAGAGTTACGGGAATTCGTCGGGTAGTAGATGGGCTTTATTGGGATTTAGGGGAAAGAGAGACGAGAGGCTGCGCACCCCCCCCCCTAGGCCTAGTCCGAATTGGACTAGGGGGAGGGGCGGCGCCCCTCCTTCCTTCTCCTCTCTTTTCCCTTTCCTTCTCTCCTACTCCTACTACTTGGAAGGGCTCCTAGTTCTACTAGGAAAGGGGGAATCCTACTCCTGGTGGGAGTAGGACTCCCCTAGGGCACGCCATAGAGAGGGTCGACCCTCTCCCTCCACTCCTTTATATATAGGGAGAGGGGCACCCCTTGGAGACAACAATTGATCATTGATCTCTTAGCCATGTGCGGTGCCCCCCTCCACCATAATCCACCTCGATCATATTGTAGCGGTGCTTAGGCGAAGCCCTGTGTCGGTAGCATCATCATCACCGTCACCACGCCGTCGTGCTGACGAAACTCTCTTGTGAAGCTTTGCTGGATCGGAGCTCACGGGACGTCATCGAGTTGAACATGTGCAGAACTCGGAGGTGCCGTGCGTTCGGTACTTGGATCGGTCGGATCGTGAAGATGTACGACTACCTCAACCGCGTTGTGGTAACGCTTCCGCTTTCGGTCTACAAGGGTACATGGACACACTCTCCCCTCTTGTTGCTATGCATCACCATGATCTTGTGTGTGTGTAGGAATTTTTTTGAAATTACTATGTTCCCCAGTAGTGGCATCCGAGCCTGGTTTTATGCGTTGATGTTATATGCACAAGTAGAACACAAGTGAGTTGTGGGCGATACAATCATACTGCTTACCAGCATGTCATACTTTGGTTCGGCGGTATTGTTGGATGAAGCGGCCCGGACCAACATTACGCGTACGCTTATGTGAGACTGGTTCTACCGACGTGCTTTGCACACATGTGGCTGGCGGGTGTCAGTTTCTCCAACTTTAGTTGAACCGAGTGTGGCTACGCCCGGTCCTTGAGAAGGTTAAAACAGCACTAACTTGACGAACTATCGTTGTGGTTTTGATGCATAGGTAAGAACGGTTGTTGCTCGGCCCGTAGCAGCCACGTAAAACTTGCAACAACAAAGTAGAGGACGTCTAACTTGTTTTTGCAGCTCATGTTGTGATGTGGTATGGTCAAGACATGATGCTATATTTTACTGTATGAGATGATCATGTTTTGTAACCGAGCTATCGGCAACTGGCAGGAGCCATATGGTTGTCGCTTTATTGTATGCAATGCAATTGCCCTGTAATTGCTTTACTTTATCACTATGCGGTAGCGATAGTCGTAGAAGCAATAGTTGGCGAGACGACAATGATGCTACGATGGAGATCAAGGTGTCGCGCCGGTGACGATGGTGATCATGACGGTGCTTCGGAGATGGAGATCACAAGCACAAGATGATGATGGCCATATCATATCACTTATATTGATTACATGTGATGTTTATCTTTTATACATCTTATTTTGCTTTGATTGACGGTAGCATTATAACATGATCTGTGACTAAATTTCAAGATAAAAGTGTTCTCCCTGAGTATGCACCGTTGCCAAATTTCGTCGTGCCCAGACACCACGTGATGATTGATACGTCTCCGTCGTATCTACTTTTCCAAACACTTTTGCCCTTGTTTTGGACTCTAACTTGCATGATTTGAATGGAACTAACTCGGACTGACGTTGTTTTCAGCAGAATTGCTATGGTGTTATTTATGTGCAGAAACAAAAGTTCTCAGAATGACCTGAAACTTCACGGAACATCTATTCGGAAAATATAAAAAATCCTTGCAAAAGATGAAGACCAGGAGGCCCACCACCTGTCCATGAGGGTGGGGGCGCGCCCCCCTACCTCGTGGCCCCCCTGGAGCTCCTCTGACCTCAACCCCAACTCTATATATTTGGTTTGGGGAGAAAAAATCAGAGAGAAGAATTCATCGCGTTTTACAATACGGAGCCACCGCCAAGCCCTAAAACCTCTCGGGAGGGCTGATCTAGAGTCCGTTCGGGGCTTCGGAGAGGGGAATCCGTCGCCATCATCATCATCAACCATCCTCCATCACCAATTTCATGATGCTCACCGTCGTGCGTGAGTAATTCCATCGTAGGCTTGCTGGACGGTGATGGGTTGGATGAGATCTATCATGTAATTGAGTTAGTTTTGTTAGGGTTTGACCCCTAGTATCCACTATGTTCTGAGATTGATGTTGCTATGACTTTGCTATGCTCAATGCTTTTCACTAGGGCCCGAGTGCCATGATTTCAGATCTGAACCTATTATGTTTTCATCAATATATGGGAGTTCTTGATCCTATCTTGCAAGTCTATAGTCACCTATTATGTGTTATGATCCGTTAACCCCGAAGTGACAATAATCGGGATACTTACCGGTGATGACCATAGTTTGAGGAGTTCATGTATTCACTATGTGCTAATGCTTTGTTCCGGTACTCTATTAAAAGGAGGCCTTAATATCCCTTAGTTTCCATTAGGACCCCGCTACCACGGGACGGTAGGACAAAAGATGTCATGCAAGTTCTTTTCCATAAGCACGTATGACTATATTCGGAATACATGCCTACATTACATCGATGAATTGAGCTAGTTCTGTGTCACCCTAGGTTATGACTGTTACATGATGAACCGCATCCGGCATAATTCTCCATCACTGATCCATTGCCTACGAGCTTTCCATATATTGTTCTTCGCTTATTTACTTTTCCGTTGCTATTGCTATCATCATTACAAAATACCAAAAACATTACTTTTGCTACTATTACCTTTTGCTACCGTTACCGCTACTATCATATTACTTTGCTACTAAATACTTTGCTGCAGATATTAAGTTTCCAGGTGTGGTTCAATTGACAACTCAGCTGCTAATACTTGAGAATATTATTTGGCTCCCCTTGTGTCGAATCAATAAATTTGGGTTGAATACTCTACCCTCAAAAACTATTGCGATCCCCTATACTTGTGGGTTATCAAGACTATTTTCTGGCGCCGTTGCCGGGGAGCATAGCTCTATTCTTTGAGTCACTTGGGATTTATATCTGCTTATCATTATGAAGAACTTGAGAGATCCAAAAACCAAGATTTATCCCTCAACTACGAGGGGAGGTAAGGAACTGCCATCTAGCTCTGCACTTGATTCACCTTCTGTTTTGAGTAAGCTTGCGACACCTAAACTTGCTTCTGCTATTCGTTCTGATATGTCGCGTGTTATTGATGATGCCACTTCTGCTATGCATAACACTTATGATGAAACTACTTCTATGCTTGATACTACTGTGCCACTTCATGAATTTATTGATGAACAACTTGCTAGGGTTAGAGAGAGTGAAAATATTGAATCTGATAATATTGATGAAAGTGATGATGAAGACTCACCTGTTATTCCTGAGGGTTATATTTTTGAAAAAGAAGTTGCTCTAGCTATTTTAGCTTGCAAAGATAGATACGAACTTAAGAGGTTATTAGCTAAATGGAATAAGCAATCTCTAAATGCTAGGATGAAACCCGACCCTGCTTTTGCTACTTCACCTATTTGTGTTACTGATAAGGATTATGAATTCTTTGTTGATCCTAATATAATTACTTTGGTTGAATCTAATCCTTTTCATGGATATGAATCTGAAATTGTTGTGGCACATCTTACTAAATTAAATGATATAGCTACCCTGTTCACTAATGATGAGAGAACTCGTTACTTTTATATCCTTAAAATATTTCCGTTCTCATTAAAGGGTGATGCTAAGATATGGTTTAATTCTCTTGATCCTGGTTGTGTGAGTAGTCCCCAGGATATGATTTATTACTTCTCTGCTAAATATTTCCCTGCTCATAAGAAACAAGCTGCTTTAAGGGATATATATAATTTTGTGCAAATTGAAGAAGAGAGTCTCCCACAAGCCTGGGGGAGGCTTCTCAAATTACTTAATGATTTGCATGATCATCCTCTTAAGAAAAATGAAATACTTGATGTCTTTTATAATGGACTAACCGATGCCTCCAGAGATTACGTGGATAGTTGTGCTGGCTCAGTTTTCAGGGAAAGAACGCCGGATGAAGATGAAATTCTATTGAATAATATGTTGACAAATGAAAATAATTGGACACTTCCTGAGCCATCTCCTGAGCCTATTCCTAAACCAACTCCGAAGAAAAGGGGTATTCTATTTCTCAGTCCTGAAGATATGCAAGAGGCAAAGAAATCCAAAGAAAAGGGTATTAAAGCTGAAGATGTTAAGAATTTACCTCATATTGAAGAAATGCACGGTCTTAATTTACCGCATGTGGAAGAAACATATGATCTTAATCCATTACCTATTGAAGAAACTCATGGTCTTGACAACCAGACACAGGTAGTAAAGGTAAATTCTCTCTATAGATATGATAAAGCTGAAATCCCATTTACTAAATTTGCTAGCCCATGCTTAGATGAGTTTGATAAATTTATGGCTAAGCAAGAAGACTTTAATCCTTATTTTGGTAGACAATTGAAATACAATTCAAATATGCTTGAACACTTGGGTGATTATATGGCTAATGTTAAATGTGAACTTAAACTTATTAGTAAACATGCTTCAATGGTTACCACTCAATTAGAACAAGTACTTAAAGCTCAAAATGATTTACTCAATGAATTGAATAGTGAGAATAATGATAACGCTGTTAGAGTTATGACTAGAGGTGGTAGAATGACTCAGGAACCTTTGTATCCTGAAGGCCACCCTAAGAGAATTGAGCAAGATTCTCAGAGAAATAATAAAGATGCACCTAGTCCTTCTAATAGGAAGAAAAAGAAAAATGATAGGACTTTGCATGCTTCTAGTGAACCTATTACTGAAACACCTGAGAATCCAAATGATATTTCTATCTCTGATGCTGAAACACAATATGGTAATGAACCTGAAACTAGTGATAATGTTAACGATAATGTTCATGATGATGCAACCTAGTAATTAATGATAATGATATAGAAATTGAACCTGCTATTGATCTTGATAACCCACAATCAAAGAATCAACGTTATGATAAGAAAGACTTTGTTGTTAGGAAACGCGGTAAAGAAAGAGAACCATGGGTTCAGAAACCCATGCCTTTTCCTCCCAAACCATCCAAGAAAAAGGATGATGAGGATTTTGAGCGCTTTGCTGAAATGATTAGACCTATCTTTTTGCGTATGCGATTAACTGATATGCTTAAAATGAATCCTTATGCTAAGTATATGAAAGATATTGTTACTAATAAAAGAAAGATACTGGAAGCTGAAATTTCCACCATGCTTGCTAATTATACTTTTAAGGGTGGAATACCAAAGAAACTTGGAGATCCAAGAGTACCCACTATACCATGCTCTATTAAAAGAAACTATGTTAAAACTGATTTATGTGATCTTGGAGCAGGTGTTAGTGTTATGCCTCTCTCTTTATATCGTAGACTTGATTTGAATAAGTTGACACCTACTGAAATATCTTTGCAAATGGCTAATAAATAAACTTCTATACTTGTCAGTATTTGTGAGGATGTGCCTGTTGTAGTTGCAAACGTTACTATTTTAACGGACTTTGTTATTCTTGATATTCCCGAGGACAATAGTATGTCTATTATTCTTGGAAGACCCTTTTTGAATACTGCAAGGGCTGTTATTGATTGCAGTAAAGGCAATGTCACTTTTCATGTTAATGGTAATGAGCATACGGTACACTTTCCGAGGAAACAACCTCAAGTTCAAAGTATCAATTCTATTGGAAAAATTCCATCGATTATATTTGGAGGTTTTGAATTTCCTCTTCCTACTGTCAAGAAGAAATATGATATTCTTATTATTGGGGATGTGCATGTCCCCGTTGAGGTAACATAGTGTTATTCGAAATTTCTCCAGTTCCATGTTATTCGGAATGAGTTCGTTAACAAGACTTGATCAACCTTGTTAGTGGATTCCTTTTGATGAGCATGAGATGGATGAAACTAGAAGGCACAACCTTCTGTACCCTCCTCATACTTTCTGTTATTTATATTAAATAAAATAAAAATAGTATTTTCTGTCTGTTATCTGAATTATCCGTGCAATATAAAATACCCTGAAAATAAAAGTTCTCCAAATGCCCTGAAATTTAAATATGATTTTTTTCTGGAATATTTGAGAATATTTGGCATTGAGAACACAGCAGGAGGAGCTGGCACCTGGCCACGAGGGTCAGGGGGGCGCCCTACCCCCCTAGGCGTACCCCCTGCCTCTGGGCCCATGGTGGCCCTCCTCCACTTATCCTTTCACCCACACACTCCTTCTTCCTCCCACAAACACGAATATCCAGCTCAAAGCCGAGTCCAAGCTCGTTTTTCTGCCATTTTCGATCTCCTTGCTCAAAGCACCTCTCACAAAACTGCTTGGGATATTGTTCCTTGGTATGTGACTCCTCCATTGGTCCAATTAGTTTTTGTTCTAGTGCTTTATTCATTGCAAATTTGTGCTGCCTAGGTGACCATGTTCTTGAGCTTGCATGTCAAATTTATATGGTTCCAAGTAGTTTTGATGCATGATATAGGCTCTAGGCACTTGTAGAAGTAGTTGCTATCAATATTATTGAGTTTGGTTCACTTTTATTTTGAAGTTACTAAAAATTTCAGAAATTTTTCAGAGGAAGAAATATGCTTAGGAAAATGTTCCAAGGTGGTTCTTCAAGGAAGCAAGGACCCAGGCTTGCAATGCGTGATGCTGATGAAGAACCGCCAAGAGACGCCCCAGTGCGTCCTTGTGAATGGCCTTCTGAGAACTTTATGGATCGAGCGGGAATTAAGGAAGAATTTAACGCATATTTGCGTAACGCGGATCTTGTGAGCCCAGCCAGTATCACTATCTCACTAGTTCCTTTGTGAGGAGGTTTGAATTTTCATCTTCACGTAGTTCTCCAACTGTCGTGTTTGATCTTTATGAAAATTCTTATACTATGGACTTAGAGGATTTTACCACTGCTTGCAAACTTCCACAATGGGGTAGTATCAGGGAACCTCGCAAATCTGAATTTAGAGATTTTCTTGCTAGTATAACTGTGGGGGAATCTAGAGATATAACACAAGATACCATAGGGAGCATTCATTTTCCTTCTATACAATATTTTGCTCTCTTCATAGGTAGATGCATAAATGGTAAAGATGAAGCATGTCATATGTGTGTTCCTGACCTCAGTATTCTTAGGAGTGCTATGTTAGGAGACAAATCCTATAATTTGGGAGCCATTGTTGCACGTAGGTTGCATCTTAATAGATTTAATGGAGATTTCTTTGGTGGAATTTATGCAACCCGCTCAGCTGATTTTCTTGGTGTAACCATACGCGAGGATGATATTGAATTACCTCCCGCTTACCTCGATTTTAATGCTATGGTTCACCACCAGTTTGTCGAGAGGAATGAATCACCTCTCCAGTATCGTTTAATCTTTGACAAACGTCGTGTTGTCCGTATTACTCTCCCTGCTCCTGCCTTCTTTGATTATCAGGCAAAAGGAAGATATGTTATTACCAAAGAGGAGGCAGATGAGTATGAGAGAAGGGCTGAGGCCGCTCGTCGCCACGCTGCAGCTCAGGAGGCGATAGCCGCTGCATCTCAGTACGACCCCAACTTTTACTATGGATATCCGCCAGGCCAGCCGTGGCCATAGACCAACTTAGGCCAAAAGCCTAAGCTTGGGGGAGTACGTATTGCCCAGCGACATTACATTTATGTTCACACACTCATTGCTAGATGTCGGTGCTCATAATTTTTCATTGTATCATCCATGTTAGTTTATTTCCTTTTTATGCTTTCTTCTTGTGTGTTTAATAAACCTTAAGAAAAACCAAAAAAATTAGTTGTAGCTTTTAATTAGTTCACTTTCCATGCTTGTAGTAGTAATTGAAAAGAAAACCCAAAAAGACTTCATGTTCTTCTTTTGCTTGTTGGGAGCTTTGCCGTGTAAATAGTTTTATTTCTTTTCGTTTCTTTGGGGGTTGATAGGAGAAGACCATGATTAAATTGTTGAAGTGGCATGCATAATTGTTGATCTGACAAAAGAGCCCATATTGCCTTGTCTTCTCCTGTTTATTGAATGCTTGCAGATTCCAGCTTAGTCCAATGCACTCGCACTATTATTATTATTCACATCATTCGGTCGTGCAAGTGAAACGCAATTATGACGATATATGATGGACTGACTGAGATGAGAAAGGCTGGTATTAACTCGACCTCTTTTGTTTTTGTAAATATGATTAGTTCATCGTTCCTGATTCAGCCTATTATGAATAAATATGTTTGCAATGACAACTAGAGATCATAGTTTCTTGTGCCATGCTTGATTAGCTGGGATCTTATAATGGTTACCTTGCATGCCAACATGCTATTAAAATGGTTGTGATGTGGTATGATAGGGTGGTATCCTCCTCTGAATGATTTTAAGTGACTTGACTTGGCGCATGTTCACGATATTTATGTTCATGGTGGATTATATAATACTCATGCTTGCATTCAGTGTTGATTAATTTTAATGCATGTTCATGACTGTTGTCACTCTTTAGCTGGTCGCTTCCCAGTCTTTTGCTAGCCTTCACCTGTACTAAGCGGGAATACTACTTGTGCATCCAACTCCATAAACCCCAAAGTTGTTCCATATGAGTCCACCATACCTACCTATATACGGCATCTACCTGTCGTTCCAAGTAAATTTGTATGTGCCAAACTCTAAACCTTCAAATAAATATCCTGTTTTGTATGCTCGCATAGCTCATGTATCAACTAGGGCTGTCCGTATCTTCCATGTTAGGCGGGTTATTCTCAAGAGGAGTGGACTCCGCTCCTCACTCACGAGAAAGTGGCTGGTCACAGGGATGCCTAATCCCATGCTTTATGCAAACTAAATCAAAATAATTGCAAACAAAACTCCAACTGGGACTGTTGTTAGTTGGAGGCACTCATTGTTTCGAGCAAGCCATGGATTGATGCTTGTTGGTGGAGGGGGAGTATAAACTTTACCATTATGTTTGGGAACCGCCAATAATGTGTGTAGCATGGAAGATACCTCCATCTCTTGGTTGTTATTTTGACAATAAAAGTATACCGCTAAACATATTATTCACCTCAATTTCAAAACCAAGCTCTGGCACCTCTACAAATCCCTGCTTCCCTCTACGAAGGGCCTATCCATTTACTTTTATGTTGAGTCATCATCCTCTTATTAAAAAGCACCGGTTGGAGAGCACTGCTGTCATTTGCATTCATTACTGTTAGTTTACATTGAGTATGACTTGACTGGATCTCTTTTACCATGAATTACAATGTCTGGTCAGTCCTTGATCTTTAAAGGTGCACTGCATTTATGTTTTGCGGTCTCAGAAAGGGCTAGCGAGATACCATCTTGTTATATCATATTATGCTTGTTTTGAGGAAGTGTTGTCATCCAAGATTTATTATTATTGCTCGCTAGTTCATTGTGCCATAGATATGAGTAAACTTGAGACCTAAGTGTTATTGTGAATGTGGTTAGTCATAATCTTTGCTGAAAACTTGAATGTTGGCTTTACATATTTACAACAACAAGAGCAAACAAAGTTTGTAAAAAAAATTCTTTATCACTTTCAGTTTATCAACTGAATTGCTTGAGGACAAGCAAAGGTTTAAGCTTGGGGGAGTTGATACGTCTCCATCGTATCTACTTTTCCAAACACTTTTGCCCTTGTTTTGGACTCTAACTTGCATGATTTGGATGGAACTAACCCGGACTGACGCTGTTTTCAGCTGAATTGCTATGGTGTTATTTATGTGCGGAAACAAAAGTTCTCAGAATGACCTGAAACTTCACAGAACATCTATTCGGAAAATATAAAAAATCCTTGCAAAAGATGAAGACGAGGGGGCCCACCACCTGTCCACAAGGGTGGGGGCGCACCTGCCCCCCTAGGGTGCGCCCCCTACCTCGTGGGCCCCCTGGAGCTCCTCCGACCTCAACCCCAACTCTATATATTTGGTTTCAGGGAGAAAAAACAGAGAAGAATTCATTGCGTTTTACGGTACAGAGCCGCTGCCAAGCCCTAAAACCTCTCGGGAGGGCTGATCTAGAGTCCGTTCGGGGCTCCGGAGAGGGGAATTCATCGCCATCATCATCATCAACCATCCTCCATCACCAATTTCATGATGCTCACCACCGTGCGTGAGTAATTCCATCGTAGGCTTGCTGGACGGTGATGGGTTGGATGAGATCTATCATGTAATCGAGTTAGTTTTGTTAGGGTTTGACCCCTAGTATCCACTATGTTCTGAGATTGATGTTGCTATGACTTTGCTATGCTTAATGCTTGTCACTAGGGCCCGAGTGCCATGATTTCAGATCTGAACCTATTATGTTTTCATCAATATAAGAGAGTTCTTGATCCTATCTTGCAAGTCTATAGTCACTTATTATGTGTTATGATCCGTTAACCCCGAAGTGACAATAATCGGGATACTTACCGGTGATGACCATAGTTTGAGGAGTTCATGTATTCACTATGTGCTAATGCTTTGTTCCGGTACTCTATTAAAAGGAGGCCTTAATATCCCTTAGTTTCCATTAGGACCCACTACCACGGGAGGGTAGGACAAAAGATGTCATGCAAGTTCTTTTCCATAAGCACGTATGACTATATTCGGAATACATGCCTACATTACATCGATGAATTGGAGCTAGTTCTGTGTCACCCTAGGTTATGACTGTTACATGATGAACCGCATCCGGCATAATTCTCCATCACTGATCCATTGCCTACGAGCTTTCCATATATTGTTCTTCGCTTATTTACTTTTCTGTTGCTATTGCTATCATCATTACAAAATACCAAAAACATTACTTTTTCTACTATTACCTTTTGCTACCGTTACCGCTACTATCATATTACTTTGCTACTAAATACTTTGCTGCAGATATTAAGTTTCCACGTGTGGTTGAATTGACAACTCAGCTGCTAATACTTGAGAATATTCTTTGGCTCCCCTTGTGTCGAATCAATAAATTTGGGTTGAATACTCTACCCTCGAAAACTGTTGCAATCCCCTATACTTGTGGATTACCAATGATCGGGTGTGATAAGCTCTACGTCCATCTACAATGGGTGCAAGCCAGTTTTGCACACGCAGAATACTCAAGTTAAACTTGACGAGCCTAGCATATGCAGATATGGCCTCGGAACACTGAGACCGAAAGGTCGAGCATGAATCATATAGTAGATATGATCAACATAGTGATGTTCACCATTGAAAACTACTCCATCTCACGTGATGATCAGACATGGTTTAGTTGATATGGATCACGTGATCACTTAGATGATTAGAGGGATGTCTATCTAAGTGGGGGTTCTTAAGTAATATGATTAACTGAACTTTAAATTTATCATGAACTTAGTCCTGATAGTATTTGCATATCTATGTTGTAGATCAATAGCTTGCGATATAGCTTCTTGTTTATTTTTGATATGTTCCTAGAGAAAATAAAGTTGAAAGATGTTAGTAGCAATGATACGGATTGGATCTATGATCTGAGGATTATCCTCATTGCTGCACAGAAGAATTATGTCCTTGATGCACCGCTAGGTGACAGACCTATTGCAGGAGCAGATGCACACGTTATGAACGTTTGACAAAGCTCGGTATGATGACTACTTAATAGTTTAGTTCACCATGCTTTACGGCTTAGAACCGGGACTTCAAAAACGTTTTGAACGCCATGGAATATGTAAGATGTTCTAAGAGTTGAAATTGGTATTTCATACTCATGCCCGTTCGAGAGGTATGAGTCCTCTGACAGTACTTTGCCTACAAGATGGAGGAGAATAGCTCAACCAGTGAGCATGTGCTCAGATTGTCTGAGTACTACAATCTCTTGAATCAAGTGGGAGTTAATCTTCCAGATAAAAAGGTGATTGATAGAGTTCTCTTGTCACTATCACCAAGTTACTGGAACTTCATGATGAACTATAATATGCAAGGGATGACGAAATTAATTCCCAAGCTCTTCACGATGCTCAAATCGGCGAAGGTAGAAATCAAGAAATAGCATCAAGTGTTGATGGTTAACAAGACCACTAGTTTCAAGAAAAGGGCAAAGGGAAAGAAAGGGAACTTCAAAGAAGAATAGCAAGCAAGTTGCTGCTCCCATGAAGAAGCCCAAAGCTAGACCCTAGCCTGGAACTGAGTGCTACTACTGCGAAGGAAATGGTCACTGGAAGTGGAACTTCCCTAGATACTTGGCGGATAAGAAGGATGGAATAGTGAACAAAGGTATATTTGATATACATGTTATTGATGTGTACTTTACTAGTGTTTATAGCAAACTCCTCGGTATTTGATACTGGTTAAGTTGCTAAGAGTAGTAACTCGAAATGGGAGTTGCAGAATGAATAGAAACTAGTTAAGGGTGAAGTCATGATGTGTGTTGGAACTAGTTCCAAGAATGATATGATCATCATCGCACACTCCCTATACTTTCGGGATTAGTATTGAACCTAAATAAATGTTATTTGGTGTTTGTGTTGAGCATGAATATGATTTGATCATGTTTATTTCAATACTATTATTCATTTAAGTTAGAGAATAATTGTTGTTCTGTTTACATGAATAAAACCTTCTATGGTTATACACCCAATAAAATTGGTTTGTTGGATCTCGATCGTAGTGATACACATATTCATAATATTGAAGCCAAAAGATGCAAAGTTAATAATGATAGTGCATCTTATTTGTGGCACTGCCGTTTGGGTCATATTGGTGTAAAGCGCATGAAGAAACTCCATGCTGATGGGCTTTTGGAATCACTCCATTATGAATCAGTTGATGCTTGCGAACCATGCCTCATGGACAAGATGACTAAGACTCCGTTCTCCGGAACAGTGGAGAGAGAAACAAACTTGTTGGAAATAATACATACTGATGTATGCAGTCCGATGAGTGTTGAGACTCGCGGTGGGTATCATTATTTTCTGACCTTCACATATGATTTGAGCAGATATGGGTATATCTACTTGATGAAACATAAGTCTGAAACATTCGAAAAGTTCAAACAATTTCAGAGTGAAGTGGAAAAACATCATAACAAGAAAATAAAGTTTCTACAATCTGATCGCGGAGACGAATATTTGAGTTACGAGTTTGGTCTTCAACTAAAACAATGTGGAATTGTTTCACAAGTTCATGCCACCTGGAACACCACAATATAATGGTGTGTCCGAACGTCATAACTGTACTTTATTGGATATAGTGCAATCTATGATGTCTCTTACTGATTTGCCACTATCGTTTTGGGGTTATGCATTAGAGACAGCTACATTCACGTTATATAGGGCACCGTCTAATCCGTTGAGACGACACCGTATGAACTATGGTTTGGCTAGAAACCTAAGTTGTCGTTTCTTGAAGTTTGGGGTTGTGATGCTTATGTGAAAAAATTAGCCTGATAAGCACAAACCTATATCAGAAAAGTGTGTCTTCATAGGATACCCAAAAGAAACTGTTGGGTACACCTTCTATCACAGATCCAAAAGGCAATATCTTTGTTGCTAAAGAGTGGATCCTTTCTTGAGAAGAAGTTTCTCTCGAAAGAAGTGAGTGGGAGGAATGTAGAACTTGATAAGGTAATTGTCCCTTCTCCTGAATTGGAAAGTAGTTCATCACAGAAATCAGTTCTAGTGATCTCTACACCAATTAGTGAGGAAGCTAATGATGATGATCATGAAACTTCAGATCAAGTTACTACCGAACCTCGTAGGACAACCAGAGTATGGTCCGCACCAGAGTGGTACGGAAATCCTTTCTGGAAGTCATGTTACTAGACCATGATGAACCTACAAACAATGAGGAAGAGATGATGAGCCTAGATTCCGCGAAATGGCTTGAGGCCATGAAATCTGAGATGAGATCCATTTATGAGAACAAAGTATGGACTTTGATTGACTTGCCCGATGATCGGTGAGTCATTAAGAATAAATTGATCCTCAAGAGGAAGACGGACGCTGGTAGTAGTGTTGCTATCTACAAAGCTCGAATTGTCGCAAAATGTTTTCGACAAGTTCAAGGTGTTGACTACGATGACATTTTTTCACTCGTATTGATGCTTAAGTCCGTCCGAATCATGTTAGCAATTGCCGCATTTTATGATTATGAAATTTGGCCAACGGATGTAAAGACTGCATTCCTGAATGGATTTCTGGAAGAAGAGTTGTATATGATGCAACCTGAAGGTTTTGTCGATCCTAAAGGTGCTTACAAAGTGAGCAAGCTCCAGCGATCCATCTATGGACTGGTGCAAGCATCTCGGAGTTGGGATATATGCTTTGGTAAAGTGATCAACGCATATGGTTTTATACAGACTTGCGGTGAAGCCTGTATTTACAAGAAAGTGAGTGGGAGCACTACAGCATTTCTGATAAGAATGTGTGAATAACATATTGTTGATCGGAAATAATGTAAAAAATTTGGAAAGCATAAAGGAGTGTTTGAAAAAGGTTTTTCAAAGAAAGACCTCGATGAAGCTGCTTACACATTGAGCATCAAGATCTATAGAGATATATCAAGACACTTGATAAGTTTTTTGAATAAGTACATACCTTGACAAGATTTTGAAGTAGTTCAAAATGGAACAGTCAAAGAAGGAGTTCTTACCTGTGTTGCAAGGTGTAAAGTTGAGTAAAGACTCAAAACCCGACCATGGCAGAAAATAGAAAGAGAATCAAAAGTCATTCCCTATGCCTCAGTCATAGGTTCTATAAAGTATGTCATGCTATGTACCAGACCTATTGTATACCCTGCCCTGAGTTTGGCAAAGGAGTACAATAGTGATCTAGGAGTAGATCACTGGACAGCGGTCAAAATTATCCTTAGAGGACTAAGGAAATATTTCTCGGTTATGGAGGTGATAAAAGAGTTTGTCGTAAAGAATTACGTCGATACAAGCTTTTGACACCGATCTAGATGACTCTAAGTCTCGATCTAGATACATATTGAAAGTGGGAGCAATTAGCTATAGTAGCTCTGTGCAAAGCATTGTAGACATAGAAAATTTGCAAAATACATACAGCTCTGAATGTGGCAGACCCGTTGACTAAATTTCTCACAAGCAAAACATGATCACTCTTTGGGTGTAAATCACATAGCGATGTGAACTAGATTATTGACTCTAGTAAACCCTTTGGGTGTTAGTCACATGGAGATGTGAACTACTCACATAAAGATGTGAACTATTGATGTTAAATCACATGATGATGTGAACTAGATTATTGACTCTAGTGCAAGTGGGAGACTGAAGGAAATATGCCCTAGAGGCAATAATAAAGTTGTTATTTATATTTCCTTATATCATGATAAATGTTTATTATTCATGCTAGAATTGTATTAACCGGAAACTTAGTGCATGTGTGAATACATAGACAAACAAAGTGTCACTAGTGTGCCTCTACTTGACTAGCTCGTTGATCAAAGATGGTTATGTTTCCAAGCCATAGACATGAGTTGTCATTTAATTAACGGAATCACATCATTAGGAGAATGATGTGATTGACTTGACCCATTCCGTTAGCTTAGCACTTGATCATTTAGTATGTTGCTATTGCTTTCTTCATGACTTATACATGTTCCTATGACTATGAGATTATGCAACCCCCGTTTACCGGAGGAACACTTTGTGTGCTACCAAACGTCACAACATAACTGGGTGATTATAAAGGTGCTCTACAGGTGTCTCCAAAGGTACTTGTTGAGTTGGCGTATTTCAAGATTAGGATTTGTCACTCCGATTGTCGGAGAGGTATCTTTGGGCCCACTCGGTAATGCACATCACTATAAGCCTTGCAAGCATTGTAACTAATGAGTTAGTTACGGGATGATGTATTACGGAACTAGTAAAGAGACTTTCCGGTAACGAAATTGAACTAGGTATTGAGATACCGACGATCGAATCTTGAGCAAGTAACATACCGATGACAAAGGGAACAACGTATGTTGTTATGCGGTTTGACCGATAAAGATCTTCGTAGAATATGTGGGAGCCAATATGAGCATCCAGGTTCCACTATAGGTTATTGACCGGAGATGTGTCTCTATCATGTCTACATAGTTCTCGAACCCGTAGGGTCCGCACGCTTAAAGTTCGGTGACAATCGGTACTATGAGATTTTGTATTTTGATGTACCAAAGGTAGTTCGGAGTCCCGGGTGAGATCGGGGACATGACGAGGAGTCTTGAAATGGTCGAGATGTAAAGATCGATATATTGGACGACTATATTCGGACATCGGAAAGGTTCCGAGTGATTCGGGTATTTTTCGGAGTACCGGAGAGTTACGGGAATTCGCCGGGGAGTAGATGGGATTTATTGGGCTTTAGGGGAAAGAGAGAGGAGAGGCTGCCCCCCCCAAGGCCTAGTCCTAATTGGACTAGGGGGAGGGGCAGCGCCCCCTCCTTCCTTCTCTTCTCTTTTCCCTTTCATTCTCTCCTACTCCTACTACTTGGAAGGGCTCCTAGTTCTACTAGGAAAGGGGGAATCCTACTCCCGGTGGGAGTAGGACTCCCCTAGGGCGTGCCATAGAGAGGGTCGGCCCTCTCCCTCCTCCACTCCTTTATATACGGGGAGAGGGGCACCCCTTGGAGACAACAATTGATCATTGATCTCTTAGCCATGTGCGGTGCCCCCCTCCACCATAATCCACCTCGATCATATCGTAGCGGTGCTTAGGCGAAGCCGTGCGTCGGTAGCATCATCATCACCGTCACCACGCCGCCGTGCTGACGAAACTCTCCTGTGAAGCTTTGCTGGATCGGAGCTCACGGGACGTCATCGAGTTGAACATGTGCAGAACTCGGAGGTGTCGTGCGTTTGGTACTTGGATCGGTCGGATCGTGAAGACGTACGACTACATCAACCGTGTCGTACTTTCGGTCTACGAGGGTACATGGACACACTCTCCCCTCTTGTTGCTATGCATCACCATGATCTTGCGTGTGCGTAGGACATTTTTTGAAATTACTACGTTCCCCAGCAGCGGCCAAGTGGGGGGCATGCCCCCCAAGCCCAATCCGAATTGGGGAGGGGGCGACCCCCCCCCCCCCTTTCCTTCTCTCCTTCTCCCTCTTCCTTCTTCTCGTACTCCAACTAGGGAAAAGGGGGAAACCTACTCCTACTAGGAGTAGGAATCCCCCTTGAGGCGCGCCATAGAGAGGGTCGGCCATCCCCTCCTCCACTCCTTTATATACGGGGGAGGGGGCACCCCATAGACACACAAGTTGATTGTTTAGCCATGTGCGGTGCCCCCTCCACAGAATTCCACCTCGGGCATATCGTTGTAGTGCTTAGGCGAAGCCCTGCACCGGTAACTTCATCGTCACCATCATCACACCGTCGTGCTGAGGAAAATCTCTATCGGCCTCAACTGGATCAAGAGTACGAGGCACGTCACCGAGCTGAATGTGTGCAGATCATGGAGGTGCCATGCGTTCGGTACTTGATCAGTTGGATCACGAAGACATTCGACTACATCAACCGTGTTTCATAACGCTTCCGCTTTCGGTCTACGAGGGTACGTAGACATACTCTTCCCTTCTCGTTGCTATGCATCTCCTAGATAGATCTTGCGTGATCGTAGGATTTTTTTTTGAAATATTGCATTTCCCCAACAATCTATTCGATGTAATACTTTTTTGAGGTGTGTTTGCTGAGATCCGATGAATTGTGGATTTATGATTAGCCGATCCATAAATATTATTTGATTCCTCTCTAAATTCTTTTATGCATGATTTGATATCTTTGTAATTCTCTTCGAACTATCGGTTTGGTTTGGCCAACTAGATTGGTCTTTCTTGCAATGGGAGAAGTGCTTAGCTTTGGGTTCAATCTTGCGGTGTCCTTTCCCAGTGACAGTAGGGGCAGAAAGGCATGTATTGTATTGTTTCCATCGAGGATAAAAAGATGGGGTTTTCATCATATTGCTTGAGTTAATTCCTCTACATCATGTCATCTTACTTAATGTGTTACTCTGTTCTTCATGAACTTAATACTCTAGATGCAGGCAGGAGTCGGTCGATGTGTGGAGTAACAGTAGTAGATGCGGTATCGTTTCGGTATACTTGACACGGACGTGATGCCTATATTCATGATCATTGCCTTAGATATCATCATGTTGTCCTATTTGGTTAGACAACATATATGTGAATTATCACATCTATCTATCATACAATGTCTGTACATTCAATTTCTTTTCTTATTTATCAGCCATTTGACTTCGAGGGGTGATGGCCGTATCTAAGGGAGTACGAACCCATTCTTCACAAAATACAACGGTACCTATCGATGCAGATAGAACCATGGTTGTACTAGCCCATGAACTAGCCCCACCACACATCATCGAGACTCTTCCAGATTATACACCTACACTGTTGGACAAAGAACTAGCTACACCCCATCTAACCCCAACCCCAGCAGATAGTAACCCACTTCTAGATGACACAAAACCATGTCCACCACAGAGTACCCCCACACGAGAAGTTTGTAAGACAACTGCAGTGCCCAAAGCACGAAGAGCACCACAACAAACCCAAACTCCACGTTTAAAGCAGAAGAGCAACTGTTCTCAGGTCAGATTCTGTTGGGGATATAGCTACCAGGTATGACCCGCCCATGAGGGGCCGGGTCAACCCCAATGGCGGGTTACAAAAAGAAGCCCAATAATATTCAAGGTGATAGTTTATTAAGACTTGTAGAAGGCCTAAGCCCAGAGGCGGCTTAAGGCCCAATATTTTAAACCGCCATATGTAAAGAAAGGCATATAAAAGAAGTCACCGAGCCGGACACGTTTTATGAGCCGGCCGGGACTCTGTAGGCCGCCAGGCGTCAACCCGTGTATATAAGGGGACGACCCGGCGGCAGCTTAGGACAAGAAACAAGAGATCAATAGCCAAGCTAGCAGATTCGCTCCTTGGTCATCGAAACCTAGCAATACAACATCAAGTGGACTAGGCCTTACCTTCACCGTAAGGGGCCGAACCAGTATAAACCTCTCGTGTCCTTTGTCCCGATTAACCCCTTTAAGCTTCCTAGTTGCGATGTCCCTACGACTAAGTCCTGTCGCTAGGACATTTGTCGTGACAATTCCACGACAGTTGGCACCCACCGTGGGGCCAACGCACGGTGGATTTGAGTTCTTGAAGGGCAGCTTTGAAGGGCTCAAGGGATACGTTGTGGGCCGGATGACCAAAAGTCGTCGTGGCAAGCTCTACATCAATGATGAAGGCTGGGGCCCCAAGGCCGGCTCAATTGAGTATGGGTACCGGGTCCCCTTTGGCGGAATCCATGTCTTCATCGGCCGGATCAGCGAATCGCGCCCTGAGCCAGACGTCTGCACCAACCTCATCGAGACGGCTCAGCAGGCGAGATCCGCCCGGGCTCAACCTGCCGTGAGGCATGCCTTCATGGGTTGCATCCATGGAGGTGAATTCTCTGAAGGATCAGTGGATGGAGGTGAGACGGCCGTCTGTTTTGACGGTGAGTCGTCCTCAGGCGACACACATTCTTTGTATCAGTTACAAGATGGCGTGCTTGGGGGCTATTCTGATGGCAGCAGTATTCCGGACCTCTCTGAGCCGCCGAATCGAGCCGGAGTTTTCATGGCTGGCACTCAACCCGGGCAGAACTCTACGGCTGCGGCAGCGATAACCACCAGGTCGGCGGCAGCCGGGTCAGGAGACTCCGTGCGCCCCCCGGCTCAGGTGCTAATGGACCTCATGGATAAGTTGACGGCTCTGTTGACTGCTGTAGTGGAGCCGGTGGATAAGGCTCTGCCTCATTACACACCAATACCACCGGGTCACTTTTCTAACCCTTTGGAGAATCTCATCGCTGCGTCGGCTCGTTTGGCGGCTCTCCCGATGGAAGGCGACTCTCCGACAGCAATTGAAACATGAAGGGTGAGAGAACTTCAGACGGCTTTGGCGCAGCAGGATGCGTACTCTTACAGTCGAGACAGAATCCATTCAACCCCTCGCCCAATCTAGAGCCCGAGCTATAGCAGGCATATGGACTCAGCCGCTATGTCGAGCAATGCTCAACGCCGTAACCAACCGTGCAGGCATGAGCCGGCGCAGGGGGGCCCTTAACTTGGTGGATCAAGAGAGAATCCTTCAAGAGGCTGAGCGGGCGGATCAACTGGCAGCTGAGCAGGCGGCTCATCAGGCTTTTCCGGTTTATCCGGCAACCTCTGTTGAGGCAGGAGTGGCCACAAGAACAGGAGGTGTCCCTTGCCTGGTGCCGGCTATACGTAATGAGCGCTTGCCAAAAGACTTTAAGGGGCCTCGTAAGGTGCCTAATTACACGGCCGACTTGCAGCCTGGGGCATGGATTGAAAGTTATGAGATGGCGATGGAGCTGTTGGAGGTCAGCGATGAAGCAATGGCTAAGTATTTCACTACGATGTTGGATGGAACGGCTCGCACTTGGTTGAAAGGGTTGCCACCCAAATCCATCGGCTCATGGGCAGAGTTAAAAGCCCGGTTCATTCAACACTTCAAGGACACATGTAAACAACCTATGTCAATCGTGGACCTAACTTACTGTCAGCAGGAGGAAGGTGAGTCCACGACCCATTGGGTGCGCCGGGTCAAGGAGATAATACATTCATCTGATAAGATGGATGATGGCTTTGTGATCTTAATGTTGGAGAAAATTGCCGTTTTGAACCTCTGAAACAGAAGCTGGGGTGGCTTAAGCGTGATTGTAATGACATGGGCCAGTTGATGGCATCCCTGGTCAAATATGATGATTCTGACAGTACCAAGGATCCCGTGTCTGATGAAGAAAAGACAGGGAAGGGAAAGAAGAACGGCTACGGCAAGGGTCACCAGCATAACCCGGTGAATCAAGGAGGTAATAAATGTAAGGCTGACGAGTTTGTGGCTAACACCAATACACAGGGCAACAACCAACGGCGCAAGAGTACGCCACCTCCTCGGTCAGGCGGGTCAGGTCCCACCCTCGAGCAACTACTGAATGAACCTTGTCCAAGACACGGCACCCGGGAGAAGCCAGCTACCCATCTGTGGAAGGACTATATGATCATGAAGGCATTTAAAAATTCCAACATGTTTGATGGTAGCCACGGACCTGGCGGCGGTTCAGACGGAGGCGGCTTTCATGGCCTAGGCGCCGGTTCAGGCGGAGGCAATTTTCACGGTCAGGGCCATCCGGGTAACCAGGGTGGCTATAATCAGCAACCCGGCCAAAGTAATCAACAGCAATAGCAGCAACAGTCCGGGTATCAGAGTAACCCAAAATAGTTGAATAGTGGGCAGTACCACGTACTTACCACTAGTTTATGCAAGAGGGACCAGAAGCTTCGTAAGAGGGTTGTAAATGCTGTTGAGCCGACGATTCCACGTTATTTGAGGTGGTCAGAACAGCCTATTGTGTGGAGTAGGGAAGATCACCCTCCCCGGGTTGATAATCTGGGTCACTTGGCCTTGGTGGTGGCACCTCAGGTTGGTGGATATAAGTTCACTAAGGTGCTCATGGATGGAGGCAGTAGCATCAACATCCTCTATTATGAGACGTTTCGTCGGATGGGGTTGACTGATAAGAGTCTTAAACAATCCAACACTGTTTTTCATGGTGTTGTGCCTGGTAAGTCGGCATACCCAGTTGGTAAGATTGAATTGGAAGTAGCCTTTGGGGATGAATATGATTCCAGGGCTGAGAAGTTAACTTTTGAGGTGGTTAAGATCAAAAGCCCATATCATGCTCTGTTTAGACGGCTGGCTTATGCCAAGTTCATGGCTCGGCCGTGTTATGTGTATCTGCAGCTCAAGATGCCGGGTTATAAAGGCACCATCACAGTACATGGAAGCCGGAAAATAGCCCTGGAATGTGAAGAAGGTGATGCCGTTTATGCTGAGTCTGTTTGTGCGATAGAGGAGTTAAAGTTTTATAAAGATAATGTTGACCCGACAGACATGACGTCTTTGAGGAAGCCAACTACGGAGCATGAACCGGTGTCGAAATTCAAGTCAGCTAATGACACCAAGATGGTTGATTTTGTGCCCGACGACTCATCCAAACAGTTCATCATCAGCGCCAACTTGGATCCAAAATAGGAAAGCGCGCTCATCGAGTTCATCCGTGAGAACCGGGACATCTTTGCATGGAAACCTTCTGACATGCCGGGTGTCTCGAGAGAACTCGCTGAGCACAATCTTAATATTGATCCGAAGTTTAAGCCGGTCAGGCAGTTCCTTTGACGGTTTAACGAGGAAAGGCGCAAGGCCATTGGAGAAGAGGTGGCCCAGCTCTTGGCGGGCGGGTTCATTGTTGAAGTTTTTCACCCAGAGTGGTTGGCTAACCCGGTGCTTGTACTCAAGAAGAATGGCACCTGGCGTATGTCTGTGGATTACACCGATTTGAACAAGGCTTGTCCCGCCGATCCTTTCGCTCTCCCTCGTATTGATCAGATCATTGATGCTACGGCGGGTTGCGAGCGTTTGAGTTTTTTGGATGCATATTCAGGTTATCATCAGATCAAGTTGGCAGTTAAGGACTAGGAGAAGACGACTTTCATCACTCCGTTTGGAGCCTTCTGCTATGTGTCTATGCCTTTTGGACTGAAAAGTGCCCAGGCGACTTATCAACGATGTGTACAGAATTGTCTTCACAGTCAGATTGGACGTAACGTTCATGCTTATGTGGATGACATAGTAGTAAAATCCAGAGAGAAGGAAACCTTGGTAACTGATCTGAAGGAGACCTTTGATAACCTCCCGGTCTACAAGATGATGCTTAACCCGGGAAAATGTGTTTTTGGAGTCCCAGCTCGCAAACTTTCAGGTTTTTTGGTGTCTAACAGAGGTACTGAGGCTAATCTGGAGAAAATTAAGGCAATTACATCTCTGGCCAAACCGGTGTGCATCAATGACGTTCAGTGTTTGGCGGGTCGCGTCGCTGTCTTAAGCCAGTTCATAAGCCGGTTAGGGGAGAAGGTGATGCCTTTGTATCAAATGATGAAAAGGCGGATGACTTTGTCTGGAGTGACGCTGCTAACTCTGCTTTTGAGGATCTAAAGAAACAGCTCGCTGAGCCGCCGGTTCTTGCTGCTCCGGTTGAGAAAGAGCCGTTGTTATTATATGTAGCTGCTAACTCACGTGCGGTCAGTGTGGCCATTGTTGTGGAGCGCAAGGAGGCTGGCAAGGAACATCCGGTCCAACGGCCGGTTTACTACGTCAGTGAGGTGCTCATTGAATCTAAACAAAGATATCCACACTGGCAGAAGCTTGTTTATGGGGTGTTCATGGCCAGCCGGAAGCTCAAACATTACTTTCAGGGTCACCCAATCACTATGGTTAGCTCTGCTCCTCTAGGAGACATCATTCAAAATAGAGAAGCCACAAGACGATTCGCCAAGTGGACTATTGAACTTGGGTCTCATGGTTTCAAGTATATGCCACGTACTGCGATCAAATCTCAAGCGCTGGTTGACTTCATTAATGACTGGACAGAGTTGCAGATGCCAGAGGAGAAACCAGACAACACATATTGGACGATTCATTTTGATGGGTCTAGACAGTTGGAAGGCTCGGGGCTGGAGTTGTTTTAACTTCTCCTCGAGGGGACAAGTTTTGTTATGTGTTGCGATTGATGTTTCCTTGTACTAACAACGCAGCAGAATATGAAGCCTTGCTCCATGGTCTTCGAATGGCTAAAGAGATGAGTCTAAGCCGGGTCCGGTGCCTTGGTGATTCAGATTTGGTGGCTCAACATGTGTCAGGCAAGTGGGATTCCAAGGATCCTCTCATGGCGGCTTATCGCCGCGAGGTCGACGTTGTTGCGGGGCATTTTAAGGGTTATCAAGTGGAACACATTGACCACAGAAAGAACGAAGCTGCTGATGCCTTAAGCCGGTTGGGATCTCAGCATAAGCCGGTACCACCTAACACCTTTTTGGATGTTTTACATAACTCGTCTGTTCAGTTGCCTACAGAGGAAGATTTGGTCATTCCTGACCCGGAGGCACAGTTAGTGGAGGCTATTCATGTTATTCCAGATTGGACAGTACCGTTCCTGGCTTACATGACCCGGGGCGAGTTGCCAGAGGACGAGGCCCTGGCCCGACAGATAACCCGACGGTCCAAGTCAATGACGATTTCTGACGGAGAGTTGTATCATCGCAGTGTCACTGGAGCGTTTCAGCGTTGTGTTTCTCCTGAAGAAGGTCAAGAAATAATTCATGAGATCCATGAAGGGGATTGTGGTCATCACGCCGGGTCAAAGTCTCTTGTGGCCAAAGATTTTTGTCATGGTTTTTACTGGTTAACGGCTCACGCTGATGCAGAGGATCTGGTCAGTAGGTGTGATGGATGTCAAAAATTTGCACAACAAGCGCATGTGCCGGCTCAAGAGTTGCGGATGATTCCAATCACTTGGCCGTTTGCAGTTTGGGGGCTTGACATGGTTGGACCTTTCAAAAGGTCCAAGGATAAAAAGACACATCTTTTAGTGGCAGTTGACAAATTCACAAAATGTGTTGAGGCAAAGCCAGTGAGTAAGTGTGATGCAGCCACGGCGGTTCGGTTCATGAAAAAGGTGATTTTTCGCTTTGGTTTTCCACACAGCATTATCACTGACAATGGCACTAATTTGTCCTAAGGTGCTATGGAGGAGTTTTGTCAACATGAGCATATCCGGCTTGATGTTTCTTCCGTAGCTCACCCTCAATCTAATGGTCAGGCTGAGAGAGCAAATCAGGAAATCTTAAAAGGTCTCAAGCCCCGTCTTATGGTTCCCTTACAACGGACGTCGAGTTGTTGGGTAGAGGAATTACCCTCAGTGCTGTGGAGCATCAACACCACTCCTAACAGGTCTACAGATTATACACCTTTCTTCATGGTTTATGGAGCGGAAGCAGTGCTGCCTAGTGACATCCGTCATGACTCGCCTCGCGTGGCGGCTTACGTTGAAGCTGATATTGAACAAGCCCGACAAGATGCACTTGACTTGTTAGATGAAGAGAGATATTTAGCGGTAGCTCGATCAGCAATTTATCAACAGGACCTGCGCCGTTATCACAGCCACCGGGTTAAATCCAGGACCTTTCAAGAAGGTGACCTGGTGCTCCGGCTCATCCAGGATCTGTCTGATGCACACAAACTATCCCCGCCTTGGGAAGGACCTTTTGTGGTCAGCAAGAATTTAAAGAACGGGTCATATTACCTCATTGACGTTCGAGAGCACAAAGACTCGCGTAAGTTGGAGGAGGAGACCCGCCGGCCATGGAACATTGCTCAGCTTCGGCCATACTACACCTGAGCTACCGGCTCTCGTCATGTACATACTTTGACGTTGTATATATTATGATAAGTAATAAAGCAGGACTTCTATCTTTTTCCTCTTCAAAGATCATATATCTTTACTATTTTCATTATTTAAGTGACTATTAAGGAGCTGATCATATCTGAATTTAGCTTAACCTTTTTGGTCCGGCTTATGATCGTATTCGAATCTTCCTGTAAACCTCATAGGTCACTTGGGGGCTTCCTGTTCAAACATAGGTCGTATTCGAACCAAAGAGAACATAGTTGTTGTAACCCTCTTGATCGGCTCAAAGCCAAAATCACTAGGGGGCTTCTTGATTGTATCTGAATCATAACTTAACCCCTTTTGGGTCCGACTTGGATCATATTCAAATCAGGGTCGTTAAAAACCTCTCAAGGTCATTTGGGGGCTTCCTGTTCAAACATAGGTCGTATTCGAACCAAAGAGAACATAGTTGTCGGTACCCTCTTAATCGGTGCAACACCAAAGCCACTGGGGGCTATATGATCGTATTTGAATCTTAGCTTAACCCTTTGGTCCGGTTTACTGATCGTATTCGAATCAGAAACCCCCAAATTTATGTTGTTTAAAATCAGCTATTTTGTCTTACTAGTTTTTATTGTCTCAAATCTAAACTATCAGTATGGTTTTTATTTAAGCCGGCTTGATTATTTGACAATAAGCCGCCAAGGCATGATAGTCATTAGGTATATGGAAGCATTGACTTCTCAAAAAGATTGGTCATCAACCTCATCATCCGGATCATGAAAACTGGCAGTCCAGAAACACAGGTATGACAGTGTTGTTCACAAACAGGTTTTTTCAGCCTTGTTTATCTTTTCCAATAAAGACATATACCGGGTGTTTTTGACTCGCTCGTGTTAAACCGCCAGGCCAGCTCTTTCATTTTTTTGTAGGAGCAAAGTTAAAACATTGCAGATATAATCAAAGATGTACTGGCAAAGAGTAATATGCAACATTTTGTGTGCGAGGGCATAAGCAACACATGCAGTTTTTAAGCTAAATCTATTACAAGGCTTTGAGAGCCCACAAGATGGTTATGACTCTCCCCTCGCCGGTTCATCTCCTTCTACTGATTGGAAGCTGGGCTTGGACCAGTCAAAGCCGTTCAAAGCAATGAACTCCGCCTCATCATCAATTAGGTCGGCCGGTTCAACTTCCGGAGCAAAAGTGTGTTGACGAACCGGCGGGATAAGATCTGTCACCTTATAAGAGGGAGTCGCCATCTTCTTATTCTCCATATCAAAACCCGGCTGATATTTATCGATGTTGGTCTGATCTCCAAGAATGGTAGCTTGAGGTCGAACTCCCCTCACACAGGCAATGAAGTCATCTTGATCAAATGGAGTCCCATCTTCCTTCACAGTAGGGTACCCCTTAGCCACATCCATCGGGTCTAGATCCGGCACCCAGGCTTTGGAGCGGCTCAGGGCAGTCAGGGCTCCGGCTATGGCACAGGATCGTTTGACTTCTTGAAACCTGGCGGGTAAGATTGATAACTTCTTCAAGACATCGCTCAACCGATTGGGTCCTTGGTTGGCAGGGGAGATGGTGGCAAGTGCTCGTTGAGCGCCAGTATACAATTGCTCCACTAAGGTATAAACCGCCTTCAATTTGGTCACACTGTCTTGGCTCAGATTTTTGCTTCGTGGACCTGCGAGTGTTTTTTAAACAAAGGCTCAGCAGGCAGCTTATATTCCGGGTCAAAAGAAGGTATAAGTGATTAATACAGATGACTTACCAAAGATGGCAGAGACCATTTGGGACACCCAGTTCTTTAAGCCGGTGAGCTCCGTGGTAACCTCCTCAAGAGCCGCCTCAGCTGTTTCAGCATGTTGTATCGGCAGCGTCTTTTCTTCGGCCCACGATTTCTTCTTTGCAGTCAAGCTGGTCTTCAATTTTTCCGTCTCAGAAAGACTCAATTGGAGTTTAGAGTCAGCAATCTTGATTTCTGCCTCTTGATCCGTCAGCCGGATCTTCGCATCAGTTAATTGGGATCCCAATTCAGATAGGGCGTTCTACAAAACATACACAGGTGTGTCAAGGCTTAAACTAAAAGTTATAAGGGTTCAAATCTCAAATACTATGCACCGCAATACCACTTGACACTTGGGGGCTAATGTCTGCCAAAGCAATTTTTTACGACTCTTATATGTTTCAAGTACCAAGTGTTTTACAAAGTAACACCACTTGGCACTTGGGGGCTAATGCATGATATTCAGAAAGTTTCTCAAGATTAAGCCAGATTGCAATACTTATTGGGACTAGTAAAAGACAATTATGAAGTTAAGCATCGGTTCATTTATGATAAATTGAGCCGGCCCTTGGGGGCTACACGTGAAGTTTACGCTACTTTGTTGGACTTTCAAAAATCTTAGAGACAAAGTATCAACCTATATCATAAAGTCTACAGATCATTCAAGTTCATCATCTGAAGACTTGGGGACTGGCAGAGTATAAGAGAACCGGAGAACATACCTCATATTTTAGCTGTAATTGCTTGACCATCTCAATTTCTGACTCACAGCTGGAATGAACATGACTGAGATAACCGGACAGTATGTCACTAGCATTCAGATGAGTGTAGTGAGAGATATCAAGACGCACTCTCTGCTTCTCCAAGGCTTCTTGCTTAGCAGTGTGCCGGGCTAACATAGTGGTTGTCCCGATTCAACAAATCGGCTACCAGTAATCAACACGTCAGTATCAGAAGTTGTTGGCGGGTTAGCTGAACTAGATGGTTCAGTGATAGTCAGATTAAGGGTGATCTCATTGGCTGACAACTCAGGAGGATCCAATTGAGTATGAACAGTCGAGTCTTCAGGTGCTTCAGTTTCAGAGGGAGGAGTTGGCATGACCGGCTCAGGTGCAGGAACCTTCGGGTCTTCTGACGGCGTAATCACCTTGGCCTTCTTGGATTTGGCTTGGCCGCTAAGAAAATGAGACAGTTAGTGTAAGGATGCAGTTTTTAAAGATATAGAGGAAAGCCGATTTTTCCTTACCTGGGAGCAGTTTTGAAAGCCGGAAACTGAGTCTGGGATGAGTCGCCAGAAGAGCGAGAAACCTCCTGTAAAAGGTAAAATAAAGTCAGTGAGGCAAGGGAATAGATTCATTAATGAAAGCAAAAGATGAGGATGAAAGAAACCTCATTCTGGCGTTTTCGAGGAGTTTTTTGTAAAACAGAAGGCAGTTCATCGTCGTCATTATTCCGGGCCTAACGGCGGCTCTCATGTTGCTGCTTTTTCAAAAGAAAATGAGGGTCCAAATAAGCCAAAGGGTGCGAAAACCTTACTTTCAGGGTTACCAGTCGAAGTTCCTGTCTTGGCAAATGGGCCGAGTTGGAGGAAATAGTTACCTCTTCTTCTACGGCCTGGCTGGCCCCCGTGTCGTCCTGGCAATAGTCAGTGTCAATAAGGTTATTAAAAAACTGGCCAAGGGAGTCAAGGGCTACCTCTGACTCAGTATCATCGTCAAGCTTTAACAGGTCTGAAGCAGTGCTCCTTTTCTTCTTGGACCTCCGGGTCATCTTCCTGGCAGCTATGGCGGCAGTTCTAGCCTTCTTGGTAGCTTCATGGTCATACTTGGCCTTCCAGAAGTCAGATTTGTCCTATAAACAAATAAACAGGATGAAAGGTCATGCAAGTATTTAAAACTACTGAGGAAAGCATAAAAGAGAAAGAGGTCAGGGTTTTTTTTTACCTCTAGCGCCGGGTTAAGTTTACTGAAGGGGTTTAACCCAACCTTATTGCAGTCCTCATACTTGCCGTTCACATGGATGGTTGACATTGCAACAATGTCTTCTTCAGTTCGTTGTACAGAGCTGTGACGCGGAGAGTCATCTGGGCCTCCGCCATATTCATACATCAATTTGGATCGATGGCTTAGAGGGATGACCCGCCACGAGATCCAGCAACGGATCAAGTCAACTCTGGTTAAGCCATTCCCCAGTAAGGCATTGATCCTTTTAATAGATGGAATAAGCTTTTTGCGTTCAGTAGCAGTAAGCTTATCAGGAAGCACAAACTTGGAATCCAGACGCTCCGTGCGATAACCCGATAGTGGTTTTTCATTGGCTGGAGACGTATCTTGGCAATAGAACCAGGTCTGATTCCAATCTTTGGGATGACTCGGTAAGACTATTAAGGGAAAGACGGCGCCCTGTCGGTGTTGAATTGAGATTCCACCGAGTTCCAAGCTAGGGCCATTGGTACACTCGTTCTAGCGGTTCAGATAAAAGTGCTCTCTGAAGAGTTCCACAATCGGCTCTTCTTGAAGATACACCTCACAGAGAACTTGCAGATGTTGGATATGGAATTGGGTCCAAGATCTTGAGGGTGAAGTTTGAAAAAATGAAGAACGTCCCTAAAGAACTTTGAGCCGGGTGGTGAAAAACCCCGATTCATGTGGTCAGTGAAGACAATAACTTCACCGTCTTTGGGATTAGGCCATTCCTCGTCCGTGTCAGGAGCACGATAAGATATAATATTTTTCTCTAGCAAAAATCCAATGGTGACAAACTCTTTCAAGTTATCCTCAGTTACTGTGGAGGGGACCCAGTTGCAGACTGTCGGTGCTTTTGATGGCATGATGAAAAAGGGGAAGGTGAAAAGAAAGTAATTTGTTGGTTCAATTTATTTGATGAAGTTATAGGTTCATGATCATGATACAGATGAATCATGGCGGCTTAAAGAAGGGCTAATGACATATAAAGGAAAGCCGGAGTCATAAGCCGCCATGACTAAAGATATTCAAAGGATGCTAGAAACATAAAATGGCTGAGTGTTGGCACAAACAAGTTTACCAAGCTATCATTATTATTTTGGATCAAATGGCCGTTCTGAAAAGAAAATATTCTAGACCTAAAAATCTAGTACAGATGAGTTCATGAGTTATAATGAGGCATCTGTACGGAAAAAGGGATCTACTGGTATAAAAAATGGACGCAAAACAACTACGGCACGAGTTATGTGTTCCTTTTTGGATCAGAAGAGGCTGCGAAAGAAGAACTACAAGAAGATCTGTGATGAACAGCGAAGAACACCGATGAACTTGCAACCCTAATACAGATCTAAGTGCGTGAAAAAGAAGGAACTTACAAGATGCAGAACTACTACGAAGAGTCGCCGCGGTTCTCTAGACGAGCTCAAGGTGATGCAACGGCTGACGTTGAGGGAAATGGTGAGTGCTACGGCAACGGCGGAGCTCGAGAAGCAGAGAGGTAGCAAGAAGATGGAAGGAAGAAGAAGAAGAAGAAGAAGAAGAAGAAGAAGAAGAAGAAGAAGAAGAAGAAGAAGAAGAAGAAGAAGAAAGAAGAAGGACCGGCCAAGCCTAATTATAAGGGGAAGAAGTGAATAGGCATGCGCGAAAATTGAGGAAGACCAAAATAATGATTATCCAGCTAAACGGATGCCTCGATTCTTAGAAGACATTAAAAGATAAAAGATCCGTTGAAGATGATGTCATAGCAGGCTTTCATGTTTTCAGAAGATGACGTCATGGCGGGTTATAGAGTTTTTTCAGACAGAGGAAGATGTATTTCGTCTAAGTGTTGAAGATTGACAAAGAACAAAGTTCAAGTCAACCTGGGGCCTAATGTTGGGGATATAGCTACCAGGTATGACCCGCCCAGGAGGGGTCGGGTCAACCCCAATGGCGGGTTACAAAAAGAAGCCCAGTAATATTCAAGGTGATAGTTTATTAAGACTTGTAGAAGGCCTAAGCCCAGAGGCGGCTTAAGGCCCAATATTGTAAACCGCCATATGTAAAGAAAGACTTGTAAAGAAAGGCATATAAAAGAAGTCACCGAGCCGAACACGTTTTATGAGCTGGCCAGGACTCTGTAGGCCACCAGGCGTCAACCCGTGTATATAAGAGGACGACCCGGCGGCGGCTTAGGACAAGAAACAAGAGATCGATAGCCAAGCTAGCAGATTCGCTCCTTGGTCATCGAAACCTAGCAATACAACATCAACTGGACTAGGCCTTACCTTCACCGTAAGGGGCCGAACCAGTATAAACCTCTCGTGTCCTTTGTCCCAATTAACCCCTTTAAGCTTCCTAGTTGCGATGGCCCTATGACTAAGTCCTTTCTCTAGGACATCTGCCATGACAATTCCAGGACAGATTTCGTAGCTATGATGCATACTCCTTTGCTCTAGCATCACTGTATTTACTCATACCAACTAATTTCAAATTTGAAGGATCCAATTGAAACTCCAATGGCGCAAAATGTATGTTTTACACCTATTTCTTTAACTGCATTGTTGTTCTAACTTCTTGATCTATGTTGATTTCAGTTTCAGTTGTATAAACAGTTATGTTCTCATGTCATGCACATTACAAGTGTTGTTAGTGTTGTGTAGTTTCCCACACTTATATTCTGTCTACTGTTGTGTCTTAAAAAGATATGATTTGACTGTGTCTCTGTCTTGTTTTTCCAACATAAACTAGAATGATATAGACAATATAATGACTATAGCACATAGATATATGTTTGTTTCATGATGTTATCCTATCCACCTTACTACTGAACCGGTTTACCAAAATGAGTTGTATATACTTGTAACGCCCCGGATACAACTTTCCATATTTGTAACTCCGACTCTTGCCTTTTCCGAAGATGCGATATGAGATTCCCTTCGTGGTTGGGTTTTTGTCTTTGTTTTGCTTTTGTTCATGTCATGCATTTCATATCATTTCATCATGTGCATCGCATTTGCATACGTTTCCGTCTCATGCATCCGAGCATTTTTCCCGTTGTCCGTTTCGCAATCTGACACTCCTACTTGCAACGGCGCACCCCTCTTGCTCTTTTCATGAGCAGGTGTTAAACATTCTCGGAATGGACCGAGATTTGCCAAGTGACCTTGGTACACCACCGGTAGACCGCGTGTCAATTTCGTGCTATTTGGAGTCCGTTTGATGCTCCAACGGTTAACCGGGGAACCGCAAAGGCCTCGTGTGTGTTGCAGCCCAACACCCCTCCAAAACGGCCCAATAACCCATCCAAACCACTCCCATGCCCTCCGTCGTCGGATCACGATCGTGTGGGCGAAAACTACACCTCATTTGGACACTCCTACCTCCTCCTACCTATAAATATGTGTCTCCCTCCGAAAATTCGCGGTGCAAACCCTAGATCCACTCCTCCCCGCACCACCGGACATGTCCGTCCGCAGTCGGACGCGTCCACCGCCGCCGCCACATCGTTCTGGCCAATCCGAGCATGACACGTTAGCCACAACCGCCTCCGCAGCCAATCCAGGCGCGCCACCTGTCCCACACCCACTTCCCCGCCGCGCGGCCCGTGGAGCCCATCGCGGGCCCACACGGGCTCGAACCGCCACCGCCCGCTCCACCGCGGCTCCGTGCGCCTCCCCGCCGCCCGTTCGCCGACGCCGCCTTGCCCTATGTCGTGCCCGCTGGCCAGACTTCGCCGTCCACGTCGCCGGAGCGCCCCACCACCACGTCGCCGCCCCGGATCCGCCACTGCCTCACCTTCTTCCTCCACCCCGCCGCCCATCGCAGTGCCCCTTCGCCGCGCCTGTCTGGTGACAGGAGACGCCGCTAGCAACCTCAGGGCAACCCCGTGCTCCTCCTCCTCGTTTTTCCTCTCTCTCCCTCCCTTTCTCCTTCCTCTCATCACCGTCCTCTCTCTCCCTTGCAGCCCGCCGCCGGCTGGATCTGGATCCCCCTCGCCGGATCCGTCCATTTCCGCCGTCCCGGCGACCGGCGTCACCGCTGTCCACTCCCGGAGCGCCGGCGATGCCTTTGTGCAGGAGGAGAACGACGTGCCCCGGCCTCGTGGGCCGTGAGATCCAGCCAAGCCCGCGTCCGCCCCACCTCCTTAGCCGAAGCCCATGGGTGAGCAATCCCCCCCAGATCCCCGCTCGCGCGTAGTTTAGTTATCCGACGCTCGTCCATTATTTTGTTCTAAGTCCTCAGATCCTCATAATATATGCCTCTGTTCATCATGCCATATCTCCATCACCGTAGCTCCGTTTCATGCATATGTTATATCAAAATGTTCATGGTGAGTTGCTCTTCATTTCATTCCATTGTGGCATGCTTGTTTGAGTCCATCTTGATGCCCAAATCATTGATGCAAGAGTGCTATAAAATGTTTACTCCTGTTACTTAGCAAATTATGATGTTTTGGCATTTTTGTCACATTTGATGTGTGCTTCATATGGGCATGAGCTCTACATGTGTTTTGAACTATGACATGCCATCTTTACAGGGGTGCTTGCCATGTATTTTTGTGATCAATGTGGTGACTAGCACAAGCATGAAAACTAGGCTTCGTGATATTGTTGTTTTCAGGGACTTAGGATTTTACCAAGTCATTTTCCTGCTGTTATTTTGATGCCATGTATACTTGATGCTACAGTGAGATCCATGCTTGTTTTGAGTTGTTTCAGTAAGGATGTTTTGGACATACGGTTATGCTATATCCATCCATGCCCCTGTTTGCAATTATGGAGTGCCCTAGCATGTCTTAATCTTGCTCTACTTTTGCTATAAAATGTTCCTGGCAGATTGTTTACATGTTAATCAATTTTGCCATGGTTATTACTAGTGATCCAAGCATGCTATGAACTTGCTCTTGACATGGTTAGCTTCATGAACATGTCTTCTTGCTGTTAGTATGCTTATCTTGTCATGCAATGCCTTGTGGTGAGTGATTTGAGCTCGCAAAGATGCCTTCATAATTCTGTTTATGCCATTCTCTGTTTTCTGCTAAGTCTGAAACTGTTAATAAAACTTGCTATGTTTATATGAGTGCCATCATATCTTATGTGCCTTTTTCGCTCATGATCAGTAAGGGACTTTTGTTCTATGCTTTTAGTAGATTCATGCTATGATATGTTCCTGTAGCATGTTGTCTGCTTGCTCTAAACATGGCTTCCTGATGTTATTTCTGGCACGTTAGTATTTTCACTAAGTCTGTGAAGCTGATATCTTTTGCCCTTTTGCCATGCTTGTTTGAACTTGCTCTTGTGGGATTTAGCCGTAGCTCAGTGTTCACGTTTTATCAAGCATCTTGAGTACATCACTGCCATATGCTTTGTTGCTATGTTGCAGTGCAGTAGCTTAGTTTCTTGTTGCATTCTGGATGGCATCGTGTTGTTAATCACAGAATTGTGCCTTTCTTGTTTTGCTTGCCATTTGCAAACCATGCATCCAATCCGGTGATCTTTATATCGATTTCGACCGAAATCATCTCATCTTTCCAGCGGTACACTTGGTTTGCCAAGTTGATGCATTGTTCATTCTTTCTCTTCTGGAGCACGCATATGCATTGCATTTCACATCTCGCATATCATGCCATATAGTGCATCATGTTACTTGCGCATTGCACCGTGATTGATTGTTGGTCCTTTGCTTGTGTTCTTGCTTTGGGTAGAGCCAGGAGACGAGTACGTGATCGAGGAACCTGTTGAGTACGCTAACGAGGATCAAGCTTTCGTCAACTCTGAGAACTTTGCAGGCAAGATGACCATACCCTCGAAATCACTTCTATCTTTGCTTGCTAGTTGTTCGCTCTTTTGCTATGCCGCATTACTTACCACTTGCTATATCATTCCTCCCATATTGCCATGTCAAGCCTCTAACCCACCTTTCCTAGCAAACCGTTGTTTGGCTATGTTATCGCTTTGCTCGGCCCCTCTTATAGTGTTGCTAGTTGCACGTGAAGATGAAGTTTGTTCCATGTTGGAACATGGATATTGTTGGGATATCACAATATCTCTTACTTAATTAGTGCATCCATATACTTGGTAAAGGGTGGAAGGCTCGGCCTTATGCCTGGTGTTTTGTTCCACTCTTGCCGCCCTAGTTTCCTTCATACCGGTGTTATGTTCCTTGATTTTGCGTTCCTTACACGGTTGGGTGTTATGGGCACCCCTCGACAGTTCGCTTTGAATAAAACTCCTCCAGCAAGGCCCAACCTTGGATTTACCATTTGCCTCACCACCACCTACTTTCCCTTGGGAGTCGCGCTCCTGAGGGTCATCTTTATTTTAACCCCCCCCCCCCCCGGCCAGTGCTTCTCTAAGTGTTGGTCCGAACCGAGTAGACTGCGGGGCCACCTCAGGGAAACTTGAGGTTTGGTTTTACTCGTAGGATGTCTCATCCGGTGTTGCCCTTAGAACGAGATATGTGCAGCTCCTATCGGGATGTCGGCGCATCGAGAGGTCTTGCTGGTCTTGTTTTACCATTGCCGAAATGTCTTGTAACCGGGATTCCGAGCCTGGCCGGGTCTTCCTGGGAGAAGGAATATCCTTCGTTGACCGTGAGAGCTTGTGATGGGCTAAGTTGGGACACCCCTGCGGGGTTATGAACTTTCGAAAGTCATGCCCGCGGTTATGGGCATATGGGAATTTGTTAATATTCGGTTGTAGAGAACTTGACACTTAACTTAATTAAAATGAATCAACCACGTGTGTAGCCGTGATGGTCTCTTCTCGCCGGAGTCCAGGAAGAGAACACGGTCTTGTGTTATGCTTGAACGTAAGTAGTTTCAGGATCACTTCTGGATCATTTCTAGTTCACGACCGTTGCATTGCTTCTCTTCTCGCTCTTATTTGCGTATGTTAGCCACCATATATGCTTAGTGCTTGCTGCAGCTCCACCTCACTACCCTTTCCTACCCATAAGCTTAAATAGTCTTGATCGCGAGGGTGTGAGATTGCTAAGTCCTCGTGACTCACAGATACTTCCAAATAGTTGCAGGTGCTTATGATACTAGTGCAGATGATGCAACCGAGCTCAAGTGGGAGCTCGAGGAAGATCTTGTTCGTTGTGTTGTTTCGTTTCCGGTTGACCAGTAGTGGAGCCTAGTTGGGATGATCGGGGATCTAGCATTTGGGGTTGTCTTCCTTTATTTTGGTTCCGTAGTCGGACCTTTGTTTGTACTTTGGATGATGTATGGATTAATTATGTATTGTCTGAAGTGGCGATTGTAAGCCAACTCTTTATCCCTTTCTCATTCAGTACATGAGATGTGTAAAGATTACCCCTCTTGTGACATGCCTACCATGCGGCTATGCCTCTAAGTCGTGCCCCGACACATGCGAGATATAGCCATATTGTGGGTGTGACAAGTTGGTATCAGAGCCATCCCCGACTTAGGAGCCCCCTGCTTGATCGAATCGCTGACGTTGTTGAGTCTAGAACAAAATGTTTTGAGTCTTAGGATTATATATATCGGAGAGTGGGCTTCTTTTTACTCCTCAGCCCCTTCGTCGCTCTGGTGAGGCCTCCTGACGTAGAGTTTTGACTCTTCTCTCCTCAAATTTCATGAAAAAAATTTAGGATCACGCGGGTATCTTGGAATCGTTTCGATGGTTTTGTGACGAAAACATTATTCTTGGTGCATCCTGACATTTAGGGGTTGTGGCAGTGTCCCGGGGAGTTGAGCTCCGAGGTGTTGTCGTCAGAATTTTATCGTTGTAGTTCTGGAATACCTGAGTTCGCCGACATCGAAAATCTCTTTTATGCAGTTGTTGGTGAGATAACCTCGACGCCACCCAGTACTGGGGCGGGAGTTCGGGATTATTGCCATAACTTGTATAACGGATGCTTTTCTAAGGTTGAGGTAAATGATTTCCGAAGGTTTCTTGGTTATGTGTTGAAGGATGGATACAGCTGGATGTAGGAATTGCTAGTTTGGGTGAGATATTATGCTTCCCCGGTATCCCCAACACCTGATTGCATAACCAGAAAGTTTCGGGAGTTTATAAGTGGGAATTCAAGTATCTCGTAGGATATCTTTCGAACAGACACATGATATGATATGGGGTCTATCATATGTTTGTTTCCGGCTTATTTTGCAAGCCAATCTTTGTTTTGTTTTGAGTTGTGGTATTTGAGTTGCTTCGATGTCAAGTGTTGATTCCATACCTTTTCCTAAGCGGTGTTCTCATATTTCTATGTGAATACTAATCCTTCATGATAATCGAGATTGTCATGTCAATCCTTTTCAACCGGCGTGTTCCTCTTCAAGTGGATCTGATCATTTTCAACATCCGCGAGATCTAATCTCAGTTTTCTCAACGTTGTTCGTTTCATCCGTTCCCAAGTTGCTTTTGTTTTTCCCGCCCTCCCACCCTTTCTTTTTTCTTCAAGGATTCAGATTTCTTAATCATGTATCCTTTTATTTGTGAGAAGTCTCTCCATTCTTTTTCGTCAATGTTCTTATCCGGTGATTCTCAGGAAGATACTAATGGAGCCACAAGTTTACCATTCTTCATTCTTTTTTCTTCTCCGGTGGACTCAATTCAAGCTTTCGGTGTTGATCATATTCTTTTCCTTATTTCAAATGCTTTCTCATGCCAGTGCACCTCTTAATCATCCACTTCTCGCTATTCAATTGTTCCAGAGTGCTCAAGATATCTCGAAGATCCATGTTTCCACTCTGCTTTCGTTCAAGCTCTTTCGAGGATGTTGTCTCATACAAGCTATTTAACTCAACCGGTGCAATCTCCTTTTCAAGTAATCGTTCAACAGTGTTTCTTTTGAGTGGGCCCTAACCCACAGGTCTTTTCCCATGATCTTACTTGACTCTTCTAATTTTCCCGGAGCTATCCTCAATGTTTGACGTAAGAATGAGTTATCATCAGTCAAATGCCATTCTCCTAGATCTTTCAAATTCTTTTCATCTTTGGTTCAACCTTTCTAATTTTCATTCCGGAGTGCCTCAACAATTCATGGTGGTGTTTCTTGTCGTCATTCTCGGATTTTGAAGACCGAAGAAGTTTTTCCTCTAAATCCTTACCCGTTCTTTCAAAGATTCATGGTTCTAGCTTGATGCCATCCTCTCATAATTATTTTTGATTGTGAGAACTCTTTTCACCCATCCAAAGCAATTCAGGAGTCTTTTTAGTTTGATTCTTCGGAGTCCATCATATCAGAATAATTCATTCTAGCTTTCAGCTCTCGTTCTCCAAATCTTACTGGTGCATCATTCAAGTAGTATCTAATCAGCTCGTGATCTCTTCACTCTCTTGTATCTAAATTCCTTCAAGTATCTTCATTCGTTTTCCAATTCTTCCTGGTGAATTGTGCCTTTGCTACGTTCTTTTCAATTCTTACGGTGGTTTGTTCAAGAGTTCTCTTCCTTGGTTAAAAATATCAATTCATTCATTCTTTCAAAATCCTACCAGCGGTTCATTGAAGACCTTCTCAATCTCGCGCGTAGTTTAGTTATCCGACACTCGTCCATTATTTTTTCTAAGTCCTCAGATCCTCATAATATATGCCTCTGTTCATCATGCCATATCTCCATCACCGTAGCTCCGTTTCATGCATATGTTATATCAAAATGTTCATGGTGAGTTGCTCTTCATTTCATTCCATTGTGGCATGCTTGTTTGAGTCCATCTTGATGCCCAAATCATTGATGCAAGAGTACTATAAAATGTTTACTCATGTTACTTAGCAGATTATGATGTTTTGGCATTTTTGTCACATTTGAGGTGTGCTTCATATGGGCATGAGCTCTACATGTGTTTTGAACTATGCCATGCCATCTTTACAGGGGTGCTTGCCATGTATTTTTGTGATCAATGTGGTGACTAGCACAAGCATGAAAACTAGGCTTCGTGATATTGCTGTTTTCAGGGACTTAGGATTTTACCAAGTCATTTTCCTGCTGTTATTTTGATGCCATGTATACTTGATGCTACAGTGAGATCCATGCTTATTTTGAGTTGCTTAATAAAGGATGTTTTGGACATACGGTTATGCTTATTCATCCATGCCCCTGTTTGCAATTATGGAGTGCCCTAGCACGTCTTAATATTGCTCTACTTTTGCTATAAAATGTTCCTGGCAGATTGTTTACATGTTAATCAATTTTTCCATGGTTGTTACTAGTGATCCAAACATGCTATGAACTTGCTCTTGCCATGAGTACGCTAACGAGGATCAAGCTTTCATCAACTCTGAGAACTTTGCAAGCAAGATGACCATACCCTCGAAATCACTTCTATCTTTGCTTGCTAGTTGTTCGCTCTTTTGCTATGTTGCATTACCTACCACTTGCTATATCATGCCTCCCATATTGCCATGGCATGCCTCTAACCCACCTTTCCTAGCAAATCATTGTTTGGCTATGTTACCGCTTTGCTCATCCCTTCTTATAGCGTTGCTAGTTGCACGTGAAGACGAAGTTTGTTCCATGTTGGAACATGGATATTGTTGGGATATCACAATATCTCTTACTTAATTAATGCATCTATATACTTGGTAAAGGGTGGAAGGCTCGGCCTTATGCCTGGTGTTTTGTTCCACTCTTGCCGCCCTAGTTTCCGTCATACCGGTGTTATGTTCCTTGATTTTGCATTCCTTACACGGTTGGGTGTTATGGGGACCCTTTTACAGTTCGCTTTGAATAAAACTCCTCCAGCAAGGCCCAACCTTGATTTTACCATTTGCCTCACCACCACCTACTTTCCCTTGGGAGTCGCGCTCCCGAGGGTCATCTTTATTTTAACACCCCCCCCCCCCCCCCGGGCCAGTGCTTCTCTAAGTGTTGGTCCGAACCGAGTAGACTGCGGGGCCACCTCGGGGAAACTTGAGATTTGGTTTTACTCGTAGGATGTCTCATCCGGTGTTGCCCTGAGAACGAGATATGTGCAGCTCCTATCGGGATGTTGGCGCATCGGGCGGTCTTGTGATAACCCACAAGTATAGGGGATCGCAATAGTTTTCGAGGGTAGAGTATTCAACCCAAATTTATTGACTCGACACAAGGGGAGCCAAAGAATATTCTCAAGTATTAGCAGCTGAGTTGTCAATTCAACCACACCTGGAAACTTAATATCTGCAGCAAAGTATTTAGTAGCAAAGTAATATGATAGTAGGGGTAATGGTAGCAAAAGGTAACGGTAGCAAAAGTAATGTTTTTGGTGTTTTATAGTGATGATAACAATAGCAACGGAAAAGTAAATAAGCAAAGAACAATATATGGAAAGCTCATTGGCAATGGATCGGTGATAGAGAATTATGTCAGATGCGGTTCATCATGTAACAGTCATAACCTAGGGTGACACAGAACTAGCTCCAATTCATCAATGTAATGTAGGCATGTATTCCGAATATAGTCATACGTGCTTATGGAAAAGAACTTGCATCACATCTTTTGTCCTACCCTCCCGTAGCAGCGGGGTCCTAGTGGAAACTAAGGGATATTAAAGCCTCCTTTTAATAGAGTACCGGACCAAAGCATTAACACATAGTGAATACATGAACTCCTCAAACTACGGTCATCACCGGGAGTGGTCCCAATTATTGTCACTTCGGGGTTGCCGGATCATAACACATAATAGGTGAATATAGACTTGTAAGATGGGATCAAGAACTCTTGTATATTCATGAAAACATATAGGTTTAGATCTGAAATCATGGCACTCGGGCCCTACTGACAAGCATTAAGCATAGCAAAGTCATAGCAACATCAATCTCAGAACATAGTGGATACTAGGGATCAAACCCTAACAAAACTAACTCGATTACATGATAAATCTCATCCAACCCATCACCGTCCAGCAAGCCTACGATGGAATTACTCACGCAGGGCGGTGAGCATCATGAAATTGGTGATGGAGGAAGGTTGGTGATGACGATGGCGACGGATTCCCCTCTCCAGAGCCCCGAACGGACTCCAGATCAGCCCTCCTGAGAGAGTTTAGGGGTTGGCGATGGCTCCGTATCGTAAAACGTGATGAATCCTTCTTCATTATTTTTTTCTCCCCGAACACGAATATATGGAGTTGGAGTTGAGGTCGGTGGAGCTCCAGGGGGCCCACGAGGCAGGGGGCACGCCCTGGGGGCCAGGCGCGCCCCCCACCCTCGTGCCTAGGGTGTGGGCCCCCTGGCCTTGATTCTTTGCTAGTATTTTTTATTATTTCCAAAAAATAATCTCCGTGGAGTTTCAAGTCATTCCGGGAACTTTTGTTTCTGCACATAAATAACACTATGGCAATTCTGCTGAAAACAGCGTCAGTCCGTGTTAGTTCCATTCAAATCATGCAAGTTAGAGTCCAAAACAAGGGCAAAAGTGTTTGCAAAAGTAGATACGACAGAGACGTATAAACTCCCCCAAGCTTAAACCTTTGCTTGTCCTCAAGCAATTCAGTTGACAAACTGAAAGTGATAAAGAAAAACTTTTACAAACTCGGTTTGCTCTTGTTGTTGTAAATATGTAAAGTCAGCATTCAAGTTTTCAGCACGGATTATGAACTAACCACATTCACAATAACACTTAGGTCTCATGTTTACTCATATCAATGGCATAATCAACTAGCGAGCAATAATAATAAATCTCGGATGACAACACTTTCTCAAAACAATCATAATATGATATAACAAGATGGTATCTCGCTAGCCCTTTCTGAGACTGCAAAACATAAATGCAGAGCACCTTTAAAGATCAAGGACTGACTAGACATTGTAATTCATGGTAAAAGAGATCCAGTCAAGTCATACTCAATGTAAACTAACAGTAATGAATGCAAATGACAGCGGTGCTTTCCAACTAGTGCTTTTTAATAAGAGGATGATGACTCAACATAAAAGTAAATAGATAGGACCTTCACAGAGGGAAGTAGGGATTTCTAGAGGTGCCAGAGCTCGATTTTGAAATAGAGGTGAATAATATTTTGAGCGGTATACTTTCATTGTCAACATAACAACCAAGAGATGGCGATATATTCCATGCTACACACATTATAGGCGGTTCCCACACCAACAAGCAACAATCCATGGCTTGCTCGAAACAATGAGTGCCTCCAACTAACAACAGTCCCGGGGGAGTTTTGTTTGCAATTATTTTGATTTGATTTGCATAAAGCATGGGACTGGGCATCCTGGTGACCAGCCATTTTCTCGTGAGTGAGGAGCGGAGTCCACTCCTCTTGAGAATAACCCGCCTAACATGGAAGATACGAACAGCCCTAGTTGATACATGAGCTATTTGAGCATAGAAAACAAAATGTTTATTTGAAGGTTTAGAGTTTGGCACATACAAATTTACTTGGAACGGCAGGTAGATACCGTATATAGGTAGGTATGGTGGACTCATATGGAATAACTTTGGGGTTTATGGGATTGGATGCACAAGCAGTATTCCCGCTTAGTACATGTGAAGGCTAGACAAAGACTGGGAAGCGACCAGCTAGAGAGCGACAACAGTCATGGACATGCATTAAAATTAATCAACACCGAATGCAAGCATGAGTAGGATATAATGCACCATGAACATAAATATCGTAGAGGCTATGTTGATTTTGTTTCAACTACATGCGTGAACATGTGCCAAGTCAAGCCACTCGAATCGTTCAAAAGAGGATACCACCTTATCATACCACATCACAACCATTTTAATAGCATGTTGGTATGCAAGGTAAACCATTATAACCTCCTAGCTAATTAAGCATGGCATAAGCAACTATAATCTCTAATTTTCATTGCAAACACGTTTATTCATAATAGGCTGAATCAGGAACAATGAACTAATCATATTTACAAAAACAAGAGAGGTCGAGTTCATACCAGCTTCTCCCATCTCAACCAGTCCATGATATATCGTCATAATTGCCTTTCACTTGCACGATCGAATGATGTGAATAATAATAACAGTGCACGTGCATTGGACTAAGCTGGAATCTGCAAGCATTTAATAAACAGGAGAAGACAAGGCAATATGGGCTCTTTTTTCAGATCAACAATAATGCATATAAGAGCCACTTTAACAGTTTAATTAAGGTCTTCTCCTATCGATCCCCAAAGAAAAGAAAAGAAATAAAACTATTTACACAGGAAAACTCCGAACAAGCAAAAGAAGAACAGGAAATATTTTTGGGTTTTCTTTTTAATTACTACTACAAGCATAGAAATTGAAGCTAGCAAAAAGCTACAACTAACTTTTTTGGTTTTTCTTAAGGTTTATCAAACACACAAGAAGAAAGCATAAAAAGGAAATAAACTAGTATGGATGATACAATGAAAAAGTATGAGCACCGACAACTAGCAATGAGTGTGTGAACATGAATTTAATGTCGGTGGGAAATACGTACTCCCCCAAGCTTAGGCTTTTGGCCTAAGTTGGTCTATTGCCACGGATGGCCTTGCAGATATCCAAAGTTGTAGTTGGGGTCGTACTGAGATGCATAGTCAGATTGCCACTAGCTGGCAATCGCCTCCGGATCCCACTGGTAATCAGACTGTCATGGAGGCTCAAATTGTGGTTCCAGCTCTGGCTCTGCAGCTGATGTAGGGTTCTGGTAGGCGTGAATGGCCTCCAACGGAACAAGGTACTTGCCTGCAGATAAATCAAACAAGGAAGGAGCAGGCAAGGTAATAGTCTCATGTAACATCCACGATGCGGCTATATCTCCCACGTGTCGGAGCACGACTTAGAGGCATAACCGCATAGTAGGCATGTCGCAAGAGGGGTAATCTTTACACATCCCATGTACTGAATAAGAAAGGGATAAAGAGTTGGCTTACAATCGCCACTTCACACAATACATGAATATCATACATCATCCATAATACAATCAAGGTCCGACTACGGAACCAAAATAAAGAAAGACCACCCCTATTGCTAGATCCCCGATCGCCCCGACTGGGCTCCACAACTGATCAATTGGAAACAAAACAACACAACGAACACGATCTTCATCGAGCTCCCACTTGAGCTCAGCTGCATCATCTACACTGCTATCATCGGCACCTAAAACTGTTTGGAAGTATCTGTGAGCCACGAGGACTCAGCAATCTCACACCCGCGAGATCAAGACTATTTAAGCTTATGGGTAGGAAAGGTGTCGTGGTTTTGTCACGGCAGATGTCCTAGAGAAAGGACTTAGTCGTGGAGCCATCGCGACGGGTTAGCTTGAAGGGGTTAAAGCGAACACAAGGACGCAAGAGAGTTTATACTAGTCCGGCCCCTTCGATGAAGGTAAAAGCCTACGTCTAGTTGTGATTGAATTGATGGGGTTTCGATGACTAGGGAGCAAACAAGCTTCGCATATGTCTCGAGCTGTTGTCTGTTGTCCTTGAACCGCCGCCGCGTCATCCCCTTATATACACGGGTGACTCCCGTTGGCTTACGGAGTCCCAATACCGGCTCATAGATGTGTCCGGTTTGGTCTCTACTTATTCCTAACTTACAATATAGGTTAACTACTAACGCCGATTTACGGCTACAGGCCTTGAACCGACCATGGGCCTTGAGCCCTCCTCTGTCTTCTTCGGCTTTAACATACTTAACTACTGATGAGGTTAACCCGGCCCAGATAGGCCGGTTTACGCTCAGTAGTAATATCCCCAACATTAGGCCCCAGATTGATTTGAACGGGTTCATGTCAATCCTTTTATAAAAACTTCACCTTCAATATCTTCTTATAAATTGGTAAACCGCCATGATGTCATCTTCTCTGATTGCTGTAAGCCGGAGTGACGTCACCTGTCATAACGAAGCTATCCATTATGTTTCTTTGTTTAATAGATCGGCGGAAATCAAGGCGACAACTCCGTTTTGTGGCCCCTTGATTGTCGCGCCTGACTTATGTTCTTTCTCCTTATAAATAGGACCGAAGGGTCATTTCTTTTCTCCTTCCGTGCCTTCTTCGTCTTCCTTGCGTCGCCAGCCTCGGAGCTCCGCCGCCGCCGTCGACCTCTGCCTCATCCTTGGCCGCTGCATCAACCTGAGCGCACCAGAACACCGCGGCGACCTTCCGCATCTTCCTCAGCTCCGATAAATCTTCTATCCTTTCCCTCGCAGATCTGGCCTAGGGTTTCGTAGTTCTTTAGTGTTCATCGTCTGCCTCTTGCTCATACGATAGATCTTTGGATGAATCCGCAAGTCTTTACTCTGTGCAATGATAGTTGTTTGACCTTTCGCCTTCACTTATGCATCTCAAACCATAGATCTATATGAACATTTTGCTCATTGGTTCGGTACTGCTCCCTTGAACCTCTAAGTATTTATCTTTTTTCTGAACTTGCTTCAGTCCAATGCTGTAAAGAACTCTTGTGAAACCTGTTTCTGCGTACCTGTCCATCCGCAATCTAAGCTTTTTAATGCTTAGATCAGGCGGTTTAACCTTATAGAAAATTTTCCAAACCGGTATATGCCATTAGTCCCCTTGTTGAACCGCCAGATGTTGGTTGCTTCATGAAACTCCGGTTCAGATAGTTCTGTCTCCGGTTTACCAGTGCATATACCAACGTACCTTGATCAAATGCATTTTTGAACCGGGATCTTCTACCTTGTAGATTCCATCATGGCCAAGCAAGTATATGAGTGTAATTGGGTTCCTTCTCGCGTCACAGAGGATCAACTGGACGATTTAGTCCTGATTGGCGCTTTGGGCAGCAAAGATACCATCCATTGGAGGGCTCCTGACAAAGAATGCCCTCCCACACCTTGAGAAGGAGAGGTTGTTGTTTTCGTAGATCACTTAGCCCGGGGCTTTAAACCGCCCGTTTCTAAATTTTACCGGGATGTCTTAGCCGATTTCCAACTCCATCCGCAAGACACTGGCCCCAACTCTGTTACAAATATGTGTCACTTCCAAGTGCTCTGTGAGGTGTTCTTTCAAGAGGAGCCCACAGTGGAATTGTTCAGAGACCTTTTCCATCTAAACCGTCGTACCGAGTTTACTGATGGCTCTAATACGGAGTTGGGTGGCGTGACGATTCAGAAAAGGAAAGAGGTCACATACCCTCACGCCAAGCTGCACAGTCACCCCAAGGAGTGGAATCAGACATGGTTCTACTGCAAAGACACCTCCCCTGCTGGTGAGAATCCCTTGCCTGGCTTCCGTCCGGAGCGGCTCGGCAATACACACCCTTTTCCTCAGAGATTGACTGCCCAGGAGAGAAGCAAATACGCTCCCCAACTGTCAAAGCTCAGAGCCTTTATGGCCAACGGCTTAACAGGGGTTGATCTCGCTCGTTGTTGGATATCATGGAGCATACTGCCCCTTAGTCGGCGCTCCGGTTTGATGTGCGAGTATACTGACAGTGTGGATGACCCACTGCGACATTCAAAAATCTAGCTCTCCGATGAAGAAATCACAGAGGTTGTGAATAAGATGCTCAATGAACCGGAACACGTCTGCGCTAGAACCGGCCTGCTTCCCTTCTGTGCCACCAACAAACCGCCAGCTGTAAGACTTTAATTTTTCTCTTTGTTGAATCTGTTATTGATATGTCTGGTCATTGTTTAATATCAGTGTATGCGTAATCAGGGCAATGATCCATTTTGGAGCAAAAAACTGCCGCAGGAGAAACCAGAAAAACCAGACAAATCGGAAAGAGCAACTCGGCAAAAGACTAAAGCTGTGAAGAAGACTGCCCACAGGAAAAGAACCACTGCATCTTCTAATCTGGCCCCTGATGATGATGTGGATAATCCGGACTTTGAGGTAGATCTTGAATCACTTGTTTTATTTTTCATGCGTCTTATTGATGATGATATTTGTCAGGATGATGCCGAAGCCAGCCATGTGGATGTTGCAGAGGTAATTATTCTCTCTTCCGATTCAGAAACTTTGCCTTCACAAAAAATCCGCCAGGCAAACCAGAAAGTTAAATTTTCTCAACCTCTTGCTTATTTGGATCCTAAATTTCTTATGAAGACCCAACAACACGAAGGTCGTCGCACAACCCGGCACAGCGGCCAGGTAGTTACCTCCGCCGGTTTACCGAATAGTCCGGTTCGGAAATGCCATTCAGAGGTCTCTAATTTGCTTGTCAGTGCTTGTCCTAAAGCGGGCTGCTTTCGTCAACCTCTTAATCCGTCTGACTCCGATTACCAGGTTACTTCCCACTCATCTTCTGGCGAGTCATTGGCTACTCAGCTCCCACCGCTTAAAATGGTGCTTGGGTAAGCTATATTTCTTGTGATGTTTGCAGTACATCGCCTTAGAACATATGTTGTATTTGATTTTATTATTCTGCTCAGGGCCAAACCTAGGCCAAGCAAGAAGGCCCGTCTGGAAAAAACGACCGAAGAAGATGTCGTTCTTGAAGCGGGCAAGACACCCAATGTTGAAGCGGCTATTCCTGAGGATATTCCCAACGATCCACCGCAGCAAGATGATGATCCTATTGCTGAAGAGAGACCTACTAATACCTCAAGTCCTGTCAATCAGCCCACAGGTTCCATCCGGATTGAAAACTCCACCGGTCCAGCAAAACCTACTGACAAGCCAACAGCTCCAGTGCAACCCGGCGGTACCAAGGATGATGAGGTTGTCATTACTGGCACTGGCCATACTGAGCCAAGCAATCCTGTCGCTTTATTCAAACATTATGCCAAGGAGGAAGTTGCTACCTTTGGCAAAGGCAAGTGGAACGCTGATCTGACGACTTACGCTGCTCTGAACGCCCAAGATATCCATTCCGGCTATCTAAACCGACTGTATAGCAGTCGTGACTATGAAGCCGGTCTGGTTAATATGATGAAAGATAAATATGAGGTAACTTCCATATGCTCCTTCCTACTTGTATGCTTCCATTCTTGCTGACTCTCCTAGCCCCCAAGGGCCGGTTTGCAATATTATTTCAAACCGGGACTTCATAAATCTTGATGCTTTGAAATTCGCTGATGTAGCCCCCAAGGGCCAGTTCAACTTAGCGTACTTAAACCGGTACTTTAAGTAATTGAAACTGCCGCATCAGATATATATGAGCAAATAGCCATTAGCCCCCAAGTGCCAAGTTGAATACTTGTATTGATCTTGGGACTTTGTAAACACTTGAAAGATGAAGATCGAATATGCATTAGCCCCCAAGTACTAAGTGCATAACTTGTTATGTGATTGGTACTTGAATCCTTATACTGATTTGTTGAAGCATATATCTGTATGCATGCAGGCGGAGCTGAAGACGAAAGAAAACCAAGTCACCGATCTCCAAGAAAACCTGAAAACCCAACAGGCCGAAACCTCCAAAGCAAAAGAGGAATTGGCCAGCGCTTTAAGCGCCATGGAACAGCTTAAGGAGAGCTTCAAGAATAAGCGGGCGGATTGGGCCACTGAAAAGTCCGCTTTGATCAAACGAGCAGAGGATGCCGAGGCTGCACTTAAACCGGTAGCGGATGAACTGACCAGCATAAAGCGGCACGTGCATGCCATGACTACGGCTATCTTTGGTAAGCCAGCTTGCCTTCTGAATTGGCTCTGCCTTCTTACAGAGTCGCCGGTTTATTAACCCTTTATGGTATTTCAGGGACACGCATTGGTCACTTGGGGTCAGATGTGCGGAAGAAATTGAAAGCCGCCTATACATTGGTTGAACAATTGTATACCGGTGCCCAGCGGATCATCTGTACCGCATCTCATAACAAACCGGCGCCCACTTTGATTCAAGATACTCTGATGAAACTGTCGGTGCTTCCTGCCCGGGTTGAAGAGCTGAAGAAATCTGCTGCTCGAACCGGTGCAATCAATGCCTTAATCCGAGCAAAAGCCTGGGTGCCAGATTTTGATCCTATTGAAGTGGCTCAGGGCTATCCCAGCTTGAAGGAAGACGGGTCAGAATTTGGTGAAGCGGATCTGCGAGCAATAAACCGGGAGGTACGGCCGCTAGCATGTCAACTGGCTGAAGAAGCAGACTTGTCTCATTATCAAGCCCAATATGACAGTTAGAAGAAGCGAATAGCCGCACCAATTCATGAATCGGAAAATTTGATCCCTCCAATCCGTAAGCATACTTACGCTCCCGATATTGACCCGTCATTGCTGATCCATGATGAAGCTGTTTTTCAAGCATTAATGGGAATCGACTGGACAGCTGTGGATTTCCAGCCACTGGGTAGAGAAACGGAGGCTGAAGCGGCACAGGATGACCCACAACCATCAGGCCGGGTTGGTGACCAAGCTTGAACCGGAAGCCGGTTTTAAAACTGCCTCTCCTTTGCGAAAAACAATTATATGATTATGGGCACCATGTTGCCTTGTAATAGGGTAGCGGATACTTTTGATGTTGATATGCCTTCGTGCATAATTTGTTCTTCCTGTGGTGATGAACTTTCCAAAGCACCTTCTGCAATAAAAAACTCTTCAAGTGCCACCGCGGTTGTACCGTCCGGCGGAATATGATGTCTGCATATATGAAGTCAAAACATCCAAAAAATTCTTAAGTATATGACCAAATGTTTGTGATACATAATACCTGTCCTCGTTGAACATGAAGTTGGCTTGGCCAATCTTGAAGCGGAGTTTTGCAAACCCACACTGTTGGAGGAGATAACAGCTCCTGTACATATATGACGCTGGTTTACCAGGTAAACCGTGTCGGGTTATAATAAACACCATGTTACTCCATAAGAGGATGTTAACAACAAGGATCAAACGGGGCAAATAGTCTCCGGATTGACGTGAACTGTGTTCCATCAATTGATTGGTTAAAAAACTTTGTCGGTTTAAAAAACGCAATAAAAAACAAAAAAAACCTTCAAAGAAAAGTGTAAATCAAGTGCAATGACAAAACTGTTGCAAAAAAAAGGTTTTATTTGAGCTGATCAGATGGTGTTACCATGGCCGAACACGACCAAGCTCCCGTTAGGTGTAACTATGGTTCTAGTCAGCCAGGTCCCCAAATGAAACTGTGGCATTTATGCCGATCAAGTGGCATGGTCATGGTTCGGGTTCGACCAAGCCCCCAAGTGATTCTGTGGCCTTAGGCCGATCAAGAGGCAGGACTGGTTCAGACATGACCAAGTCCCCAAGTGATCTGGTGGCTCTCGCCTATCAAGAGGCATGGTATTGGTTCGGACACGACCAAACCCCCAAGTGATGTGATGCTTTTAAAAAGCAAACTCAAGGGGTAAACCGGAGGCCGATTTAGAGCAACTCCGTGTAACCTCACATGATATAAAAGAACAGATACCCCGCTTTAGCTGAGGTTCCGGTTTATTATATTTAATCATACTATATACATTGTTATAATATGTACACAAGTATAGCCAATGGCTCAGGTATAGTGAAGATGAGCTATGTTCCATGGCCTGTTGGTCTCCTCCTCTGATGTGCGCGAGTCTTTATGCTCTCGAATATCGATCAGATAATACGACCCGTTGTGCAGATTCTTGCTGACCACGAAAGGCCCCTCCCAAGGTGGGTAGCTTATGCATATCAGTCTGATCTTGGATGAGCCGAAGCACCAAATCTCCTTCCTGAAAGGTTCTGGTTCTGACTCGGCGACTGTGATAACGATGAAGATCCTGCTGGTAAATCGCCGATCGGGTGGCTGCGATGTCACGCTCTTCATCCAACCGGTCCAAAGCATCTTGTCGTGCTGTCTTGTTGTCCGCTTCAATGTAAGCCGTCACACGAGGTGAATCATGACGGATATCACTGGGGAGAACCGCCTCTGCTCCATAAACCATGAAGAACGGTGTATATCATGTTGATCGGTTGGGTGTTGTATTGATGCTCCATAACACAGATGGTAATTCTTCTACCCAACAACCCGGCGTTCTCTGCAAAGGAACCATGAGCTGGGGCTTGATGCCTCTCAAGATCTCTTGATTAGCTCTTTCTGCTTGACCATTGGACTGTGGATGTGCCACTGATGAAACGTCGAGCTGGATGTGCTCCCGTTCGCAGAACTCCTTCATAGCACCTTTGGACAAATTGGTACCATTATCTATGATAATACTGTGCGGAAAGCCAAACTGGAAAATCACCTTTTTGATGAACTGAACCGCCGTGGCCGCATCACACTTGCTAACAGGTTCTGCCTCCACCCACTTTGTAAACTTGTCAACCGCCACCAGGAGGTGGGTATTCTTATCTTTGGACCTTTTGAAAGGCCCAACCATATCCAGCCCCCAAGTCGCAAACGGCCAAGTAATTGGAATCATTCTCAATTCTTGAGCCGGTACATGAGCACGTCTTGAAAACCTTTGGCAACCATCACATCGTCTGACCAGATCCTCCACATCAGCATGAGCAGTTAACCAATAGAAGCCATGGCGAAACGCTTTAGCCACCAGAGATTTTGAACCGGCGTGGTGACCACAATCTCCTTCGTGGATCTCACGCAAAATGTCACGGCCTTCTTCAGGAGACACGCAGCGTTGAAAAGCTCCTGATACACTGCAATGATGCAACTCGCCGTTGATGATAGCCATGGACTTGGATCACCGAATTATTTGTCGGGCCAGAATCTCATCCTCTGGCAACTCGCCCCGGTTCTTGTACGCCAGATAAGGAAGCGTCCAATCCAGAATAACATGAAGAGCGGCCACCAATTGAGCCTCCGGATCAGGAATAGCCAAATCCTCTTCACCAGGGATCTTGACCGACGGGTTGTGCAACACATCCAGAAAAACATTGGGCGGGACCGGTTTGCGCTGAGAGCCCAGCCGGCTTAAAGAGTCCGCCGCTTCATTTTTCCGCCGATCCACGTGGTCCACCTAATAGCCTTTGAAAGAACCTGCAACAGTATCCACCTCCCGACGATATGCTGCCATGAGTGGGTCCTTGGAGTCCCAAGTGCCAGACACTTGCTGAGCCACAAGGTCCGAATCACCGAAGCACTTAACTCGACTTAGATTCATCTCCTTAGCAATCCGGAGACCATGGAGCAAGGCTTCATACTCAGCTGCATTGTTAGTACAAGGGAACATTAAGCGGAGAACATAACAAAACTTATCACCTCGTGGGGAAGTTAATACGACTCCAGCCCCCGAGCCTTCCAACTGCCTGGATCCGTCAAAATGGATGGTCCAATACGTGTGATCCGGCTTTTCTTTAGGTGCTTGCATTTCCGTCCAATCATTGATGAAATCAACAAGTGCTTGAGACTTAACCGTTGTCCGAGGCACATACTTCAAACCGTACGGCCCCAGCTCTATGGCCCACTTTGCAATCCGGCCAGTTGCTTCCCGGTTCTGGATGATATCTCCCAAAGGAGCAGAACTGACCACCGTAATTGGGTGCCCTTGGAAATATTGTTTAAGCTTCCGGCTTGCCATAAACACTCCATACACCAGCTTCTGCCAATGCGGATACCTTTGCTTGGACTCGATTAGCACCTCGCTGATATAATAGACCGGTCGTTGAACCGGATGCTCCTTGCATGTCTCCTTTCGCTCCACCACAATAGCCACGCTGACCGCCCGAGCGTTGGCAGCAACATATAGCAGCAACGGCTCCTTGTCAATGGGAGCGGCGAGCACCGGCGGATTGGCCAATTGTCGTTTTAAGTCCTTAAATGCTTCATCAGCAGCAGAACTCCAGACAAACTGATCCGTCTTCTTCAACATCTAATACAAAGGGATTGCCTTCTCACCGAGGCGACTGATAAACCGGCTTAACGCAGCAATCCGGCCTGCCAGGTGCTGAACATCATTGATACACTTTGGTTTAGCGAGGGAGGTGATGGTTGTGATCTTCTTCGGATTAGCCTCAATTCCCCTATTGGACACCAAGAAGCCTAATAACTTGCCCGTCGGTACACCAAAGACACACTTGTCCGGATTAAGCATCATCTTGTATGTTCTCAGGTTATCAAAGGTTTCCTTCAAATCATCAATCAGAGTCTCCTTCTCCCTGGACTTAACCATGATATCATCCACGTAAGCATGTACATTACGGCCAATCTGCTTGTGAAGACAATTTTGTACACACCGTTGGTAAGTTGCTTGAGCACTCTTGAGCCCGAAGGGCATAGACACATAGCAGAAGGCTCCAAAGGGAGTTATAAATGCCGTCTTCTCCTGGTCCTTAACTGCCAGTTTGATCTGATGATAGCCAGAATTGTTGGGGAACGCAGTAATTTCAAAAAATTTCCTACGCACACGCAAGATCATGGTGATGTATAGCAACGAGAGGGGAGAGTGTTGTCTACGTACCTACGCAGACCGACTGCGGAAGCGTTGACGCAACATAGAGGAAGTAGTCGTACGTCTTCCCGATCCGACCGATCCAAGCACCGTTACTCCGGCACCTCCGAGTTCTTAGCACACGTACAGCTCGATGACGATCCCCGGGCTCCGATCCAGCAAAGCGTCGGGGAGGAGTTCCGTCAGCACGACGGCGTGGTGACGATCTTGATGTTCTACTGTCACAGGGCTTCGCCTAAGCACCGCTACAATATGATCGAGGTGGAATATGGTGGCAGGGGGCACCGCACACGGCTAAGGAACGATCTCAAGGATCAACTTGTGTGTTTAGAGGTGCCCCCTTGCCCCCGTATATAAAGGATCCAAGGGGGAGGGGGCGGCCGGCCAGGAGGAGGGCGCAGGAGGAGTCCTACTCCTACCGGGAGTAGGACTCCCCCCCCAATCCTAGTTGGAATAGGATTCCCCGAGGGGGAAAGAGAGAGAGGGTGGTCGGCCACCTCTCCTTGTCCTAATAGGACTAGGGGAGGGGGGAGGCGCGCGGCCCACCTTGGGCTGCCCCTTTCTCCTTTCCACTAAAGCCCACTAAGGCCCATATAGCTCCCGGGGGGTTGCGGTAACCTCCCGGTACTCCGGTAAAATCTCGATTTCACCCGGAACACTTCCGATATCCAAACATAGGCTTCCAATATATCAATCTTTATGTCTCGACCATTTCGAGACTCCTCGTCATGTCCGTGATCACATCCGGGACTCCGAACTAACTTCGGTACATCAAAATGCATAAACTCATAATAACTGTCATCGTAACGTTAAGCGTGCGGACCCTACGGTACGAGAACAATGTAGACATGACCGAGACACGTCTCCGGTCAATAACCAATAGCGGGACCTGGATGCCCATATTGGCTCCTACATATTCTACGAAGATCTTTATCGGTCAGACCGCATAACAACATACGTTGTTCCCTTTGTCATCGGTATGTTACTTGCCCGAGATTCGATCGTCGGTATCCAATACCTAGTTCAGTCTCGTTACCGGCAAGTCTCTTTAATCGTTCCGTAATGCATCATCTCGCAACTAACTCATTAGTTGCAATGCTTGCAAGGCTTATGTGATGTGCATTACCGAGAGGGCCCAGAGATACCTCTCCGACAATCGGAGTGACAAATCCTAATCTCAAAATACGCCAACCCAACATCTACCTTTAGAGACACCTGTAGAGCTCCTTTATAATCACCCAGTTATGTTGTGACGTTTGGTAGCACACAAAGTGTTTCTCCGGTAAACGGGAGTTGCATAATCTCATAGTCATAGGAACATGTATAAGTCATGAAGAAAGCAATAGCAACATACTAAACGATCGGGTGCTAAGCTAATGAAATGGGTCATGTCAATCAGATCATTCAACTAATGATGTGACCTTGTTAATCAAATAACAACACCTTGTTCATGGTTAGGAAACATAACCATCTTTGATTAACGAGCTAGTCAAGTAGAGGCATACTAGTGACACTAAGTTTGTCTATGTATTCACACATGTATTATGTTTCCGGTTAATACAATTCTAGCATGAATAATAAACATTTATCATGATATAAGGAAATAAATAATAACTTTATTATTGCCTCTAGGGCATATTTCCTTCAGTCTCCTACTTGCACTAGAGTCAATAATCTAGATTACACAGTAATGATTCTAACACCCATGGAGCCTTGGTGCTGATCATGTTTTGCTCGTGGAAGAGGCTTAGTCAACGGGTCTGCAACAATTAGATCCGTATGTAGCTTGCAAATCTCTATGTCTCCCACCTGGACTAGATCCCGGATGGAATTGAAGCGTCTCTTGATGTGCTTGGTCCTCTTGTGAAATCTGGATTCCTTTGCCAAAGCAATTGCACCAGTATTGTCACAAAAGATTTTCATTGGACCCGATGCACTAGGTATGACACCTAGATCGGATATGAACTCCTTCATCCAGACTCCTTCATTCGCTGCTTCAGAAGCAGCTATGTATTCCGCTTCACATGTAGATCCCGCTATGACGCTTTGTTTAGAACTGCACCAACTGACAGCTCCACCATTTAATGTAAACACGTATCCGGTTTGCGATTTAGAATCGTCCGGATCAGTGTCAAAGCTTGCATCAACGTAACCTTTTACGGTGAGCTCTTTGTCACCTCCATATACGAGAAACATATCCTTAGTCCTTTTCAGGTATTTCAGGATGTTCTTGACCGCTGTCCAGTGATCCACTCCTGGATTACTTTGGTACCTCCCTGCTAAACTTATAGCAAGGCACACATCAGGTCTGGTACACAGCATTGCATACATGATAGAGCCTATGGTCGAAGCATAGGGAACATCTTTCATTTTCTCTCTATCTTCTGCAGTGGTCGGGCATTGAGTCTTACTCAACTTCACACCTTGTAACACAGGCAAGAACCCTTTCGTTGCTTGATCCATTTTGAACTTCTTCAAAACTTTGTCAAGGTATGTGCTTTGTGAAAGTCCAATTAAGCGTCTTGATCTATCTCTATAGATCTTAATGCCTAATATGTAAGCAGCTTCACCGAGGTCTTTCATTGAAAAACTTTTATTCAAGTATCCCTTTATGCTATCCAGAAATTCTATATCATTTCCAATTAGTAATATGTCATCCACATATAATATCAGAAATGCTACAGAGCTCCCACTCACTTTCTTGTAAATACAGGCTTCTCCAAAAGTCTCCATAAAACCAAATGCTTTGATCACACTATCAAAGTGTTTATTCCAACTCCGAGAGGCTTGCACCAGTCCATAAATGGATCGCTGGAGCTTGCACACTTTGTTAGCTCCCTTTGGATCGACAAAACCTTCTGGTTGCATCATATACAACTCTTCTTCCATAAATCCATTCAGGAATGCAGTTTTGACATCCATCTGCAAAATTTCATAATCATAAAATGCGGCAATTGCTAACATGATTCGGACAGACTTAAGCATCGCTACGGGTGAGAAGGTCTCATCGTAGTCAATCCCTTGAACTTGCCGAAAACCTTTTGCGACAAGTCAAGCTTTGTAGACAGTAACATTACCATCAGCGTCAGTCTTCTTCTTGAAGATCCATTTATTCTCAATTGCTTGCCGATCATCGGGCAAGTCAACCAAAGTCCATACTTTGTTCTCACACATGGATCCCATCTCAGATTTCATGGCTTCAAGCCACTTTGCGGAATCTGGGCTCACCATCGCTTCTTCATAGTTCGTAGGTTCATCATGATCTAGCAGCATGATTTCTAGAACAGGATTACCGTACCACTCTGGTGCGGATCTTGCTCTGGTTGATCTACGAGGTTCAGTAGTATCTTGTCCTGAAGTTTCATGATCATCATCATTAGCTTCCTCACTAATTGGTATAGGTGTCGCAGAAACAGTTTTCTGTGATGTACTACTTTCCAATAAGGGAGCAGGTACAGTTACCTCGTCAAGTTCTACTTTCCTCCCGCTCACTTCTTTCGAGAGAAACTCCTTCTCTAGAAAGGATCCATTCTTAGCAACGAATGTCTTGCCTTCGGATCTGTGATAGAAGGTGTACCCAACAGTCTCCTTTGGGTATCCTATGAAGACACATTTCTCCGATTTGGGTTCGAGCTTATCAGGTTGAAGCTTTTTCACATAAGCATCGCAGCCCCAAACTTTAAGAAACGACAACTTTGGTTTCTTGCCAAACCACAGTTCACAAGGCGTCATCTCAACGGATTTTGATGGTGCCCTATTTAACATGAATGCGGCCGTCTCTAAAGCATAACCCCAAAACGATAGCGGTAAATCAGTAAGAGACATCATAGATCGCACCATATCTAGTAAAGTACGATTACGACGTTCGGAAACACCATTACGCTGTGGTGTTCCGGGTGGCGTGAGTTGCGAAACTATTCCACAATTTTTCAAATGTACACCAAACTTGTAACTCAAATATTCTCCTCCACGATCAGATCGCAGAAACTTTATTTTCTTGTTACGATGATTTTCAACTTCACTTTGAAATTCTTTGAACTTTTCAAATGTTTCAGACTTATGTTTCATTAAGTAGATATAACCATATCTGCTTAAGTCATCTGTGAAGGTGAGAAAATAACGATATCCGCCACGAGCCTCAATATTCATCGGACCACATACATCTGTATGTATGATTTCCAACAAATCTATTGCTCTCTCCATAGTACCGGAGAACGGTGTTTTAGTCATCTTGCCCATGAGGCACGGTTCGCAAGTACCAAGTGATTCATAATCAAGTGGTTCCAAAAGTCCATCAGTATGGAGTTTCTTCATGCGCTTTATACCGATATGACTTAAACGGCAGTGCCACAAATAAGTTGCACTGTCATTATCAACTCTGCATCTTTTGGCTTCAACATTATGAATATGTGTGTTACTACTATCGAGATTCATCAAAAATAGACCACTTCTCAAAGGTGCATGACCATAAAAGATATTACTCATATAAACAGAACAACCATTATTCTCTGATTTAAATGAATAACCGTCTTGCATCAAACAAGATCCAGATATAATGTTCATGCTTAACGCTGGCACCAAATAACAATTATTTAGGTCTAATATTAATCCCGAAGGTAGATGTAGAGGTAGTGTGCCGACCGCGATTACATCGACTTTGGAACCGTTTCCCACGCGCATCGTCACCTCGTCCTTCGCTAGTGTTCGCTTAATCCATAGTCCCTGTTTCGAGTTGCAAATATTAGCAACAGAACCAGTATCAAATACCCAGGTGCTACTGCGAGCTCTAGTAAGGTACACATCAATAACATGTATATCACATATACCTTTGTTCACCTTGCCATCCTTCTTATCCGCCAAATACTTGGGGCAGTTCCGCTTCCAGTGACCAGTCTGCTTGCAGTAGAAGCACTCAGTTTCAGGCTTAGGTCCAGACTTGGGTTTCTTCTCCTGAGCAGCAACTTGCTTGCTGTTCTTTTTGAAGTTCCCCTTCTTCTTCCCTTTGCCCTTTTTCTTGAAACTAGTGGTCTTGTTAACCATCAACACTTGATGCTCCTTCTTGATTTCTACCTCCGCAGCTTTCAGCATTGCGAAGAGCTCGGGAATAGTCTTGTTCATCCCTTGCATATTATAGTTCATCACGAAGCTCTTGTAGCTTGGTGGCAGTGATTGGAGAATTCTGTCAATGACGCAATCATCTGGAAGATTAACTCCCATCTGAATCAAGTGATTATTATACCCAGACATTTTGAGTATATGCTCACTGACAGAACTGTTCTCCTCCATCTTGCAGCTATAGAACTTATTGGAGACTTCATATCTCTCAATTCGGGCATTTGCTTGAAATATTAACTTCAACTCCTGGAACATCTCATATGCTCCATGACGTTCAAAACGTCGTTGAAGTCCCGATTCTAAGCCGTAAAGCATGGCACACTGAACTATCGAGTAGTCATCAGCTTTGCTCTGCCAGACGTTCATAACATCTGGTGTTGCTCCAGCAGCAGGCCTGGCACCCAGCGGTGCTTCCAGGACGTAATTCTTCTGAGCAGCAATGAGGATAATCCTCAAGTTACGGACCCAGTCCGTGTAATTGCTACCATAATTTTTCAACTTTGCTTTCTCAAGGAACGCATTAAAATTCAACGGAACAACAGCACGAGCCATCTATCTACAATTAACATAAACAAGCAAGATACTATCAGGTACTAAGTTCATGATAAGTTTAAGTTCAATTAATCAAATTACTTAAGAACTCCCACTTAGATAGACATCCCTCTAATCCTCTAAGTGATCACATGATCCAAATCAACTAAACCATAACCGATCATCACGTGAGATGGAGTAGTTTTCAATGGTGAACATCGTTATGTTGATCATATCTACTATATGATTCACGCTCGACCTTTCGGTCTCTGTGTTCCGAGGCCATATCTGCATATGCTAGGCTCGTCAAGTTTAACCTGAGTATTCTGCGCGTGCAAAACTGGCTTGCACCCGTTGTAGATGGACGTAGAGCTTATCACACCTGATCATCACGTGATGTCTGGGCACGACGAACTTTGGCAACGGTGCATACTCAGGGAGAACACTTCTTGATAATTTAGTGAGAGATCATCTTATAATGCTACCGTCAATCAAAGAAAGATAAGATGCATAAAAAGATAAACATCACATGCAATCAATATAAGTGATATGATATGGCCATCATCATCTTGTGCTTGTGATCTCCATCTCCTGAGCACCGTCATGATCACCATCGTCACCGGCGCGACACCTTGATCTCCATCATAGCATTGTTGTCGTCTCGCCAATCTTATGCTTCCACGACTATCGCTACCACTTAGTGATAAAGTAAAGCATTACATCGCGATTGCATTGCATACAATAAAGCGACAACCATATGGCTCCTGCCAGTTGCCGATAACTCGGTTACAAAACATGATCATCTCATACAATAAAATTCAGCATCATGCCTTGACCATATCACATCACAACATGCCCTGCAAAAACAAGTTAGACGTCCTCTACTTTGTTGTTGCAAGTTTTACGTGGCTGCTACGGGCTTAAGCAAGAACCAATCTCACCTATGCATCAAAACCACAACGATAGTTTGTCAAATAGACTCCGTTTTAACCTTCGCAAGGACCGGGCGTAGCCACACTTGGTTCAACTAAAGTTGGAGAGACTGTCGCCCGCAAGCCACCTATGTGCAAAGCACGTCGGGAGAACCGGTCTCGCGTAAGCGTACGCGTAATGTCGGTCCGGGTCGTCTCGTCCAACAATACCGCCGAACCAAAGTATGACATGCTGGTAGGCAGTATGACTTATATCGCCCACAACTCACTTGTGTTCTACTCGTGCATATAACATCAAACCATAAAACCTAGGCTCGGATGCCACTGTTGGGGAACGCAGTAATTTCAAAAAAATTCCTACGCACACGCAAGATCATGGTGATGTATAGCAACGAGAGGGGAGAGTGTTGTCTACATACCTACGCAGACCGACTGCGGAAGCGTTGAGGCAACGTAGAGGAAGTAGTCGTACGTCTTCCCGATCCGACCGATCCATGCACCGTTACTCCGGCACCTCCGAGTTCTTAGCACACGTATAGCTCGATGAAGATCCCCGGGCTCCGATCCAGCAAAGCGTTGGGGAGGAGTTCCGTCAGCACGACGGCGTGGTGACGATCTTGATGTTCTACTGTCACAGGGCTTCGCCTAAGCACCGCTACAATATGATCGAGGTGGAATATGGTGGCAGGGGGCACCGCACACGGCTAAGGAACGATCTCAAGGATCAACTTGTGTGTTTAGAGGTGCCCCCTTGCCCCCGTATATAAAGGATCCAAGGGGGAGGGGGCGGCCGGCCAGGAGGAGGGCACAGGAGGAGTCCTACTCCTACCGGGAGTAGGACTCCCCCCCCCCCAATCCTAGTTGGAATAGGATTCCCCGAGGGGGAAAGAGAGAGAGGGTGGCCGGCCACCTCTCCTTGTCCTAATAGGACTAGGGGAGGGGGGAGGCGCGCGGCCCACCTTGGGCTGCCCCTTTCTCCTTTCCACTAAAGCCCACTAAGGCCCATATAGCTCCCGGGGGGTTCCGGTAACCTCCCGGTACTCCGGTAAAATCTCGATTTCACCCGGAACACTTCCGATATCCAAACATAGGCTTCCAATATATCAATCTTTATTTCTTGACCATTTCGAGACTCCTCGTCATGTCCGTGGTCACATCCGGGACTCCGAACTAACTTTGGTACATCAAAATGCATAAACTCATAATAACTGTCATCGTAACGTTAAGCGTGCGGACCCTACGGTACGAGAACAATGTAGACATGACCGAGACACGTCTCCGGTCAATAACCAATAGCGGGACCTGGATGCCCATATTGGCTCCTACATATTCTACGAAGATCTTTATCGGTCAGACCGCATAACAACATACGTTGTTCCCTTTGTCATCGGTATGTTACTTGCCCGAGATTCGATCATCGGTATCCAATACCTAGTTCAATCTTGTTACCGGCAAGTCTCTTTACTCGTTCCGTAATACATCATCTCGCAACTAACTCATTAGTTGCAATGCTTGCAAGGCTTATGTGATGTGCATTACCGAGAGGGCCCAGAGATACCTCTCCGACAATCGGAGTGACAAATCCTAATCTCGAAATACGCCAACCCAACATCTACCTTTGGAGACACCTGTAGAGCTCCTTTATAATCACCCAGTTACGTTGTGACGTTTGGTAGCACACAAAGTGTTCCTCCGGTAAACGGGAGTTGCATAATCTCATAGTCATAGGAACATGTATAAGTCATGAAGAAAGCAATAGCAACATACTAAATGATCGGGTGCTAAGCTAATGAAATGGGTCATGTCAATCAGATCATTCAACTAATGATGTGACCTTGTTAATCAAATAACAACACCTTGTTCATGGTTAGGAAACATAACCATCTTTGATTAACGAGCTAGTCAAGTAGAGGCATACTAGTGACACTAAGTTTGTCTATGTATTCACACATCTATTATGTTTCCGGTTAATACAATTCTAGCATGAATAATAAACATTTATCATGATATAAGGAAATAAATAATAACTTTATTATTGCCTCTAGGGCATATTTCCTTCAAGAATACGCATCCAAAAAACTTAAACGCTCACAACCCGCCGTAGCATCAATAATTTGATCAATACGGGGGAGGGCAAAAGGGTCTGCTGGACAAGCCTTATTAAGATCTGTGTAATCCACACACATGTGCCAGGTGCCGTTTTTCTTGAGGACCAGCACCGGATTGGCAAGCCACTCAGGGTGAAAAACTTCAACAATAAAGCCAGCTGCTAAGAGCCTGGCTACCTCTTCTCCAATCGCCTTGCGTCTTTCTTCGTTAAACCGGCAGAGGAACTATTTCACCGGTTTATATTTAGGATCCACATTAAGTGTGTGCTCAGCGAGTTGCCTCGATACAATTGGCATGTCAGAGGGCTTCCATGCAAAAATGTCCCGATTCTCATGGATGAACTCAATGAGCGCGCTTTCCTATTTCGGATCTAAGTTGGCACTGATGCTGAACTGTTTGGACGAATCACCAGGTACGAAGTCAACAGGCTTAGTTTCTGCTGCCGATTTGAATTTCAGGGCCGGATCATGCTCCGTAGTTGGCTTCTTCAACAGAGTCATGTCCGCCGGATCAACATTGTCTTTATAGTACTTCAACTCCTCGGTGGCACAAACCGACTCTGCATAAGCCGCATCTCCTTCCTCGTATTCCAAAGCGATTTTGCGGCTTCCGTGAACCGTTATTGTCCCCTTGTGACCCGACATCTTGAGCTACAAATACACATAACAGGGCCGAGCCATAAACTTAGCGTAGGCCGGTCGCCCAAACAGGGCATGATATGGACTTTGGATTTTCACCACTTCAAACGTCAATGTCTCTGACCTGGAATCATGATCATCCCCAAAGGCCACTTCCAGAGCTATCTTACCAACGGGATATGCTGATCTGCCAGGCACTACACCATGGAATACTGTATTAGACGGTTTGAGATTCTTATCTGTATTTGTTTAGTGAGGTGGAGCAGCAGCAAGCACTAGCATATATGGTGGCTAATTTACGCCAATGAGAGGGAGAAGAGAAGCAAAGCACGGTCGTGAACTAGAAGTAATCAAGAAGTGATCCTGAAACTACTTACGTTCAAACATAACTCCAAAGCCGTGTTCACTTCCCGGACCCCGCCGAGAAGAGACCATCACGGCTACACACGCGGTTGATGCATTTTAAATAAGTTAAGTGTCAAGTTTTCTACAACCAGACATTAACAAATTCCCATCTGCCCATAACCGCGGGCATGGCTTTCGAAAGTTCAAAACCCTGCAGGGGTGTCCCAACTTAGCCCATCACAAGCTCTCACGGTCAAAGAAGGATACTCCTTCTCCCAGGAAGACCCGATTAGACTCGGAATCCCGGTTACAAGACATTTCGACAATGGTAAAACAAGACCAGCAAGACCGCCCGATGCGCCGACATCCTGATAGGAGCTGCACATATCTCGTTCTCAGGGCAACACCGGATGAACACTACGTACAGCTAAAACCAACCCTCAAGTTCCCCTGAGGTGGCGCCGCAAGTGGCTCTGTTTCGGACCAACACTTAGACAAGCACCAGCCCGGGGGGGTTAAAATAAAGATGACCCTTGAGTCTGCAAAACCCAAGGGAAGGTGATAGGTTGTTAGTGCAAATGTAAAACCAAGGTTGGGCCTTGCTGGAGGAGTTTTATTTAAGGCGAACTGTCAAGGGGTTCCCATTATAACCCAACCGCGTAAGGAACGCAAAATCAAGGAACATAACACCGGTATGACGGAAACTAGGGCGGCAAGAGTGGAACAAAACACCAGGCATAAGGCCGAGCCTTCCACCCTTTACCAAGTATATAGGTGCGTTAAATAAATAAGAGATATTGTGATATCCCAACAATAATCATGTTTCAACAAGGAACAAACTCCATCTTCACCTACAACTAACAATGCTATAAGAGGGGCTGGCAAAAGCGGTAACATAGCCAAACAACGGTTTGCTAGGAAAGGTGGGTTAGAGGCTTGACATGGCAATATGGGAGGCATGATATAGCAAGTGGTAGGTATCACGGCATAGCAATAGAGCGAGCAACTAGCAAGCAAAGATAGAAGTGATTTCGAGGGTATGGTCATCTTGCCTGAGATCCCGCAAGGAAGAAGAACGAGTCCATGAAGAAGACAAACGGACGAAGTCGAACGAATCCTCACAAATGCGACATTATCGGAACTAACCCGAAGAAGCAACACCAGAAAGAAGCAAACAACATAGTAAACAACCATCACATAACCAAGGCATGATGCACAATCAAGTATGATGCATGTCCGGTTTTAAATATGCATGGCATGGCAAAGTGCACAAACAAAACTACAAGTTAAGTGGATCCCAATATGTAACAAGTTGCATATAGACGGAACACCACATCAATTATTTAGTTCACTCCCGGTTAGGTATTGAACAATATTAAATATTGGTTAACATGGCAAGAGGTGGAGCATAACAAAACTATACTATCTAAACAATTTAAATGGGGGCGGATATAACAAACAAAAAATCCGATAAATCCCCATCTGCATTTAGCAAATTAATGCAAACAACAATTTACACATTCTTGAAGTTGTTATCATGATGCGGATGACATATGTAAGTTTTAAGCAATTTTATGAAATTTTTGACATGATAAGATATGAGGCATTTTGTCACCGTGGTGGAAAGAAAGGGTGTCACGGTGATGAATCTGGAAATGATGCCACGGCACCATATCGGTTTCGGTAGCTCACAGAGATACCGGTGCAAAAGGTAGTGTGGCGGGAGCGTGTCGTGCGATGAACGGTGGGGTGCTCCCGGATACCGGGTTCCCACATGTCGACGGCAAGGAAACGAGGAACTCGCAAAGAACAACTCGGACACGGTGCAACCACGACCATCTCATACATCACACATGCATTCGTCCACGGGCGGTCGTTCTCGGCGGTTATACCTTTGACACGTGCATTATCAAAATGGATCGGGTTCGGCGGTAGGGGTACACGTGTCAAGGGAGAATTAGTTGTTCACGGATCTTCGGCGATGGTTGTGATACACGTTCTGTAAAAGTTCAGGAGGCGGTAGAGGTACTTGGCGTCAATGTGGCCTCCAGGGTACTTGACGAATTCCACATCGGATGTAGTCGTTCATATTTGAAGAGGAACTTTGCACGTCCAAAGTCTTCGAGATTCGTCGTGTACTTGATATTACAGTGTTGTAGTCAAATTTGTCGGTCTTGCCGAACTAAAGGGTACTTGACGTTTTGCAATCCCATATCCAGGGTCAAACATGTAGTTGTTCTTTGCGATGGAGTCGACCTTGACGTGTCCAGGGGACGCTCAGGTCGGTGGGTGTTCTTGGTCTTGTGGTTCGGAGGCCAGTATGAAGAGCTACGGTTCATGGCACTGGTCATGGCGGGCGAGCAGAGGCGCGTCCTCCTCTTCACTCGAACGAGGCAGAGGCGGAGCAGCGGCTTGACGAACTTGAGGCCATGGCTGCGGGCTGAGGAACGAGGTCCGGCGAGGGTGGCGACGCTGCTGGTGGAGTACGCGTGGGCGTAGAAGGCAGGGGCGCGAGGAGACGAAGTAGAGGACGGGGAGGCCGGAGGAGCTCCGGTGAGGAAGCAAGCCGATGGCGGGGAAGGTAGCAAGGCGGTGGCGCGTGGTGGAGGGCTCGAGTCTCTAGCGCAATAGAGAGGCAGGGAAACGACGGGGGCCGCAGCACCATGCGACGGAGGTGGAGGAGGAGCTGCAGGGGAGCGGCCGGAGATGCGGGGACTTGGCGCGGTGGCGGCTTGCCGAGGCGGACGAGCTCCAGGACGGGCGCGTGGAGCAGAGCAGCAGCACGGAGCTGGCGGCAGGCCAAGGCAGGGGCGGTCCGGTGAGGGAGGCAAGGCTCGGGTGGAGCTGATCGCCGGCGGCGACCAGAGGCAGAGGCGGGGCGATCCAGCGATGGAGAGGGAGGCGCGAGGAAGGAAAGGGATCGGTCACGCCCTGTGCGTGAGAGCACTCGGGAGGAGGACAAGGGGAATCGCTCCTCTCCCCTGGCGGCGCTAGTGGGAACGAGAGGGAGAGGACGAGGGGATCGGGCTAGGGTTAGAATTATAGGTTAGGTGGGCCTGCAGGGGAAGGAAGGACTAGGGGGTCGGCTGGGCCTAAAGGGCCTGGGTGCGAATGGCCTATAGGCCGGCTATCCGTTGGCTTAGGAGGTCAGTTGGGCTGGCTCTCTCTCACTCACTCTAAAGAACAAAAAAACAGAGATATGAAAGAAAAATAAAGAGAGGTTAGGGGGAAAAGTTGGACATGTGGATAATTTCCCTGTACTCATAAAAATATGAGGAATTTAAATAAAATGACGAAAGGAATTTTAGAGAGAATAAAGTTCACACAAAGGAACATGTTTGAATTTTTGAAGCCCATTTGAAAAGACTCTAAACGGGCTGAGATTTGAGGAGATGATCCCACACATTAGATGTGATTTATGGGCAAATTTGGGACATTTATAGATGAAGTAAAATTGCAACTCAATTCTACTAAAAGGCCCCAAAGGAAGAAATGAAGTTGAGTTGGATAAAAGAAAAGAATGGTGCAAATGTGTTATGGTTGATTCCAAGACAATGGAATGGTTTTATATAGCTCCCTAAATATTGGGAGGATATATTATAAAGAGAAACACCATGTGAATTCCCTCGATTTAAATAGATCAAAAGATCTATGCAATTTATTTAGTTGAGTTGAGGTGCAAATATTAAAGACATGATGGCATGATGACATGATGCAAAGAGCAACAAGCAAAACGAAACACATGACGAAACCCGGAATCCATGGAAGGCATCTGAATCTCCGGTCTTGGGGCGTTACATCTCAGGATGATGTTTATCAAAGAACAATTTGTATTTAAGCTCATTTTCCCTATTCTTAACAATAAAATCATGTGCTGCCATACTATTATAATCTAAATAAACAGTAGGCAGCAATTTTTCTTCCTTTTCGTAGTGCCTAATAGGTATGTTATAGTATGCAGCAAGGCGTGAAGCATAGACACCTCCAAAGATGGGGCCCTTTGTGCGGTTCAGACTTAACCGTTTGGCAATAATACCGCCCATACTAACAGAGTCATCACGAAATAAACCATGGAACAAAATAATAATATCAGGAACACTAATGTTTCCACAGTTTCCGTGACCAATTAAGCAACGACTAGCAAATATTGCAAAGTAGCGTAAAACAGGAAAATGTATGCTAGTGATTCTTGCATCGGAAACTTTCCAAGTTTTCCCTATAGTGATAGTGTCAATAAACCCGTCCACATCTCTACGATGTGGTTCCTCTAAGCTACCCTCGAAAGGTATTTTGCAAACCCTGCAAAATTCATCTAGTGACATCTTCTTAACCACATCATATAAATGAAACTCTACTGAAGGAGGTGATTCCCTAGGATAATAGTAGAAGTTTTGCACAAAAGTATTGGTGAGTAAGAGATACTGTTCGCGTTGGTCGCGGAGGAAGTCGGTGAGGCCTACATTCTTAGTCAATTCATAAAAATCATCATAAATCCCGGCTGCTCTCAAGAAATCATCGGAAGGCCATTCACACGGCCGAACCTCCGTGGTGCGAGGCAAATTATATTTGGGCCTCTCTGATTCTTCATTTTGCTTTTCCTTCGAGCTTCGGCTCGATGAGCCCCTCAAAAATCTCTTCATTATTTTCTGAAAAATTCTGAAATTTTTAGTAACTTCAAATAAAAGTAAACCAAACTCAACAAAATTGATAGCAACTACTCCTACAAGTGCCTAGAGCCTATACCATGCATTAGAACTACTTGGAACCATATAAATTTGACATGCAAGCTCAAGAACATAGTCACGTAGGCAGCATAAATTTGCAATGAATAAAGCACTAGAACAAAAACTAATTGGACCAATGGAGGAGTCACATACCAAGGAACAAACTCCCAAAGCAGTTTTGTGAGAGGTGCTTTGAGCAAGGAGATCGAAAATCGCAGCAAAATGAGCTAGAACTCGTGCTTGAGGTGGATGGTGATTTTTTGGGGAGGAAGAAGAAGTGTGGGGGTGCCGGAATAAGTGGAGGGGAGGCACCATGGGCCCACGGGGCAAGGGGCGCGCCCAGGGAGGTGGGCGCGCCGTGGACCCTCGTGGCCAGGTGCTTGCTCCCCCTGCTGTGTTCTTAGTGCCAGATATTCTCAAATATTCCAGAAAAAATCATATTTAAATTTCAGGGCATTTGGAGAACTTTTATTTTCGGGGTATTTTTATATTGCACGGATAATTCAGAAAACAGACAGATATTACTATTTTTGCTTTATTTAATATAAATAACAGAAAGTAAAAAGATGGTACAGAGAGTTGTGTTTTCTAACTTCATCCATCTCATGCTCATCAAAAGGAATCCACTAACAAGGTTGATCAAGTCTTGTTAACAAACTCATTTCGTGTAACATGAAACCGGAGAAATTTCGAATGACACTATGTTACCTCAACGGGGATATGCACATCCCAAACAATAAGAATATCATATTTCTTCTTGACAGTAGGAAGAGGAAATTCAAAACCTCCAAAATTAATCAATGGAATTTTTCCAATAGAATTGATATTGTGGACTTGAGGTTGTTTCCCCGGAAAGTGTACCGTATGCTCATTACCATTAACATGAAAAGTGACATTGCCTTTGTTGCAATCAATAACATCCCCTGCAGTATCCAAAAAGGGTCTTTCAAGAATAATAGACATACTATCGTCCTCGGGAATATCAAGAATAACAAAGTCCGTTAAAATAGTAACATTTGCAACTACAACAGGCACATCCTCACAAATACTGACAGGTATAGCAGTTGATTTATCAGCCATTTGCAAAGATATTTCAGTAGGTGTCAACTTATTCAAATCAAGTCTACGATATAAAGAGAGAGGCATAACACTAACACCAGCTCCAAGATCACATAAAGCAGTTCTAACATAGTTTCTTTTAATGGAGCATGGTGTAGTTGGTACTCCTGGATCTCCTAGTTTCTTAGGTATTCCACCCTTAAAAGTATAATTAGCAAGCATGGTGGAAATTTCAGCTTCTGGTATCTTTCTTTTATTAGTAACAATATCTTTCATGTACTTATCATAAGGATTCATTTTAAGCATACCAGTCAAACGCATACGCAAAAAGATAGGTCTAATCATTTCAGCAAAGCGCTCAAAATCCTCATCATCCTTTTTCTTGGATGGCTTAGTAGGAAAAGGAATGGGTTTCTGAGCCCAAGGCTCTCTTTCCTTACCGTGTTTCCTAGCAACAAAGTCTCTTTTATCATAACGTTGATTCTTTGATTGTGGGTTATCAAGATCAACAGCAGGTTCAGCTTCTATATCATTATCATTGCTAGGTTGAGCATCAACATGAACATTATCATTAACATTATCACTAGTTTCATGTTTATTACCAGATTGTGTTTCAGCATCAGAAATAGAGATATCATTGGGATTCTCAGGTGTGTCAATAACAGGTTCACTAGAAGAATGCAAAGTCATATCATTTTTATTTTTCTTCCTTTTAGAAGGACTAGGTGCATCTATATTATTTCTTTGAGAATCTTGCTCAATTCTCTTAGGGTGTCCTTCAGGATACAAAGGTTCCTGAGTCATTTTACCAGTTCTAGTAGCCACTCCAACAGCATAGTCATTATTCTTACTATTCAATTCATTGAGCAAATCATTTTGAGATTTAAGTACTTGTTCTACTTGAGTGGTAACCATAGTAGCATGTTTACTAATGAGTTTAACTTCAACTTTAACTCTAGACATATAATCACCCAAGTGTTCAATCATATAAGCATTTTGTTTCAATTGTCTACCAAAATAAGCATTGAAGTCTTCTTGCTTAACCATAAAGTTATCAAACTCATCCAAACATTGGCTAGCAAACTTAATAGGAGGGATTTCAGCTTTATCATATCTATAGAGAGAATTTACCTTTACTAACTGTGTCGGGTTATCAAGACCATGTGTTTCTTCAATAGGAGGTAAAATTTTAACATCATCAGCTTTAATACCCTTTTCTTTCATAGATTTATTTGCCTCTTGCATATCTTTAGGACTGAGAAATAGAACACCTCTTTTCTTCCGAGATGGTTTAGGAATAGGCTCAGGAGTTGGCTCAGGAAGTGTCCAATCATTTTCATTTGTCAACATATTATTCAATAGAATTTCAGCTTCATTCGGTGTTCTTTCCTTGAAAACAAAACCATCACAACTATCCAGGTAATCTCTGGAAGCATCGGTTAGTCCATTATAAAAGATATCAAATATTTCATTTTTCTTAAGAGGGTGATCAGGCAAAGCATTAAGTTGGAGAAGCCTCCCCCAAGCTTGTGGGAGGCTCTCTTCTTCAATTTGCACAAAATTATATATATCCCTTAAGGCAGCTTGTTTCTTATGAGCAGGGAAATATTTAGCAGAGAAGTAATAAATCATATCCTGGGGACTACGCACACAACCATGATCAAGAGAATTAAACCATATCTTAGCATCACCCTTTAATGAGAACGGAAATATTTTAAGGATATAAAAGTAGCGAGTTCTCTCATCATTAGTGAACAAGGTGGCTATATCATTTAATTTAGTAAGATGTGCCACAACAGTTTCAGATTCATAACCATAAAAAGGATCAGATTCAACCAAAGTAATTATATCAGGATCAATAGAGAATTCATAATCCTTATCAGTAACAAAGATAGGTGAAGTAGCATAAGCAGGATCATATTTCATTCTAGCATTCAGAGTTTTTTGTTTAAGCTTAGCTAATAATTTCTTAAGATCACTTCTATCATTGCATGCAAGAAAGTCTCTTTTAGTTTTTCCATCCACAACATAGCCCTCAGGCACAATAGGCAATTCATATTTATTAGGAGAGCCTTCATCATCACTTTCATCAATATTATCAGTTTCAATAATTTCATTCTCTAGCCCTAGCAAGTTGTTCATCAAGAAATTCACCAAGTGGCACAGTAGTATCAAGCATAGAAGTAGTTTCATCATAAGTATCATGCATAGCAGAAAGTGGCATCATCAATAATATGCGACATATAAGAATTAATAGCAGAGGCAGGTTTAGGTGTTGCAAGTTTACTCAAAACAGAAGGTGAATCAAGTGTAGAGCTAGATGGCAGTTCCTTACCTCCCCTCGTAGTTGAGGGATAAATTTTTGTTTTTGTGTCTTTCAAGTTCTTCATAGTGACCAGCAGATATAAATCCCAAGTGACTCAAAGAATAGAACTATGCTCCCCAGCAACGGCGATAGAAAATAGTCTTGATAACCCACAAGTATAGGGGATCGCAACAGTTTTCGAGGGTAGAGTATTCAACCCAAATTTATTGATTCGGCACAAGGGGAGCCAAAGAATATTCTCAAGTATTAGCAGCTGAGTTGTCAATTCAACCACACCTGGAAACTTAATATCTGCAGCGAAGTATTTAGTAGCAAAGTAATATGATAGTAGGGGTAACGGTAGCAAAAGTAATGTTTTTGGTGTTTTATAGTGATGATAACAATAGCAACGGAAAAGTAAATAAGCGAAGAACAATATATGGAAAGCTCATTGGCAATGGATCGGTGATAGAGAATTATGTCAGATGCGGTTCATCATGTAACAGTCATAACCTAGGGTGACACAGAACTAGCTCCAATTCATCAATGTAATGTAGGCATGTATTCCGAATATAGTCATACGTGCTTATGGAAAAGAACTTGCATCACATCTTTTGTCCTACCCTCCCGTAGCAGCGGGGTCCTAGTGGAAACTAAGGGATATTAAGGCCTCCTTTTAATAGAGTACCGGACCAAAGCATTAACACATAGTGAATACATGAACTCCTCAAACTACGGTCATCACCGGGAGTGGTCCCAATTATTGTCACTTCGGGGTTGCCGGATCATAACACATAATAGGTGAATATAGACTTGTAAGATGGGATCAAGAACTCTTGTATATTCATGAAAATATATAGGTTTAGATCTGAAATCATGGCACTCGGGCCCTACTGACAAGCATTAAGCATAGCAAAGTCATAGCAACATCAATCTCAGAACATAGTGGATACTAGGGATCAAACCCTAACAAAACTAACTCAATTACATGATAAATCTCATCCAACCCATCACTGTCCAGCAAGCCTACGATGGAATTACTCACGCACGGCGGTGAGCATCATGAAATTGGTGATGGAAGAAGGTTGATGATGACGATGGCGACGGATTCCCCTCTCCGGAGCCCCGAAGGGACTCCAGATCAGCCCTCCCGAGAGAGTTTAGGGCTTGGAGGCGGCTCTGTATCGTAAAACGCGATGAATCCTTCTTCTTTAATTTTTTCTCCCCGAACACGAATATATGGAGTTGGAGTTGAGGTCAGTGGAGCTCCAGGGGGCCCACGAGGCAGGGGGCGTGCCCCCCCCCACCCTCGTGGCTAGGGTGTGGGCCCCCTGGCCTTGATTCTTTGCCAGTATTTTTTATTATTTCCAAAAATAATCTCCGTGGAGTTTCAGGTCATTCCGAGAACTTTTGTTTCCGCACATAAATAACACCATGACAATTCTGCTGAAAACAACGTCAGTCCGGGTTAGTTCCATTCAAATCATGCAAGTTAGAGTCCAAAACAAGGGCAAAAGTGTTTGGAAAAGTAGATACGACGGAGACGTATCATCTTGCTGGTCTTGTTTTACCATTGCCGAAATGTCTTGTAACCGGGATTCCGAGCCTGATCGGGTCTTCCTGGGAGAAGGAATATCCTTCGTTGATCGTGAGAGCTTGTGATGGGCTAAATTGGGACACCCCTGCAGGGTTATGAACTTTCGAAAGCCGTGCCCGCGGTTATGGGCATATGGGAATTTGTTAATATCCGACTGTAGAGAACTTGACACTTAACTTAATTAAAATGAAATCAACCGCGTGTGTAGCCGTGATGGTTTCTTCTCGGCGGAGTCCGGGAAGAGAGCACAGTCTTGTGTTATGCTTGAACGTAAGTACTCATTTCTAGTTCACGACCATTGCGTTGCTTCTCTTCTCGCTCTTATTTGCGTATGTTAGCCACCATATATGCTTAGTGCTTGCTGCAACTCCACCTCACTACCCTTTCCTACCCATAAGCTTAAATAGTCTTGATCGCGAGGGTGTGAGATTGTTGAGTCCTCGTGACTCACAGATACTTCCAAACAGTTGCAGGTGCCGATGATACCAGTGCAGATGACGCACCCGAGCTCAAGTGGGAGTGTCGGTGTCAAAACCGGCGGATCTCGGGTAGGGGGTCCCGAACTGTGCGTCTAGGCCGGATGGTAACATGAGGCAAGGGACACGAAGTTTTACCCAGGTTCGGGCCCTCTCGATGGAGGTAAAACCCTACGTTCTGCTTGATTAATATTGATGATATGGGTAGTACAAGAGTAGATCTACCACGAGATCGAAGAGGCTAAACCCTAGAAGCTAGCCTATGGTATGATTGTTGTTGTGTATGTTGTCCTACGGACTAAAACCCTCCAGTTTATATAGACACCGGAGAGGGTTAGGGTTACACAAAGTCGGTTACAATGGTAGGAGATCTGCATATCCGTATCGCCAAGCTTGCCTTCCACGCCAAGGAAAGTCCCTTCCGGACACGGGACGAAGTCTTCAATCTTGTATCTTCATAGTCCAGGAGTCAGGCTGAAGGTATAGTCCGGCCATCCGGACACCCCCTAATCCAGGACTCCCTCAGTAGCCCCTGAACCAGGCTTCAATGACGACGAGTCCGGCGCGCAGATTGTCTTCGGCATTGCAAGGCGGGTTCCTCCTCCAAGTACTTCATAGAAGATTTTGAACACAAAGATAGTGTCCAGCTCTGCAAAATAAGTTTCCACATATTGCCATAGGGAGAATAATATTTACACAAATCTAATCTGCTGACGTATTCCGTAGTGTGACACACCACGGCCAAGCCTTTATCCGAGTCGTTTCATTATCCCACCTCAGCGCGTCATGCGAGGCGGTTTCCTTGGCACGTCTTGCTAAAGCAGAGATCGTGTCCCCTTATTCCGGGATTCTCATCAATACGGGCGTGGGTAACCCAACCGCTTCTAGGACTCCTAGATTATAGGCAAGTCCAAACGGACACGGAGAGGACGCTTGATATTCACCCTCTTTATAAAGGGACAAGGCTTTTATTTTTCCCTCCCGTGCTCAATCGAATCCTTCCCCCACCTCAAGCTCAAACGCCCAAAGTTCAGGTCAGGTGCTCCGAACCTTCAGTCATGTCCGGATCTAGCCTTCAAGGGCGATGGGTGCCTTCCTCCGTCACGGAGGAAGACATCAAAATGTTGAGGGAGGCCAGATATCTGACCGCCGAGATCTTGCATTGGCTGCCTCCCCGAGGGCAGGCCGTCCCCACCCCCGAACCCAACGAAAACGTCGTGTTCGTTTCCCACTTTCTCCGAGGTCTAGGCCTTGCTCTGGATCCTTTCATCAGGGGTTTGATGTTTTATTACGGGCTAGACTTCCATGATCTAGCTCCGGACTCCTTTCTTCATATCACGACATTCATTGTCGTGTGCGAGGCCTTCCTCCGGGTTACCCCTCACTTTGGCCTATGGCTCAAGACCTTTGAAGTAAAGCCGAAGATGATCGAGGGGCAACATGCAGCGTGTGGAGGTGCCTCAATACACAAGATGACGGGAGCTCCGTGGCCCAAAGGTTCCATCCCAGAGGTGTCTGAATTGTGGCAACAGGAGTGGTTCTACATCACGGCTCCTAGAAGTGCCAAGTGGGCGGCCGCCCCTGTTTTCCGCTCGGGCCCTCCACCACAACTAATGTCATGGATTAGCAGAGGTCTGAGCTGGGGTCCAGCCAAGGACGTGCCTATACTGCAAAGCCGCATTCGAGATCTCTTCAATGGAGATTTCAGTTTGGTTGCGGCAATACAAGTTATGCTGGTTCGTCAAGTCAAGCCTTGCAAACACCGGCCTCTTCGCCTATGGGAGTTCAATCCTGAGGGACCGCGTGTCATTCAAAATTTTCTCGGCCTGACGCACGAGGAGATGTACAAGTCATTCTTTGGACCTCAGGTAGAGTGTCCAGAAATCACCGAGGACGTGGGCCTGAGTAGTAACCGCGCCGCCGAACAGGCAAGGCATCTTTCGGCCGAACATACTATCTCTACTTTGTTACGAAGTTATTTCTGAGGGTTCGCTTTTTGACCAGGACTGGCTAACAAAGGCGAAGTTGATTCCGTGTTCGGCCCCCCTCCCTGAGGGTTTGGAAAATCTGGTATTGGAAAAGATGCTCCAGACCGCACCTTGCCCGGAGCCCTTGGAGGAAGATACTGTGGAGGATAATACAGGCGGACGCGGGCCCCCAACGCTGCCCATTCTAACCGAGGGAGCGAGCGTCTCCATGAAGGAAGACGACCAGAAGAGGAAAAGGACTGCGCTCGGGGATTCGGAAGCTGAAGCTTCCAAACGGGAGAAGAAGTCTCCCACAGAGGGTCCTACCTTGGGGGGCGCTGTTGCCGCACAAAGTCCGCGGGGGGATCAATTCTCCCATGAGTCGTAAGTGACCCGAAATACTTTAATAGTACAGATATGCCATCTTTTTCTTGTGAGAAAATAACCACCGCATATGCCTTTGCAGTTCGGGCCTTAGCCCCTCTCAAATGAGCTCGTCTTCGGGGGATCTTCTTCCAGAGATGATGGAGAGCGAAACGCCTCCTCCGAACTCCTCCGCTCCGGAAGCGGGCGACCCTGAAGTGTCGTCGCGGAGGGCCTCTCCGAGTCCGGTGAGGCCAGAAGATAATCCCATTGACCCCCAAAGCTCCCAGTGTCCGGCTCCCGAAGAGAGCAGACAAAAGAGTCCGGCACCGTCTAGTGTGTGATCGGATGTTCTGAGGGAGTTGGTGGGGCAAGCGGCCATCTCAGATGAACACCGTGTGCTGATGAATACGGTGATGGAGAGAATATCGTCCGCTGAAAGCGGATAGCATGAAGCTTTTATGAGTCTACTGACAGGCTTTGAGGTACGTAAAAGAATGTATGATAGTCCTGCACATGCTAGGTGTGCCCTGTGTAGATAGTAGCCCCTGAGACTCTAGTTGTCGTCGGAAACGACGACGAACAGAGGATCATATTCCCAGGTAATAACCATACTGCCTCTATGTGCAGGTGATGGAAGCTCCGGTGGCTAGTCGGACTAGCGAGTTTGCCCATTTAGAACGGCAGTTGGATGCGGCAGACGCCGACATCGAGCTTGTTAACAAAAGGCTTGACGAGGCACAGGGTAAGTGTCATTATCTGGTAAACGCCACATAGGAAGAGCAGCATGATGCCAGTATCTTTAATATGTTGTGACTGTAGATGGAGCTGCCACTATTGAAAGCCTTGCAGGCAAAACTTGCCCGAGCCAAGGAACAAGCAAGGTTGGGTAATGCGGCTGCTTTGAAGGCGGCCGAAGAGTTGCAAGCCGAGAAGGCCACGCATGGCGAGAGCTGAGACAAGATGGCCAAGATGGCCATAGAATTAAAAGCCGCCGCTGAACGTTGCCGGGTTCTTGAAAAGGAAAACCAAGCGAAGGCATCGGACCTTGAGAAGGCTGCTGTGACGAAAAAGGACCTCCGCTCTGCTATGAGGGCAAAGAAGGAGGAGTTGCGGGAAGCCGGGGATATTGTAGCTGGGAAATCCTTTATGTTGCGGAGGAAGTTCGGAGATCCACGGTATGCCCCTCTGGATTGGCTGTGGAGTTCGGAGGATGTATATATGGATTTGGCGGCGAGCGCTGCCGATGCGGCCAAGTATTTCCAGGGTCAGATGGACCGTGAAGTAGACCAACTGTTTTGGAGACAATTCCATTCTCCCGAGCGTCCGCTTTCGTTGACTGACCAATTAGCCGAATGGGTCGAACTAAATAGGTTGTCCGGACTCTCCATGAGGTCTGTTGTGGATCAGCTATGGCCGAAAAGGTCAAAACCGAATAGCTATTTCAGCTTGGTGCAGCAGTTCCTTGACGTGGTGCCGCGCATTAATGCGATGAAGAGGTCGGTGTGCATAGAGGGCGCACGGATGGCCTTTGCCCGTGTTAAAGCATACTGGGCGGAGATGGATGCTACCACTGTTGCAGCGCGAGATTCGGCCATAGGTCGAAAGGCTGCTGAGCACTACTTTGAAGAAGTTCTTGAGGGTGCTCGTTTGATAGAGACCTAGTGCTCAAAAAATATTATGTTTGAGTGATATGTAATCTCATTGTAAGCGAAATGCTTTTATAAATTTTTATAAGGTTGTTTTTATACTTTTACCTGAAAGTAATATGATGTCTCCTGGGCGGCCGTTTATGTATACATGTGTATAACCTGAAAGATTGCAGCCGTCGGCTTCAACCCTCACGCATATAATGCGGAGGTGCTCGCAAAAACACGCGTTCACACTTAACCCAACGTCTTGGTCCTATTAAGGAGGTGATAGCGGAGCGAGCGAGGCAACCAGACTATAATGCTTTAGAACTTTCACTTAGCCATAGGAGTTCGACAGTGGGGCTACTAAATAGCCCCTGGTGGCTCCGCACTTTCCCGATCCCGGGGTGCGTACATGCCTGGCTGGAAAACGGCCTTTGTTAAGGCGGAGGAATTCTAACATTCCAACAGGTCATCGAGTGGTTGACCAGTCTCACGCTATATTATGACAGTCAATTTTCGGCTTTCTCTGCTGAGGTGCTCGTCCGGATGAACCAGGGCACAATCACAGTAGTTCTCCTGGTGCTACCTTAGCCGGTAAAGCGGAACGTAAGGCACCAAAACACAGGAGCCGGGCAAACCCAACATTTGACCAAAGACAATGATTCGGAGCTGATGCATATAGGGCCAAACTCGCGACGCCGAACACTCCCTAAGGTATTCGGTCTTTGTGGTATAAACCGGGCCTAAATAATGGCCTTTGTAAGAAGCCCCTTGTGTCCAGGTACGTGCATTGTTCTAGCGTGGCCACATGCCAAGACGTCAGCATCCTTCTCAACAGTGGATATGTATCAATAAGAGACAGTAAAAAAGGTTTACGCAGGGTCTTAATCTAAAAAGAATCCTTGGAGCGGGTCCCTGCTGCACGTCTGCGCCTGTGTCTCCGTTGTGCCGTATCCTGGACAGGTGTGGCACGATGATCGTCTGTAAAAGAGAGGAATTTAGGTCAAAAAGTTGTCGTGCAAAAAGATAGTTTGTTAAAGAAACCATGTATAATTCAAGATGAGAAGAAATTGCCACTCGTCTACGCGTGTTGAGCCCCTTGTATTGACAAATAGGGGTGTGACCATTTATTCGGTATAAGTAGCGGCGCCGGACTCGATTAGTTGTATCTGAGGTCTTGACGACCTATTGGATGCTTTCACTTGTCCGGGCGCCTTTAGTGCGCGGCTGCCAAGGCAGCCTCACTCTCTTCGGCGCGCAGAGATCGCTTGATATTTCTGTGCACTGTAATGATGCCACGTGGACCGGGCATCTTGAGTGTGAGGGAGGCGTAGTGTGGTATTGCATTAAAGCGAGCGAAAACTTCGCGTCCGAGCAGTGCTTGATGGCCACTTTGAAACGGAGTGATGTGGAAAGTTAAATGCTCGCGACGGAAGTTATCGGGGCCGAATATAACTTGTAGTAGGAGGGAGCCTGTACAACGAGCCCCTGGGCCTGGCGTTACTCCTTTAAAGGTAGTATTGCTATGGCGAATTTGTGTTGGGTCTAACCCCATCCCGCGGATTGTATCCTGATATATTAGGTTTAGGCTACTGCCGCCATCCATCAAGACTCTTGTGAAGTGATATCCGCCAATTACTGGGTCTAATACCAGGGCGGCCCATCCTGCGTGTGGATACTTGCTGAGTAATCGCGGTGGTCGAAAGTGATCGGTTGAGATGACCAGTGGCAGGACTTCGTGGTGACAGGCGCTTGGGTATATTTTCCTGGGAGTGCCGCGTTGTTTTTTCCCTTGATTACGTGTAACACATTTACTGTTTTGACTTCTGGTGGAAATTTCTTTTGTTCCCCCGTGTCTTGCTTGGGGGGCTCGTCCTCGTCTTCACTTGGTGTATCCTCCCCCTTGTGTACGGCGTTGAGCTTGCCGGACTGCTTGAAGACCCAACATTCTCTGTGGGTATGATTAGCAGGTTTACCAGGGGTACTATGAATCTGACATACTTGGTCCAGAATTTTGTTGAGGCTGGACAATTCGTCCCTGGTGCCTTTAGGGGCAGCTTTTGACCTGGCCGAGAGCTTTTGAATCCGGCATATACTGTCGTGCCCTTCATGATGTCTTCTTTATTCCGGCGTTTGTTATTGCTGTTGCGCCGTGATTTCCTGTTTCCATCTCTAACTTCAGATGTACTGGGGTCGCTGGTGCTGCATCTGGCTAGCCAGCTGTCCTCACCCGCGCAAAAGCGGGTCATGAGGTTTGTTAATGCGGCCATCGTTCTCGGCTTATTTTGGCCGAGGTGTCTAGCGAGCCATTCGTCATGGATGCTATGCTTGAAAGCTGCCAAGGCTTCGGCGTCCGGACAGTTGACAATCTGGTTCTTTTTAGTAAGAAACCTGTTCCAAAGCTTTCAGGCTGACTCTCCGGGCTGTTGAGTTATATGACTCAAATCGTCCGCATCCGGAGGTCGGACGTAAGTCCCTTGAAAATTTGCCCGAAAGGCGTCTTCGAGCTCTTCCCAACTTTCAATGGAGCTTTCGAGGAGGCCTTTGAGCCAGTGACGAGCTGGCCCTTTGAGCTTGAGGGGTAGGCACTTGATGGTGTGGAGATCATCTCCTCGAGCCATATGGATATGAAGGATGTAGTCCTCAATCCAGACCCCAGGGTCTGTTGTTCCGTCGTATGCCTCTATGTTTACGGGCTTGAATCCCTCTGGAAATTTGTGGTCCAGCACCTCATCGGTGAAACATAGGGGGTGTGCGGCACCCCTGTAGCTGGGTGTACCGCGTTGTTCGGATGTTTGTTGTGTTGCATTGTATGCTGGAGCGCGCTTGCGTGGTCCATAGATGGATCTTGTTGCGTCGTCCTTTGGGTGCGAGCCCTCGCATGGGTCGCGTATTGTATTGTGAGCGGCGTTGTATGCCGCTCTGTGTTGGTAGAGGGGTCGTCTATCCGACCAGGTGGCTGCTTTGATATTTGGTTGTGGGGGTTCTGAGGCCTCCTCATCGAATTCGGGTAGCAGCTTCCGCTTTGAGTAGCTCTTGGAGGGGCGATTGTCGCCGTACCTTGCTGCAGTGTTGAGTATTTTACTCCATCTGATTTGGAGTGTGTCTTGCGCGGCCTTGAGCCTTTGCTTCTGCTTTTTCAGACTCCTCGCGGTGGCAACAAGCCTTTTACGGGCAGTCTGCTGCTCCGGGTGTCTGACCGGTGTTATGTCGCCCGGACCATTATCCTTGATAGGATTTGTTTGTTCGGTTTGGTTATCCGGATTGCCGTTGTCCGGCAGCGGTTCGCTCTGCTCCAGCACTGGGTCTGTGTGATCGCTATTTCTGTCGAGGCGGGATTTGGGGCGGCGCTTGCGTCGCCGCTTTGACTGCTTTTCGAGGGAACAAGCCTTCGGTGCGTCCTTCTGCTCCTCGTCGTCATCTTTTGGTGCGTCCATACCGTCGATGTCTTCGGAGTCGAAGTCAAGCATGTCGGTTAAATCGTCGACAGTGGCTACAAAGTGGTGGTGGGTGGGCTTTGAATTTCTTCATCGTCTGCATCCCAATCTCGCTGACCGTAGTCCGGCCAGGGCTCTCCTGATAAAGAGAGAGACTTTAGTGATTTTATAATATCGCCAAAGGGCGTGTGCTGAAAGATGTCCGCGGTAGTAAACTCCATGATCGGCGCCCAATCGGATTCGATCGGCAGCGGCGCGAATGGTTCGGAGTCCGGAGAGGAGTCCGGCTCCTTGGAATCATGAGTCTCGCGGAGTGCGGGGCTGGTGTTCGGCTCGATCGTCGTTAGGATCGCGGCCCCCGAGGCGGCGTCCAACCACCCATCCTCGATCGGCGCGGTTGGCTCCGAATTAAGGGTCGAAGCCGATGCGGGTGCGGCCTTCAGGGCACTGTTAGGCGGCAGAGCTAGATCATGCTCGTCGTGGCAGTGCGGCGCGCTCGGCGGTGGCTCGAATCCGTCGAAGATCAAGTCCCTGCGGATGTCAGCCGTGTAGTTTAAACTTCCAAATCTGACCTGACGGCCAGGGGCATAGCTTTCGATCTTCTCCAGATGGCCAAGTGAATTGGCCCGCAGTGCAAAGCCGCCGAAGACAGAGATCTGTCCCGGGAGACAAGTTTCACCCTGGACCGCATCACTATCGATGATCGTAGGAGCCATCAAGCCTGACGGCGACGACACAGAGGAACTCTCAACGAAAGCACCAATGTCGGTGTCAAAACCGGCGGATCTCGGGTAGGGGGTCCCGAACTGTGCATCTAGGCCGGATGGTAACAGGAGGCAAGGGACACGGAGTTTTACCCAGGTTCGGGCCCTCTCGATGGAGGTAAAACCCTACGTCCTGCTTGATTAATATTGATGATATAGGTAGTACAAGAGTAGATCTACCACGAGATCGAAGAGGCTAAACCCTAGAAGCTAGCCTATGGTATGATTGTTGTTGTGTATGTTGTCCTACGGACTAAAACCCTCCGGTTTATATAGACACCGGAGAGGGTTAGGGTTACACAAAGTCGGTTACAATGGTAGGAGATCTGCATATCCGTATCGCCAAGCTTGCCTTCCACGCCAAGGAAAGTCCCTTCCGGACACGGGACGAAGTCTTCAATCTTGTATCTTCATAGTCCAGGAGTCCGGCTAAAGGTATAGTTCGGCTATCCGGACACCCCCTAATCCAGGACTCCCTCAGGGAGCTCGAGGAAGATCTTTTTCGTTGTGTTGTTTCGTTTCCGGTTGATCAGTAGTGGAGCTCAGTTGGGACGATCGGGATCTAGCATTTGGGGTTGTCTTCCTTTATTTTGGTTCCGTAGTCGGACCTTTGTTTGTACTTTGGATGATGTATGGATTAATTATGTATTGTGTGAAGTGGCGATTGTAAGCCAACTCTTTATCCCTTTCTTATTCAGTACATGGAATGTGTAAAGATTACCCCTCTTGCGACATGCCTATCATGCGGCTATGCCTCTAAGTCGTGCCCAGACACGTGGGAGATATAGTTGCATTGTGGGTGTGACAATACTACATGATAAAACATTGATGTGTCTGCTTGTTTGTCTTGTAGAATGCAAACAGAATATTGGAGAAGAGCACCCCATTATGCAATGGTAGAGAAAATAATGCAGATAAGGTTCAAGATAGTGAGACAACCCTGTTGGTCTCCAAGAAAGGTGATAAAAACTATCTTGTCGACAGTAAGACAATCCCAAAGTCATATGTTGATATAGTGTTCGAGTTACTGGCCACTGCCGTTGGCACAATATCTTCGAACTCGCTGTCTGAATCACTTCGGCTTCTTCAGTCTCAGATACAAGCTGAAAGACATCAGTCAGCTATGCTGCAGTAAGAAGCCGAAGGACTGAGAAAGTCCCTGTAGAATTCAGATGCATAATTTCTGGTGCAACAGCAAGCGCTGGAGGATTTTAGCGCCAAACAAGAGAAAACTAATAAGCTTGCTAAGCTTCTCGCCAGCATGGCGGGTATCTAGGATATTGTTTCTTGAGCTCTTCTGAAGTGGTTTCAGTTCTGGACTTGTTTTGTTGCCGCGCTTATTTGCACCGATGGCCAATTTAGACCCAGTGTATGTAATATGCTGCTTTGTTCCCTATGTTTGCACTGGTGGCGAACTTTGATGCCCAGTGGATGTAATACGTGTAATAGCAGCAATAGCCTATCGTAATTTGCTTGCTTATTTATTTCCTTATTGTCTTGTTTTATTTGTTTGGTTGTAGCCACTACATTTTAGTGCCAAATATTTTTTAAATTAGGCGACAATAACCATGGGTAACATACTGACCGTTGTAACCATGGTCCTGCTACATGTTGTAGTGACCATGGGACTCCTACGGGCCGTAGGATCCATGGTCCTTCTACGGGCCGTGGAATCACTGGGCCTTCTACGAGTCGTATGATCGATTGGCCAAACATGGGTCGTACTATTCGTGGACCAACAACGGTCTACAATATGGCCCGTAAACAGGCTAGAGTGGAAATCGTCTGTTTATGGCCAGACCATAACAGGACGTTAATAGGCCGATATGTATAACGGGCTTAATTCTATCGACAGGCATAACAAATCGTTAAATGGGCCGTATTTTATGACACTTTGAAAATAGCCCAACGGGTTAACAGGCCAACTGTAACCACAGACTAAATTTGGCCCACAAGCGGAACAGGCCAGTAACGGACCGTAAGTAACCAAATGCTGGAAATGAGCCCAAGAATAAATGGGCCCTTAGAACGCCGGAAGGTAACACGGGCTGGAAACGGCCCAATGGAATAATGTGTCGTTAATGGGCATAAAGCGATACACTGTTCATCATGGGACAGTTTCACCATGGGCCTTTAATGGGCCCAGAGTTACAAAGGGCCTCATATGGGTCGAAAGACGTCATGGGACATACATGGGCCGGAAGTTAAAATGGGTCGGAATCATATTGGACGGCCCAGATGACGTTACCGAGCCTAATTCGGATAGGCTACAAACCGTGAGTTAGCGGGCCGTAAACGGGCTATATGCGAACATGTCGTTAATATGCTTTCCGTGGGCCGGTGTCGTGGTGGGCGCATGGCAGATGCCATGGGATGGCTAAAGAGAGGAGGAGGCTCGAGGGCACTGGTGGGCTCCAGAGGTGAGGTCGACATAAGCGAGCGCGGGACACAAGACATACCCAGGTTCGGGGCTCTCCGGAGAGCTAACACCCCTAGTCCTGCCGAGTGTGGTTAATACGTTACCGTACAGGGTTGCTCCTAGAGCTGTATGGAGGAGGAAGAAGGGCGAGCCAAGGCTTAGGCTGCTCCCCCTCCCGATGTGGCTAGTCTAGTTCGTTGTGTGAATGTTATCGTTCTTGTCGTGCTGCTTTCCTGTATGCATGAGGGCTCCTGGTGGTTTTATAGGTTAACCCCCAGTGGTACAATGGTAATGTTACATGGTTGTAGGGTCGGGTCGTCAGCGTCCTGGATGAGAGAGGCGGGAACGAACGTCCGCGAGCATGATGATGCGAGAGGAGTCCCTGGGGTCTTTATCAACAGACGCCCAGGGACTAGATGCACTGTGGATGACAGTGGTAATGGATGAATAGTGCACCACTGTAGATGATGATGATGTACTGTAGATGATGACGATGACGGATGAACAGTGTCCGCCTATGCAGCAATAGTGACTAGGGTACGACTGTCACGACCGCGCGTGTCCGATGGGACGCCGTAGTTAACTTCGGGCAACCGGCTTGCTGGAGAAGCCGGCCGTGGGCGCGAGTCGGAGCAGCCGACCGGACAGGCGGGCACCCCGTCCGGCTTGCCGTCTTGGGACTACCCGGGGGTCATCCCCCCCGACAGTAGCCTCTGAGCCTCCGGCCAACTTGAAAAGTTCGACGGAGGGTTTGTGCTGATGTTGATGTAGACGATGTTGTTGAAGACAGCCGGCCACGAACCGCAGCCGGCGCAGCTTGCTTCCGGTGGGGGCACGCGAGCGCACTCACTGGGTGTAGCCTCCGAGCCTCCGGGCAACTGGGAAAAGTTGGACGGAGGGTCTTGTTGTTGTTGAAGAAGCTGATGATGACGTCAAGGGTGCCGGGCGCGGACACGGAGTCCGCCGACTGAGTGGGGGCACGCAAGCGCACCCACTGGGTGTAGCCTCCGAGCCTCTGGGCAACTTGGAAAAGTTGCGCGGAGGGTCTTGTTGTTGATGAAGTGGACGATGGCGTCGGAAACGTCATTTGCGGCCGGCGTCGGGCCTACAACCAGCGTAGCATCTTCCCAGCGGGGCACGCCGGCTCGCCCGCTGGGTGTAGCATCCGAGCCTCCGGGCGAGGAGGGGAGTTCCCCACAGAGATGATCGTGAAAAAAACAAAGTTAGTCTGCACGGATATATCAAATTTTTGCTTTTAGCATTGCAAGTTTTATGTAGAGGGTGCCGACTCGGTTTCGTCCGAGCTCCCTTCAATCCTTTTCATGTCCCCTCCGCTCTTTGGCTTTGCCTCTTGTTAGCTAGACAGCCCGGAGCCGGTCTGTAGCTGTTACGAAGAGTGGCCGCGGAGTGGAGCGTACAATACTCAGACTACAGAAGCGGATTCGACCGAGTAGGTACTCATAAAGGAAACGGCCGGGTTGCCCAAGCCATCTTCTCCCGGACGTTTTTCGCGTAGGGTGACCTCCAGCTTTTGCTCTCGCTTGCTGGACAGTCGCACTGCGGTCTGTGGCTGAGAGGTGGGCCTTTGGTACCGTATGCGCTACTAAACGTCTGCGGGAGAAAACGTATCGGGCCGAGCGACCAGCCTCCGGGCCGAGACTAGCTGGCGCCAGGACAAACAGTAGTGCACTGTAAAGAAGCGGATGTGCTCCCCGAGTGTCGCCCGGGGTTATTCAGTTTTGTGTGCACGGTGCAAAAATATAGTGATAAAGAGCTTATATTGATTTTTATGTAGACGAGGCAGGTGTTGTCGATGACGGCCGGCTGCCAGCTTGCAACCGGCGGGTCCCGCCCACTAGGTGCAGCCTCCGAGCCTTCGGGTGGCTCGAGGGGTGCCCCAGCCGGTCGGACCCGACCGGCCAGGCGTCGAAGCAGACAGATAGCCGGGTCGGCAGGCGATGACGCGCGCGAGCAAACTGAGCTGTAATAATTTTTTTCTTTCTCCCCTTTTTTTTGCACATCCGGTTTGACCAGTCGAGCTCCTTTTCTCTTTCCAGCCGGCATCTCTTACTTTTCTTTATTTCTGTCTCTGCAGGAGCAGCAGGCAGGAGCGGGACGCGGCAAACACCGGCGGCCGGGTCGCGGGGAAGCCAGCGGCCGGGGAGCGGCAGAAGTTGGCGTCGGGGTCGTGCCAGAAGCCGGCGTCGGGGTCGCGGGGAAGCTGGCGTGGGGGCGAAGCCGGCGGATCGGGTCGCGCCAGAAGCCGGTGTCCAGGTCGCGGGGGAGCCGGCGTGGGGGCGAAGCCGGCAGGCCGGGTCTCCGGGGAAACCGGCGCGGGCGAAGCCGGCAGACCGGCGTGGTGGAGCGTGTAGGTAGACGCACGCGAGCGGGACAGCGTGTGGCCGTGGAAGCGCTCGGCGACGGGGCAAGCGATGGAGCCAGTATATGTGGCCACGGGCGAAGCCGTGCAAGGAGCTAGTGCTCGGGGTGGTCGAGTTCGTAGGGGAGGCGCGGACGTTGGACGGAGCCGCAGGTGTGTGAGAGCGGACGCGGACGGCGGCAGCGGAGCAGCGCGACGCGTGCGTGGAGGACGGAGCAGGGGAGGCGCAGACGCGCGGGGGCGGCAAGCCGGCCAACCGGGTTGCGGGCAGAGCCGGCAAGCGGCCGGGTCGCCGGGTTGTGGACGGAGCCGGCAACGGACCAGGCGGGCGGAGGAGCAGCGCGGAGGCGGTGAGTCGACCGGGCGCGCGGGCGGGGCCGTTCCTACCAGGCGGTGGGGGAGGCGCTTGACATCACAGGAGGACGCCGGAGCAGAGAGAAACCGAGGCGAGGACGCGCTTGACATCACAGGAGGACGCGGCGGCGTGACCGGGGTGGAGCAGCGCGCGCGGTGGAGCAGGGTGACGGAGCAGCGCGGAGGTGGAGGAAACGGCCAGCCCGTCGTGCGGAGTTGGAGCAGGGGCCAGGGGCGCCCACTGGCCGTGGACTGCGGCGGAGCGGCAGGGAAGCCCAGGGCAGCGGCGACCCACGTGGTTGCTGGAGCGGTGCGACGATGTGCGCGGGCGTAGCAACTGGACGCGCGGACCAGCAGGGAGCCCGGGGTGCGGGGATGAGGGCGGCCGCGCGCGGAGGAGCGAGTGCGCAGGGGCACCCACTGGTTGTGGACGGCGCCGGGACGGCGCGTCAGGGCCGGAGGTGATGAGCACTAGCCTCCGGGCGAACGGCGGCGGGACGGCACCGCGGAGGAGGAGGTCACGGAAGGCCGGGCTGGGCCGCGCCGGGGCGCCACGGGCGCGCGACCGGAGCTGCAGGCACGTGGGGGTTGGTGCGGACACGACGGGTCGGGCGCCACGGACGAGCAGGGCGGGCGGAGCCGCGAACGAGCAGGGCGGCGGAGTCGCTGGCCAGACGGAGGATGAGCCGCCGCAGGCGGGTGCAGTAGCGGCGCAGGGAGGAGCCCGCGGCCGTGGAGGATCGTACACGGGGGCGGCGGTGGTATGGTGTGCACGGCAACGGGACTGCTCCTGGAATGCCGTGAGAGGAGAGGAGAGGGTGGACAGCAGCCATGAGTATTGAGCTACGACTCGAATCGACGAGGCGTGCTAGAGATTTCTTACGCAAGGGCCAGCCGCGAGGGAAGGAGGCAGGAATGAACGGGCGAGAGCATGATGATGCGAGAGGAGTCCCTGGGTCTTTATCAACAGACGCCCAGGGACTAGATGCATTGTGGATGACCGTGGTGATGGATGAATAGTGCACCACTGTAGATGATGATGATGTACTGTGGATGTAACGCCCAAGACCGATGCTCGAGAAGACTTCCATATGTTTCGGGTTCCGCCGTGTGTTTCATTTATGGCTGCCCTTTTATTTTTGCATTGCATCATGTCATTATGCCATCATCTCATAAATCTTTTGCAACTCAACTAAATAAATTGCATGGATCTTCGGTCCATTTAAATTGAGGGAATTTACATGGTGAGTTTTCTTTATAACCTATCCTCTCAATATTATTAGGGAGCTATATAAAATATTCCATTAGTTTGGAATTAACCGCAACAAACTTGCATTATAAATCCCTCTCGTTTCTAAACTATTTTTGGCATCCATGTTCTTTCCTCCAAGGCCCTTATCCAAGTGCAAACCATTTCACTTTTTCCTTCTTTCAAATTTTCATCCATTTATTGCAAGTGGCGTTCTCCTCTTTCTTTAAATGTTCAACTTTTCCCTATATATATACTAGACCGTGCCAAGACCACCTCCTCCAATTTTCAGGTCTTCTGGAAGTGTTTTGGTTGGGCTACGGATTTATTCGAGTTTGAGTTATTTTCAAACTTGCATAAAAATTGCAGCCTCTAAAATTTCCAAGGCATTTATTCAAATACTAGTTAAATCCAGGAACACAAGGGAATGTTTATAACCCTCTTTTTCCTTTTCAATTTTGCTGGGCTTTTTCCTTCTCTGAGCCTGGGATTTCTTTTTTCTTTTTACAAGAGAGGAGAGAGGATCTAGCCCAGCCGGCCTATAGGCCATCCATAGCAAGGCCCATCTACGCCTAGGCCCATTTGGCCCAAGGCCATCCCGCCGCTCCAGCCCATCCTAACCCTAGCTCGCCGTAACCCCTTGCGCTCCCCTACTCGATCACTCCAGCGCCGCCAGGAGATCGATCCCTTCTCCCTCCCGCGAGCGCATCTCTCCCTCGGTTCTCTTCTCACTCCAGTGCTGCCACTCCTCTTTCCCGATCCCCACGCCCACGCTCCTCTCTTCTCTCACTAAGGGCTGCGCCTGATCCCCGTCTCTCCCTCCTCACGCTCTCTTTGTCGCACTCGAACCCCATGGCCCGGCACCCGCACCTCCTTCCCGCCGGCCGCCTCCGCCGCCGTCATGCCCGTGCCCCTGCCGGCCTCTCCTTCCTCGCGCCGCACCACCAGACCCGACGCCCGGCCTCTTCCTCGCCCTGCCAATGCCCTGCCGCCGTTGGAACCTGCGCCTCCCCAAGCTACGCCCGTCGCCCGGCTTGGCCGTGAGGCCATCAGCATCGCAGCGCCCCTGCTGCCTCCCTTTTCTTGCCGGCCTCGACCTCCACGTCTTCCCGGCCTCCTCCATGTACCCTGGCTGCCTCTCTCTACATCAAATAGCAGCAGCTCAATGCCTCGGCGCCCCTACACCCCAAGTCCGTCGCCACCTCGCCGGAGCGCCGTCAGCAGCAGGTCCCCACCTCCCCTTCCCTTCGCGGGAGTCCCGAGCCGCGCTAGGCGCCCGCGTCCTCGCCAAGCTGCTGTTGTCTTTCCTCTTGTTTTTCCTCTGTCACCAGTCCAATGAGTAGCGCCTCCGGGGTTTTCTCGAAGTCCCTGCTCCGTTGAACTCACACTCAACCTCGACGACCTGCCAAGCACCTGTGACCGAAGACTCCAAGTGACCTTTAGAACATAAAGACCGGCAAGTCCAACTAGCACCGATGCCCCAAGGACCCTGAGTATGACTACGCGGTGATGCGTCAAGTACTTATACTGTGTCTCCGGAATCGCCAAGACCGTCACGGATATCGCCAAGTACCACTCCGGTTCCGGAACGCGACAAGTACCACGACACCCATGCCCCGTCAAGTTCGACTACAATGACTACGTGACGACCCTGGATATGGAATTGCAAAACGCAGGTACCCCTTCAAGCTGATGAGACCGGTGAGTCCGAAGACCCCAAGTACCATGACAACCTCGAAGGGATTCAAATCCGCCAAGCTCCTCTAACGATGACCCGAGAACGTCTATGATCCGTGCACAACTACCGTCGCCAAGACCGGACTGACAAGTTCTGCGACAACGTGTGTACAACTACCGCCGTGTTCGGATTCGCTAAGAACGACAAGTACCTTGACGCCCGATGCATAGAACAACTACCGTCGACCCTCGAAGACCCCGTGGATGTCAAGTTCCTCGCCGTGACCCCGAACATCTACGAACGTGGCGAGAACGCCTACTTCCGCTATGAACTTGATCCGTTCCGAAAAGTCCAGCCTCGAAGGTATAACCCCGAGACGACACCCGTGAACGAATGAATGCATGTTGGATGAGATGCCCCCTTTGTCTGCACCATGTTCGTATTGTCACTCGTTTCCATGCCACTAACCCGTGGGAACTAGGTATCCGGGAGCGCCCCACCATATTTTGCACGCATACGCACATTTCCCCTTTGCATCGGTATCTCAATCAAGTACCAGAACCGGAACGTTGCCGTGGCACCATTACCGTTATCGTTGCCGTGGCACCCCTTTTCGGTTCCGCCACGATGAAAAAATGCTTCATAATGCTCTTATCAACATTTTCATTAAAATTGCATAATCTTGAACATGTCCTCCGCATCATGATAATAACATTTAAATGTTTAACTTTGTTGTTGCACCAAATTGCTAAATGCATATGGGGATTTACCGAAATTGTTGTTTGTTATTTCCGGCCTCATTTAAACTTGCCTAAATGTTTAGTTTACTTATGCTCCACCTCTTGCCATGTTTAAACAACATTTAATATTGTTGAGTACCTAACCGAGAGAGAACTAAATAATTGATGTGGTGTTTCGTCAATATGCATCCCGATGCATACTGAGCTCCACTTAAATTGTAGTATTGTTTGTTGCACTTTGCCATGCCATGCCTCATTAAACCGGACATGCATCATACTTGGTTGTGCATCATGCCATGTTTATGTGATGGTTGTTTACTTTGTTGTTTGCTTCTTTCCGGTGTTGCCTCTTCGGGTTAGTTCCGATAATGTTGCGTTTGTGAGGATCCGTTGGCTACGTCTGTTTGTCTTCTTCTTGGACTCATTCTTCTTCATTGCGGGAT